>NW_022436978.1:11644376-11765321 GCF_009761245.1 Sapajus apella | reverse complement strand
ATAGAGGGTAGATACTTGGTCTCCACCTCTTTCCATCCTAGCATGAAGTCTAATGATTTGAACACAGCAAGGACACCATAAATGCACAGTGAGACATCATACAATGTACATATTGTGTGAGACTACATACTATAGTATGTCTCTATATGCACAGTAAGGGCTCTGAATTTAAAGCTAAAATCTAGATTAAAGACTTCCACCCTTGTGTTATTGTGAGCAAAGTAGTTTACCTACTTAAGTCTCTGGGCTGAGAGTATCTCCAAGAATGAATGGTTTCTGAATGCGTTTCTGTTAGGAATGATGCGACCTTCAGTAGAGACCAGAGATTTAAGAATTCTGTACTGCGAGTCGTTTATTTATCTATTTATTCTGAGAGGAGTCTCACTCTGTTGCCCAGGCCGGAGTGCAGTGGCACAATCTCGTCTCACTGCAACCTCCACCTCCTGGGTTCAAGCCATTCTCTTGCCTCAGCCTGTGAAGAACTGGGATTACAGGCATGCACCACCACGCCTGACTAATTTTTTTGTATTTTTAGTAGAGGCAGGGTTTCAGTATGTTGGTCAGGCTGGTCTCAAACTTCTGACCTTGTGATCTGCCTGCCTCAGCCTCCCAAAATGCTGGGAATATAGGTGTGAGCCACCACGCCTGAAATCCCACCACGTGAGTTGTTTGAAAAGACGATGAAAGAGTATGTGTGGAAGTATAGACAGTAACTTTCACCTCTAGTGTCCAGGCGTTGAAAGAAATCAGCTACCAGCGAAGGTCTCCTAGTACTTTGGGTGCCATGGGGTGAGGCTTTGTCTTGGACCAGGGGATAAAACATATCTCAGGCAGGACCCTGAGCTCTACGTAGGGCTACTGTTTCTGTAGAAGGCTGACATCCTGATACATCAAGGTAAGAACGGAGGAAGGAGCAGGGACATACAGTTTGGGCCCAGAGGGGAAAGAAATGATAGGTATAGCAGCTGGGAGTTTTGCAGGCAGTTGGGAGTAGCAAGCCACCCGGAGGGGAGGATATGTTTTCTCTACCTTAGGGGAAAAAGATAGCTGACTTGCAAAGCAGGGCACTGAGACTGACCATGCTGCTACTGCAGTGCAAAGGGGAGCTGGATGGTTGCAATGTATTGTCTTCCGTCTGGAGGGAGGGAGGGAGAGATCGAGAGAGCACATGCGTGTGTGTCCTGTCTGTGCCCATAAAGCTCTCCAATCTGCCCAGCAACCCTGCCCCCCACCGATAACATCTTAAAGAGAAGAGGTACGGGTATGTCTTACAGTGAAAAGATTACAGGGTTGGAAATTAGAAGCCACAAGTTCTAATTATGTCTTATTGCTAACTTCTGGTGTGATCTTCTCTCTGGGTCTCTCATTTACTGGGGAGTTAAAACTAGGTATGTCCAGTGGGGGTGAGGGGTAAGAGTTCTCTGCCCACCAGGGTTTCCACTAGAAGAATTTTTACTCTACAGTTAATTGTGTGTCTTCCTGCATTGCTGGGGAATGTCCAGGTTTGTTTTATTGAGGGGCAGGGGAGCATGTAGATGTTCAGTAGTCAGGAAAGCTGTTTGCAGGTCTTTAATCAGCACTGAGAAGAAGAAAAACTAATTGCAGTTCAATTCTGGTCCACCCTTTACTGGAGTGTGGCTTTAAGCTTTCGAGCGCCTGTTTCTACACCTCTAACATAGCAGAGTCATCTCACCCTGGCCTTTTTCTTGTGATAGTTGTGACTTTAGCAACCTTGTAAAAGGAAGCTAACCTTACCTGAGTACCTGCTGTATAACAGTCACTCTGACAAATGCCTCCCAGCGTCTGCTCTGTGAAGGTAACTGTGAATGATATTACTTGGCGGCCCTAGAAGGAGACACTAAATGAAAGGTCATTGTACCCTCCTGGGGAGATAAAGTTGTAAAATTACCAATCAAGTCTGTCAAATCTTTTTAGACTGGGTTTCCAAATCCATACCCTCAGGCAACTAGAACAAGGCTGGTGAGCTCCACCCCCACCCCTTCCCTAGGTGGGTGCTAGCATGCTGCCCTTCAGCAGGCAGGACACAGCTGCCTCCGGGGCCAGTGCCCAGGGCTAGCCACAAAGCTGGCTGTGACCTCCCCAGGGAGACCCAGGACACATTACTCTCTGCAGAGGTTTTGCTGCTTTGTGGCACAGTCCAAATGTCACCCTACTCCCACCACTTGCCAGACCCAGTGGGCTCCTGGCTGGTCTTCACGGTAAGTGAGTAGCAGACAGCCCACCTGCTTGATGTCAACATTTGTGGGCGCGGCCCCGGGAAGAATGTGCCGCTCCCAGCCGCCTTGGCTCAGGTAATTAATCCCCGCAACTGACAGGTGGCAACAGGCGGCCCTTTGGCTGGGGCCATCAGGAAAAGTGCTTGGAGGAAGGATTTAAAAAAAAAAAAATGATCAAGAGCACAATTCGTACATGTCTGGCAGCTAGACTGCTGTGGCAGGAAGGGAGGCAGGGAGAAGGAGATACCTTGCCAGATGACTTTGGGGCCAATTTTAGGATCTGCTTCTGCCTGATCATTGTGATAGATCCAAAAGGATATGGTGGCCTTGGACTTGTTTGCAAGCTCACTTTGCAGAATTCCCCTTCTTTTGATGTAGATGCAGTCTTAAAATGGAACACTTCATTTGTGAATTAAAAAATCTGGAGTCCAAGTTGGGGTCCCAGCGGAGAAATGTTTTGCCCAATATGCTACAGCAAGTCAGCGGGCAGGTAGAGGACTAGAAACCAAGCTCAGAGCTTCTTGGTTTTGTTTGCATGACTCACTGGGCAATATTTACTGCCTCGTTATACACGTGTGGTTTAGAAGTGGAATGATAAAACTGGGGTCCTAGTCAAAGGAATGATGATCAATTGCCGCTTGCAAGATATTAGTGTTTTCAATCTAACCACTTAGGGCTGGTTTCTCAAGACAATGCCGCCAGTCCAACCCCAAACCACCTACACTCGTTCACTCCCCCTTTTGTATTTGGTCGTTTGGGACACTGATTATCAGGTACATTAACCTGATGTTTGTTAGGATGGACACATATTTAAAGTTCTTGAAGTGTACTTTTTTTTTTTTTTTTTTTTTTTGAGAGACAAAGTCTTGTTTTGTCTCCCAGGCTAGAGAAGAGTGGCATGATCTCAGGTCACTACAACCTTCACCTCCTGGGTTCAAGCGATTCTCCTTTCTCAGCCTCCCAAGTAGGTAGGATTACAGGCATGTGCCACCAAACCCAGCTGATTTTTGTACTTTTAGTAGAAACAGGGTTTCACCATGTTGGCCAGGCTGGTCTCAAACTCCTGACCTGAGGTGATCTGCCTCAGCCTCCCAAAGTGCTGGGATTACAGGTGTGAGCCACCGTGCCCGGACAATACTTTTTAAACATTAAATTTTTCAAAAATAATATATTTCTAGATATGAAATTTATGATGCTTTTCAAGTGAGTATTTTTTTTTTGTAGAGGGAAAATCCAAAGTACTGTTAGCCCATATAACTTGATGTAATAGTTAATCAGTGTATTTGAAGCAGACCAAACTGAATCTGTGTCTAGCTCTATGAATCTTTTTACATTTTACTGAATTGGATCTTTAGAATTAATTTTTCAAAGCCTCCTTATCAAAAATTATAGTTGGACCCTCAAATTTTTATTTTCTTGTATCTCATTTCTCTTCCCTAAATCTTCCCTCCCACCAAATTAGCTGCCAGAACTGTATCTGGTCCTCTGATAACACCCCATATGTTTTGTATGATTTTCATTCCTGCCAGTTCTAATTATTGATTTCATCACCTCTTACCCTTATAAAAGGGCATTTTTAATTTGGTTGTTCCAAGGAATATAGCTTATAAAAAAATTAAGTCACTGAATGCCTTAGGATAGTGCTAAGACAGACTTTGTACTTCTAAATGGTTAAACATAGATTAATGGAATTATTTAGACAGCTTGACTTCTTTTCCTCTTGTCAAGTATTTTGGATTGAGATAGTACAGACAACATTTTACCCCTGAAGTTTTTTGAACTCTCTGAAAATAGAAGCCATAAATTAGAAGTGCACCTGGCATTTCCTGTTTGTGACTAGTGGTTATCTTTTAGATAACAGTTAAGTCCTCAATGCCATTGATAGGTTCTTGGAAGCTGTGATCTTAAAATCATTTGCAGGAGGTCTTCGAGTAATTCTTTCATACAATGTCATTTTCTTAAAATGGTGTTGAGAAAAACAAATTGTTATATGTGTTTCACTTAAAGTTACAGTTTCCAAAAAGCTATAGAAAATGTTAAATGAGGACTCACTGTATTTGTAATATCTCATTAATTTTCTCTCATTTTTTTTTTTTTTTTTTTTTTTTTGAGATGGAGTTTCGCTCTTGTTACCCAGGCTGGAGTGCAATGGCGTGATCTCGGCTCACCGCAACCTCCGCCTCCTGGGTTCAGGCAATTCTCCTGCCTCAGCCTCCTGAGTAGCCAGGATTACAGGCACGTGCCACCATGCCCAGCTAATTTTTTGTAGTTTTAGTAGAGACGGGGTTTCACCATGTTGACCAGGATGGTCTCGATCTCTTGACCTCGTGATCCACCCGCCTCGGCCTCCCAAAGTGCTGGGATTACAGGCTTGAGCCACCGCGCCCGGCCCTTCTCTCATTTTTTAAGAAACTCAATTCAGATTCATGCAGAAAGCCAGACATAAAGTGAGACTAATGTTTGTTGGTGAATTTAAGCTTTTCTTAGAGTTTTCTCTCTTTTTAAGACCCAGCCATCTTTAGTATAAGAGCATGCCAAATGCGAATTGATCTGGAATTGTATAATCAGGATGGCTTTGATACCACCCTGTCTAGCTGCCTTCCTTGAAGAGAGATTGAGAAGAGAGGTTGGTTATAGAATTATTGATTTTGTTGTTGTTGTTAAGTGGGAGTTTATTTCATCCATATTCTCTAACATTTAGGGGTCAAGATTGAGGGGCCGTGTGATTTGAAATTTCCAGATAGTATGGCATTTCTTCTGGGAGAGGTTGACCTAAAGTTCTTGTTTTTTGGTTTTGGTGTAGTAAACAGGGAGGGTTTTGATTCTACCTTTAGAAAAGGGAGCTGTTGAAACATTATGCAGGTGTGTGCTGATATTACCTGGCATCTCTCCGCATTGTGATACTGAATTACCAGTCTGGCAGCCAAAAGCGTGTAATATAGTATGTCTACTGAGGCAGGTGGTAAAGGTAGGGTCCTAGTCACCGGAATTTTTTTCCCCTTCTCTTTGCAACATATTATTAGTAAAGGAGCTGCATTTACTTGTTTTCCAAAATCCCCTGGAGTTATTTTATTTGAACATGATATTTGGCTTTAAGCAGTCCACCCCTCAGTATTCCAAACTTTCTCCCATCCCTCTCAAAGGAAAACAAAATTTAGGCAAAGCTTTCTTATCCATTTGACCAGGATATTATGTATAAAGAAAGAGCTTAGCTCATTTGTTAGTTTTCAGGAACTTCTATTCCATGTCACTGTAGAAATGTTTAGTTCATGTACATGATCAAAACTGTCATACAAGGAAATTTGTTTGAGGACCAGTACAAAATTAGGATCCTCATTCTTGCCCATGGGCTGTAGGATCCTCATTCTTGTCCATATATATGTGTGTGTGTGTGTGTGTGTGTGTGTGTGTGTATGTATACATATATATATATATATATATATATTCATATGTGTATATATATGAATGATCAGTTGATCAGTAGTGGCTAATAGGCTGAGGCTGTGTGTGTGTGTGTGTGCGTGTGTGTGTGTATGTATATGTGTGTGTGTGTATATATATATATATACACACACACGTATATATGAAATAGAAATCAAAAAGATTACCAATACTTTGTTTTCCACTTTTTTTTTTTTTTGAGACAGAGTCTCACTCTGTTGTGGAGGCTGGAGTGCAATGGTGTGATCTTGGTTCACTGCAATCTCTGCCTACTGGATTCAAGTAATTCTCCTTCCTCAGCCTCCTGAGTACCTAAGTAGCTGAGATTACAGGCACAAACCACCATGCCTGGCCAATTTTTGTATTTTTAGTAGAGACGGGATTTCACCACGTTGGCCAGGCTGGTCTCTAACTCCTGACCTCATGATCCGCCTACCTCGGCCTCCCAAAGTGCTGCAATTAGAGAGACTGGAAGGCCTGGCCTTCCACATTCTTTGTTAAAGAGGTGCTTTGTCAATGTGAATCTGGTAACTGCGTTTTCTAAGAGATTTGCACCAGATTATAAAATAATCAAACAGAAGTAACACTATAGGTTATCTATTTTTCTCCCTCTGAATGCTAACTCAAGATTTAGGGGGAATCACGTAAGTTGCCAGATATTTCTCAATGAGTATCAAAATATTCATGACTTCTTTGGAGAGGTCAATCACTTTCAAAAATTCTTTCAAGTATGTTTTTTTTCTTTTTTTCCCCCTTTGTCACAGCATTTTATTTCTGATTTCACTTAGATTTGCATAATTCAAAGAGCCACAATTGCACTGGGGGGGTCTTTCTAAATAGGCAACAAGATCAGTACAACCCACTGCTGACTTATTGAGCCCAGGACCTGATGGAGTAGAGCTGATTCTGAAAGCAATTAGTGGGCGTTTTCTATTGTTTTTATGTTCTAGCTCTCATTGTGAGACTATGGTTACACTTTAGGGAAAAAATTTCAACTCTTAGACAAACTTCTTTACTTAACTAAAAAGGATGTAGCCTTATACTCCCGCCAGAATTTGGTGATGATATTTTTGTTTTTATTAATAAGATGGCCTCTGAGCTTTATACTTGATTGTCTAATCATATATTTTCTAATCATGTGTTTATTCACTCAAATTCACTCTGGCACCAATACACCAGTTCCGCTTCGGCCTCAAAGTATAACTGTTAAAACTGCGTGGTACAGGGGGAAGAACACTGGTCTGTATGTCAAGATGGTCCCAGTTACTGAAAATTTTTTAGCAAATCCTTTTCTCCTTTCTGGGGCTTAGTTTCCCCGTTTGCAAATAAATTGAATCAAATGATCTCTACGTTTGAATTTTTCTGATCTAACTTTTTCTTTTCTTTTCTTCTTTTTTTTGGAGGGGGAGGATGGTGTCTCATTCTGTCACCCAGGCTAGAGTGCACTGATCTGAGATTGGCTTACTGCAGCCTCAGCTTCCTGCACTCAAGTGATCCTCTGCGCCTCAGCCTCCCAAGTAACTGGGACCACATGTGCCACCAAGCCTGGCTTTTTTTTTTTTTTTTTAATTTTGTATAGGCAAGGTCTTGTCGTATTGCCCAAGCCAGTCTCAAATTCCTGGGTTCAAGCAATCCTCATGCCTAGACCTCTCAAAACACTGGGATTACAGGCTTAGCCACTGAACCTGGCCCCTGATATAACGTTCTAAGAAAATCTTAGCAAAGGTGTCTTAAACTAAAAATGCCTTCAAATGGGTGACTCAATAATAGAAATATAGAACCAAGCCCTTGCTTTAAAATGTCAAGTTGGATTTCTATAAAATTCTATAATTAGAATATGATATTGTACTAAAAGCATTATCTTCCTAGAACTAAGGAAATTTGGGTTCACTCCATTGCCCAAATTTAGTTGTGCAACCTTTAGAAATCATTTTATCTGGGATATACTTCTGACCCTCTGTGATATTATAAAATATATATTTGGACTTTGTCCAGCCTTCGTGACATACAACTCCTAAAATCCTTAGAATTTCCAAAGTGCTGCTTTTTTTTTTTTTTTTTTTTTTTTTTTTTAGATGGACTCTTGCTCTGTTGCCAGGCTGGAGTGCAGTGGCAAGATCTCGGCTCACTGTAACCTCCGCCTCCAGAGTTCTAGCAATTCTCCTGCCTCAGCCTCCCGTGTAGCTGGGACTACAGGCGCCCATCACTGGCTAATTATTGTGTTTTTAGTAGAGATGCAGTTTCACCATGTTGGCCAGGATGGTCTCGACCTCTTGATGTCACGATCTGCCCACCTCAGCCTCTCAAAGTGCTGGGATTACAGGGATAAGCCACTGTTCCCAGCTCAGTGCTGCCTTTTTTTTTTTTTTTTTTTTTTTGGTATGCCAATACTGACTGATGGATTCAGGATGAGGGTCTGGTCACTGGAAAGACAAAGGCACAATTGGACGGTCAGCCCCAACCCCCAGCCTCCAGAAAGGCTGAAGGTGAAGCTGTTCACCAGTGGCCAATGGTTTAATCAATCATGACTAGATAATGAAGCCTTCATAAAACCCCAAGAGGAGAGGTTTCAGCAAGCTTCAAGACAGGAAAACATGTGGTGATTTTTAGAGGCCGGAGCCCAGGAAAGGAGGGCATGGAAACTACACCTCTCCCCCCATACCACACCCTAGATATCTTTTCATCTTTATCCTCTGCAACATCCTTTATAATAAACCAGTAAATGTAAGTGTTTCCTTGAGTTCTATAAGCTGCTCCAACAAGTTAAACTCAAATTGGGGTCATAGGAACCCATATTGGGGTGGTGGGAACCCCAATTTGAAGCTGGTTGGTCAGAAATTCCAGCTGCCTGGATTTGCTACTGGTTGTATATAGGGGGCAGTCTTGGGGATTGAGTCCTCAACCTGTGAGATATGACACAATCTCCAGGTAAACAGTGTCAGAGTTGAATTGGAGAACACCCAGCTCGGTGCCTACAGCTTGGTGAGTGGTAAAAAACTCCCACACGTTTGGTCACAGGAGTCTTCTTCCGTGTGGATGATTGTTGCTGTGGTAATGTGAGAGGCTAGAAAAAAAAAAACACAGTTTGAGCATTTTCCCAAAACGTTCTCCAAACTAAACAGATCCCCATGATTTACCTTCTTTCCTTTTGCTTCTTCTTCGGGACATGCTTCACAATTTTAGAAAAAGAAAATTTTAATGTCAGTACTTCCTTCAGATCAGCTCCCTTGGTGTAAGTGTTACTGCTGGCTCCCTAATAGCCAGGACAGGGACTGACATGAAGCAGGTGCTCAATAAATATTAGTTGAATGAAAAAGTTTCACCTTTTAAGTCTCAGTTTTATATCAGAAAATTAGGAGAAGAAGGTTTGGAGAAGAGATGTTATAATGTTCTCTCTGGGTTCTAACATCGTCTGTATTCTCTGTCTTCTAAAACCATAGGTCTGCAACAAGTTTGCATGTTGGTGCTACTCATATTAAATTTATTTATTAGACATTATAATTTATTTATTAAACATTTTAAGAAATATTTCAAGGCCAGGCATGGTGGCTCATGCCTATAATCCCAGTACTTCGGCAAGCTCAGATGGACAAATCACACTTGAGGTCAGGAGTTTGTAGCAGGGAATCAAGGAAGACTTCTACAAGCCCAGATTTAGAAGAGGATAACTAGGCATAGAAAGAGTGTGCCTGGCTGGGCCTAGTGGCTCATGTCTGTAATCCCAGCACTTTGGGAGGCCGAGGTAGGTGGATCACCTGAGGTCAGGAGTTGGAGACCAGCCTGGCCAACATGGTGAAACCCCATCTCTACTAAAAATACAAAAAATAGCTGTGCACTGGGGCAGGCGCCTGTAATTCCAGCTACTCAGGAGGCTGAGGCAGGAGAATCGCTTGAACCTGGGAGGCAGAGATTGTAGTGAGCCGAGATCACGCCACTGCACTCCAGCCTGGGCGACAGAGTGAGACTCTGTCTCAAAAATAAATAATAAAATAAAATGTGTTAGCTCCCTTTTGGAGCGGAAAGTGGACACATTTATAAGGTAAGGAGGGAAGTGAACAAGGGTGGGGGTTCCCCTGCTAGCTTGGTACCTTATCTACCTGACAGTTGACTTGGCACCCTCCTGGGCAGATATAAGTTGTGGAAGTGGCCAAGCAGGCATACTTAAGATGTGCCCTCCTGATGGATGGAAGTCCCGAGGCAATTTGGAAGGTGGACATTCTGAGACCACCCCCTGAAGGTGAAAGATCCATGGCGGGTGTGCTCTGGTCTGCAAATGGACTATCAACTCTCCAGGAGAGATCTGTCTTGGAGCACACAGAACTTACCCTGCAGGGAGTATCTGGTGAGGGGGAGGTGAAGGGTTATATTTGCGTTTCTGAAGGGCTAAGTAGGAAACAGGGAACAGGGGCAAAGGGGACAGGAGAAAAGAAAATAATAAAAAATAATAGTAATTCATTCCCTTTTTCTTAGAAAAAATGGGAGTACTCAGTTACAACTACATGAAGGCAGAGGGAGGGAACAGAGGAGGCTGAATTTAAATCGGATTTTTTGACTCCTTGTCCAATAAATCAGTGTTGCCCACAATTGTTGGTCTTGGACACAAGTCTGTTTCCTGCTGCTCTTAAGATCTGAGAACTGAGCCCTCTCCTCCTTCACAACAAAATTGGCCTATTAATTCCAGTGTTATTTCATGTAATTTTTTTTTTTTATTATTCATTCAGAACTAAAACTGTCCTTCCTCTGTTGTTGACGATTCCATTGACTAAACCAGGTTTCACTTGTCTGCTGAATATCAGGAGCCCTATGTTAAAATTAACTCATTCATTCTGCTTTGATTTTAGAAAACGGGTAAGCAAATAATTTGTCACTGCTATGACAAATAACTGCTCTGTCAGCACTTATCACTATCTGACAGAGTAGTTACTTGTTTATTCTCGAATTTTAGCATTTTTAGGGCATAGACTTTGTTTTTGTTTAATGCTGAATTTCCAAAACTAAAACAGTGTTGGTAATAGTATGTGCTCAATAAAAATCAAATTTATTACCTGGTAGTTAATTGTTCTATCTCTGTAATCCCATAACACTTTGATACAGTTCTTTTTTACGCAGTGCATTTTAGTTGTTGGTGCTGTACTCTGCCTCTAGACTGTGAGCAGCTTGAGGATAAGGATTGATTTTTTTTCTTTCAATGTATTTTATATTTCAAGTACCATCCTAGGCAGTATGGATACATAAAATTCTGCACTCCAGGGTTTTAAAATCTTACTTCTATCTGTTCCCAGTACAGAATAAGGACCTAGCATTGTATAATATGTGCTCGGTAAGAGTTTGCTATATAAGTATTAAATGCTGTATGAATGAGAAGAGCAAGCTCTCATTTGTGGTTTATGATGGCAACTGACTAGCAGCTTTTAGTGTAGTCTCTCCCAAGTTTTTGTTAAAATATCAACATTATAAATTCCATAAAAAATTGAACTAAATTGGACATTCAAGCCATTATCAGAATTTTGTAATAATTTTATGCCTTGAAAGCCTGATAGAATACAATTGAAAAACGTCCAAGTGAAATGAAAGCTGCAAACACTAGCTCCTGCTATGTCTTGCTATGTTTGTGGAAAAGTGAAAAAGCAAAAAAGGGCTTATATTAAAAACAAAACCCTATCTATAGGGGAACATTATTTTAAATACTCAAGAAAATCATCTTAGGAACCGGAAGACATATTTAGAAGATCAGTGCAAATTAATGACAGTAACGCTGTGAAGTTGGGAAAATGTAACAAACCTAGAATGGCAGGCTGAGACGAAAACAGGACTGTAAAAAGGGATGCAGTTCCTGAGGCCGGGCGCGGTGGCTCACACCTTAATCCCAGTACTTTGGGAGGCTGAGGCAGGCAGATCATGAGGCCAGGAGATCGAGACTATCCTGGCCAACAGGGTGAAACCCCATCTCTACTAAAAATAAAAAAAACTAGCTGGCCGTGGTGGCACACATCTGTAATCCCAGCAACTCAGGAGCTGAGGCAATAGAATTGCTTGAACACGGGAGGCAGAGGTTGCAGTGAGCCGAGATGACACCACTGCATTCCAGCCTGGGCGACAGAGCAAGACTCTATCTCAGAAGAAAAAAAAAAAAAAAAAGGATGTAGATGAAATAAGGAGGGACATTTGAAATGCAGCAGCAGAAGTAAAAGTGTTATTTGTAGCAGAATAGAGCAGAATGAACTGTAAAAAACCATACACATACTGAAGGCAAACTTAAGAAGCTTTCCCAACATGCAAACAACAGGAAAAACAGCATAAAATGTATGGTGGATAGAAAGTGGAGATCCTAAAGTGAAACTTACATGTCTCTGGAAATTTATAGGAGCAGAAGGAACAAAAATACAATTGAAAAAAAAAAAGTTTATTGAGTTCAAGCATGAAAGTTAAAAGGACCCACCAATTTCCAAGTAACTTGAATTTTAAAAACACATTTAGAGGCATTGCCACTTTATTTTTATTTATCTATTTATTTTACTTATTTTTTTTTTTTTGAGACAGAGGCACTCTGTCGCCCAGGCTGGGTGTACTGGCGCGATCTCGGCTCACTGCAACTTCTGCCTCCCGGGTTCAAGCAGTTCTCCTGCCTCAGCCTCCAGGGTAGCTGGGACTACCAGTATCCGCCACCACGCCCAGCTAATTTTTGTATTTTTAGTAGAGATGGGGTTTCACCATTGGCCAGACTGGTCTCGAACTCCTGACCTTGTGATCTGCCCGCCTTGGCCTCCCAAAGTGCCGGGTTTACAGGTGTGAGCCACCGCACCTGGCCAGCCACTTTATTTTTTAAAGAAAACAAAGAAAGGAACAAAATCCTATAAGACACTACGGAGAAATAAGCAGCTTACTTAATTTAAAGAAATAAAATTCAGATTGGACTTGGACTTTTCTAAAATGTGCATTCACTCAATTACTCTATTTGAAGAGATCTATCTAAAACCAACTTATATACTAAACTATGTTATATGGTGTTTTTAACTGGAGTAAAAGTTATACTATAAATATATTAAATTATACTAAAAAGGTATGATTAAATAAATAATGGTATATCCCTTTTAAATACTGTAAGAGCAACCACTTGAGATCATGTTTTTAAATTAGAACATGCTCATGATATATTAAATTATAAAAAGAATACCATTCTTTGTATTATATGCCCCTAGTTTGTATGAGGATGTACATGTGTTGTGTGTATGTATGCACATAAAGCAGTCCATAATATTAATAATGGTATCTCTTGAGTAAGCAAGAAATCACTTTTTTTCTAGAATTCTGTGTGCACATGGTTTGACAATGATGAAACATCTATAAAAGGCAGATTGTAGGAAAGGAGGAGTTGGGAAGAAGTTGATAAAAAATTTAAATTTTCTGTAACTGCTTCTCGTAGTGACAATGATACAGCGCAAGATACTTTATACCTTCACATAGAAGGTTTGAAATCTTTGCCATCCACCCAAAGAACTGCCAGAAATTTAATACAATGGTCTGGCATCATCAAAAAAGTTCTTAGCTATAGAAGATACTTTTTTTAAGTAGGATAAACTTACATAGAGAAATATAGGTAACCGTGGGGAAAGCAATTTAAAAATCTGTTTAGAATGGTAAGGAAATGTATAAAGGAGAAAATAAATTTAAGCTGAAATGGAACCTGTGAAACAAGCAGAAGACCTAGAGAATTATTCTTCTTAGAAATGTAAGTGTTGTCCTTTGATATATTAGTTCTGAGGACTGATAAAATACTTTAAAGAAATGCTTCCCATATTACCCAGTATTAAGAATTAAATATATCAAAATTTTGTGGATATAGCTAGAAGTACTTAGAAGAAACTTGGTAGAATTAAATGCTTATATTAGAAAAAACATGAAATTCTTAAAAAAAAAGATACGTGATTCTACTTCAAAAAAAATAGCAAACTCAACCCTGGTTTAATTCTTGCAGTCACATAAAAATGAAAAGGCATGCAGGTTTGAAAAGAAGTACAATTGTCTCTGTTCACAGTTGACATGATCATCATGTGGAAGATCATAAGGAACACATCTACAAAACACTACAATAACTAATAAGTTTAGCAAGTTCACCGGATACGTGGTCAATATACACAAGTTAGTGATGTATAAAAACGTAACCTAGTATAAAACTAGAAACAAAAAGAAATTTTAATCTTTAAAAGTAGCATTTATGATAGTTATTTAAAAATAAAATACTGAAGGATAAATCTGCCAAAATATGTACAGTATTTATACACTGAAAACTGTAAGACATTTCTGAGTAAAATTAAAGATACTCTGTTTAAATAGAGAGAGATCATGGTTCAAAAGACACCACATTGCTAAAGTATCAGTTCTCCCCTAAAGGACCTTACATATTTAACACAACTTCATGCAAAATCTTACCAGGCATTTTTAGAGAAATAGCAAACTGCATGTAAATTTTGTGTGGAAAAATCGAAGGATCTAAAATAGCCAGAGCAATTTTTAAAAAGAACAAAATTGAAAGACTCAAAGTACCTGATTTCAAGACTTACTATAAAGTAGATTAACCCAGACAATTTGAGATTGACATGTGGATAGACAGATCAACAGGAAAGAAGAAAGTATCCAGATATAGACCTGAACACATATGACCTATTGATTTTCAAAAAAGAGTCTAAGGCAGTTCAACAAGGGAAAATACGCAGGTGATCTTTTCAACAAATGGTGCTAGAACAATCGGATATCTGTTTAAAAAGAATAATCTTAACCCCTAACTTACACCATATACAACAATTGACTGAAAATACATAGAGTTCTAAATGTAAGAGCTAAGACTATGAATAAATCTACTTGAAGGAAATATAGAAAATCCTCCTGAAGTTAGATTAGGCCAAGATTTCTTAGGACATAAAAAACAAGAGCTTTAAAGGGAAAATATTGATAATTCCTCAAAATTAACTATTTTGGAAATGCAGGAAGAAAGCCAAGCCACAGGCTGCGAGAAAATGTACTTTTAAATGTATATCTGATAAAAGACATTTGTAGCCAAAATAAATAAGGGACTCCTAAAACTCAAGAACAAAAGCAACCCAATTAACAAATTACCCCAAATCACCAAAATAGCCCAATTAAAAAATGGGCAAAAGACCCAAATGGATATTTCTCAAAATAAGATATATAAATGGACAGTAGGTATATGAAAAATGCCCTATATCACTAGTCATCAGGGAAATGCAAATCAAATTACAATAAAATACTGCTTCAGTTAGAATGGCTATTAACAAAAAGACAAGATAACTGTTAATGAGGATGTAGAGAGAAGAGAACCTTTACATACTTTCAGGAGGAATGTAAATTAGTACAGCCATTATGGAAAACAGTATAGAAGTTTCTTGACAAATTAAAAATGTAACTACCATATGATCCAGCAATTTCATTACTAGGTATATATGCAAATACAAAGGGAATAAAATCAGTATATCAAAGGGATATCTTCACGCCTGTATTTATTACAGCACTATTTGCAATAGCCAAGATATGGAATCAGTCTAAGTTTCCATCAAAGGATAAATGGATAAGAAAATGTTGTGTATATGCACAAAAGGATAGTATTCAGTCATAATAACATAATGAAATCCTGAGGCCGGGCATAGTGGCTCATGCCTGTAATACCAGTACTTCTGGAGGCTGAGGCGGGAGGATCACTTAAACCTAAGAGTTGGAGACCAGCTTGGGCAACATAGTGAGACTCCGTTTCTACAAAAACCATACACCAAAATTACTAGGGCATAGTGGTGCGCACCTGTAGTCCTAGCTACTCAGGAGGCTGAAATGGGAGAATTGCTTGAGTCTCGGAGGTCGAGGCTACAGTGAGCTGGATGGTGCCGCCATACTCCAATCTGGGTGACAGAACAAGAACCTGTCTCATAAAATAAAAAAAGAAATCCTGATTCTGTCATTTGCAACAATATGAATAAATTTGAGGACATTAAGTTAAATAAGCCAGGCAGAGAAAGACTTAAACCACATGATCTCACTCAAATGGAATCTAAAACTGTTGATCTTGTAGAAATTGAGAGTAGAATAGAGGTTACCAGAGGATGAGAAGGGGAGGCAGGGTGAGGGGAAATAAGGAAAGATAGGTCAATGAATAAAATATTACAGTTAGACAGAAGGAATAAGTTCTTTTCTATCGCATAGTAGGTGACTATAGTTAACAGTAACGTATTGCATATTTCAAAATAGCTAGAAGAGAGGATTTTGAATGTTCTTACTACAAAGAAATGACAAATGTTTAATGATGGATATACTATATATCCCAATTTGATCATTATACAATATAGACATGTATCAAAACATCACATTTTACCCATAAATATGTACAATTATTATGTGTTAATGATAAATAAAAACTAAAAAGGGAAATTTCTATATTACAACAGGGGGAAAACACAGTCCATATTATATATTTTTTTAACTTACAAGGTATAAAATATTTAAACAGAAACTTCAAAAAATATGAAGTAATTGTATAGAATTATGTAACATGTAAGTTTTATATATGTAAATATGAATCAAATAAGTACATGACAAGATGTTCAACATTGTTAATCATCAGAGAAATGTTAATTTAAACCACAGTGAGATCTACTGCATACATACCAGAGTGACATCAATTGAAAAAAACCACTGACAATACCAAATGTTGACAAGGATATGAAGTCCTCGTCTATTGCAAGTGGCAATGTTAAATGGCACAACCTCTTTGTAAAACTACATGGCAGTTTCTTAGTAAGCACACACTTACCCGCAATCATAGTCCTAGGTATTTAAGAAAAAGGGAAATGTACATCCTCACAAGAATTTGTACGTGAATGTTCATAATAGTTTTATACACAATAGAAAAAAATTGAAATAATTGGTGAGTTGATAATAATGAAATTATTTAAAAATACAATGGAAAGCTGATACATGCGAAAACCATAAATATCAAGAGCATTATCATGTAAGATTATATACTATATTTTTTCATTTATATAAAATTCTGGAAAGGTAAACTTAGTGAAAAGTAACTGGTACATGATTGCTTAGGGCCAGGAGCTGGGGAGGGGCTTAACTGCAAAGAAGCAAAAGATGATTGGAATGGGGATGGAAATATTCTGTATCTTGTTGTAGTAGTTACAATGGTGTTCCTTTGTCAAGCCATCAGCTTTTGCGCTTAAAAATTGGTATGCTTTGCAGAAAAGTATACCACCACATGAAATAAAACAAAACTTCATCCAAGGAGAATAAATTCGGCCTTAGAATAAAAAGAATCTCAGGTCAATGTTGAGAAGCCATTTAGAGGTGAATTTTTAAAATTCTACAGAGGAAGAAAGATAGTAAAATAGGCTATGTGTGTTCAGATTTACAATTTCTGCTGGCTTGAATCATCAGGGCATCTTGAAATCTTGGTAAAAATCAGGTTCGTATGTTCCAGTCTTGCAGAAGTCTGGAAAGTTGGAGATGATAGCGCTATTTTGTAAGGGATAGAGAAGTGGGCAAGTCTAAGGAACTGTTCATACACATAGACCAGGGAGACTGAACTTAGTACTGGGGGAAAAAAATTAATATCATCATGGAATAGATTTGCAAACGAGTAAACAGAGTAGCAGAGACCTGGCTTTGCAAAAAGAAATAAATCAATTGTGCCAGACACTTCCACGCCACCAGTTGCTGAATGGCAGGACTGGTAGTTGAACCAAAAGCAGTAAACATAATTCATCTTGGCTGTGGTCAGATATTTTGATTTAGTCAAATATGAAACCCTCACCACTACAATTGGAAAATATGGTTTGCAATACCAGATACAGTACTAGCTGAAAAGTGGTATCTAAATTGTCCTGGCATGATGTGGAGAACAGAGGAAAAACAGAAGTGTACCATACTGGGAATAACACCTTTTTTGTTGTTGTTGCTTTTAATGTTTTTAGGTTTCAGATTCAGTGGATACATGTGTAGTATTGTTACATGAATATATTGTATAATGGTGAGGTTTGGGCTTCTAATGTGCCTGTCACCCAAATAGTGAATATTGTACCAAATGGTATATTTTAACCCTCATCCCCTCCTACGTTCCTCATTTTTGGAGTCTGCAGCACCCATTATTTCCATCTTTATGTCCATGTGTATCTTTTTTGGTTATCTTTGTATTTTTATTAGAGACTAGAGTTCTCCATGTTGGCCAGACATGTCGTGAGCTCCTGCTTGACCTCAAGTGATCTGCCTGCCTCGGCCTCCCAAAGTACTGGGATTACAGACATGAGCCTCTGTGCCTGACCACATGTGTATTGGATACATACCTCCCATATTTAAGGACACAGGAGATTTGATTTTCTTTTTCTGAGTTGTTTCACCTAGGATAATGGCATTCAACTCAATCCATGTTGCTGAAAAGGACATGATTTCAGGGAATAACATTTTGAATTTTAGGTGATGATCATAGGGTGTGTTTGAAGCATTAAAAAGTTCATATGGGTTGAACATGGGGTGAGAAATGTGTGTGGGTAGGGGTGGAGGGGTAGGGGAAATTAGAGATAGATAGGACCATAATACAGAGGACCTCATAAAGCCCTTAAGAAACCATGTTAAATAGTAGGACTTCATTCCTGAATTCCCAGATCCAGCTGGTAGGAGTGTCCACATTGTTTTCCACCTAGCCCAAAGTCACTTGCTGCCTCTCCCTGCAATCAAATAAGCAAACAATATACTGAGAAATTAATGAAACTGTGTTACGTACACCACTTTTGAGCTCCATCATACGTTTTAGAGAAGAGTATAAACATTGTAAGTTGATTCAGTAAAGAACCACAATGTTGGAAACTAGAAAAAGGTAAAAATTTGCATGACCTAGTTAAGAGAATAGAAAGATAAGAAATTGTCATGACAAAAAAAAAAAGAGAAATTGTCATGACAGAACTAGGATACACTCATATACTAGTTACTAAGCAAGGTCTCAGGAAAGACCTTTCTGTACATTTGTTTTCTTGCTTATAAAATGGGGATAATAATTCAAGTCAATTATCTGTTATCTGCAATTCTGAAATTCCAAGAACTCCGGAAATCAGAAGTTGATTCAGTTTTATTTTGATTTCCTAAGTTTATGGTACACTCATTTGGTGGTGTAACCCAGGCTTCATAGTCATTTATCAGTTAGCGTGAATATTTATGAATTCTGCAGAAATAATGTTTGATCTTAGGGTGCTACCCTAAATTCTGCTGGATATATTTGTATGTTATACAAACTTTACTCTTTTTCTAAAATCTAAACAATTCTGGATTCTGAAACATCTAGCCCCAGAGGTTTTAGATAAGAGATAATATGTTTGCAATACTTTCCTCTTAGGGTTGTATGAGGATAAAATTTCTTAAAATAGAACTTAGTAAATGATGAAGATATTATTGTTTATCACTAATTAAGCTTAAAAATTAGATTCCCACCCCCATCCCTGAGAATGAACAAGAATTAGCACTTGATGATCCTTAATCTTATTCTTAATGCTTTCTTGCTTTACTCTGTCAAGCTTGATTTCTAGTATATCAGTTACTAAAATGGAATGTTTCTCTTCAGAAGCTGTTCCAATACGAACACTCAACCTTCATTTCTGTAATCTTTACATACTTGGAAGATACCTTATTTGTCTTCAGGTATTAGTTGACAGACTTATTTTTCAGTCACCTTTCTTAAGGGTCATCTTGTGAAATTCATGGTTAGGTTATGTGTTATATACCTCCTAATGAAAGTACAAATGGATGTGCTTATTTTCTTCAAGTTCTCAATAAAAGTGAGCTCTTGATACGTCATAAAACAATTTCTGTGTAAGTTGTTAGTTAAAAGCACAAGAGCAAAAATACCCATCTAGATTTCATTCGGTGTTTCCCAAGTAGAATTTTATTTTTGTGGTTGAATTTTGGCATGTTTCCTGTTTCTTCAAGCTATGTAAATCCCTTTCGCTGTGTTTAATCCATGGCCTGCGGGCATGGAGGGCTGATTTTGCAATACTTTTCAAGCATTGGGAAACGTTTAACTAAAAATTGCATATGCTGGAATACTTGGAAGAAAAGCAAAGGTCGTTTAAATAAATACTATATTTTCAAATGAAGAAAGAAAGCAACATTTTAAATGTGTGAGTTTTGGTAAGATACTTGCCATGAGAGAGAGGTAGGGTGGCACATATCATTAATGAATCCGATTGCCACTCTTGCTCTGCTCCCTCCGTCTTTCCTCTGGGAGGATGTTGGGGCCAACTTATAATTGCAACCTGTGTGTGTGTGTTTATCCTTTGTTTGGATACATGTTACTAGGTGCCCCACTCTTGGCCAGCAATTCCCGTGCCTGGGTGGTTTGCCTGAGCAAAGTGCCTTAGTGGGTAGGAATGAAGTGATAGGGCATTGACCTAGGGAACGGGGGTGATAAGGGTTACTGTATTGTAAGGATTCAAATGAAGGTTCTCTTCTGCTTCAGAAGTGGGAGGTAGGAAGCCATACAGGGTAGGATCTCTATTTGGTTCTAGGTCTCAGGCTTTCTCCACCCTGTTTTTGCCAACTAGACAACCAAGTAATCACCACTGAACTTCCTCTCCCTGGAGAAGGAAAAGTTTCACTCACATGATGTCCTGGACTACTGGTGTCTTTATTGCCCAGTGCTTCCTTCTTTTTAATTTTCTTGCTTTTTTATTTTTTTTAAATAAGAGGGTGTAAGGAGACTGACTACATGACCCCTTTCAGCTCTTGCATTCTCCTATGCTATGGCATTAAAAGAAAAGTGCAATCGTTCAGGGGAGTTTTTGTTTTCCAGTTTTCAAGAGGGCTGACCTCAAGCGAAATCTCTTCATTCTCTAACAGATATTCCATCTTTAAAAAATTTCCATGAACCCTAATTCCTATGAGTCTCTCTAAAGTATATTAAAGACTGGATTAATTATAACCTAGGCAGAAATCTCTCTTAATGGTTTGTTGTTCAATATCACTCAGCACATGACAGTACTCTTCTCTCACTTAGTTTCTGGTAATCTATGAAGCAACTCATGTTATTACTCATTTAAACCGCTCTGAGCCTCAGCTTCTTCATCCTAAAGGAAAATAACAGGAAATAATGGCATAAGTGAGTTTTGATAAACATAAAACCTTTTGTAAACATAGGGGTTTATTAAGGCTAGCAAAAATTATTAATTTCATTAATGAATATAACTTCCTCTAATAAGATTGACATATGTCAATCACATCTATAGTAGTCAGTAGTAAACATGAGGCATGCAGCTATAAAAAGTGGACAGATTATCGTTGTTCTGATTTGGAATGTAACAATACCTCCTGTTGGTTCTCTCCTTCCTTTCTCTCTGGCCCCAACTCTAAGCAGTATTCCACTGAACTGAAGAAACTGTACTGCCAAATTGCAAAGACATGCCCCATCCAGATCAAGGTGATGACCCCACCTCCTCAGGGAGCTGTCATCCGCGCCATGCCCGTCTACAAAAAAGCTGAGCATGTCACTGAGGTGGTAAAGCGGTGCCCCAACCATGAGCTGAGCCGTGAATTCAATGAGGGTAAGCAGAATTTGAATCTCTAATTGTTCAAGTAGCCTCCTTGAAGGTCAAGATTCGGTGGGTATTTTTGTTTGAGACCTACCTACCTGGTTTAGACTTCGGCACTCTGATGGCATATCAGTCTGCCCTTTTTTCTTCTTTTAGCTAGCAGAGTATCTAAGAATAATGGTGAATAAATTTGTGGCTTTCATAGTGGTTGAATTATTTAATTTAATATGAGTAATTGCTGGATGACCTGGGCTACTAGTCCGTTACTCCATAATGCTTCCTTCTTTTTATTCTTCTTGCCTTTTCTTTTTTTTTAAGTAAGAGGGTGTAAGGAGACTGACTACATAGTAGCTATTCTGCTTGGCCCAGGCTATAGCATGTTCAGATTTAGTGTTTTCCCAGAAAGATTCTCAAGTCTAGACCAGTTGAGAGCTGGAAGGGTAAAAGAAAGGAGCACCAAAGGACAGAAATAATGAAAGAAAAAAAAAAAAAAAAAAAAAAAACAGAAGAAAAAAGGGGGAAAGAAGAAAAAGAAGATAAGAAGGCAAGCAATGGGTAAGAGGAATAAATAGAAGATCTAGAGCATACTTGAGGCAGTCATATGAAGGACTGGGAGTCGGGGGATGAGGTATCTTGAAGGCCACTTTCAGGCTGTGTAACCATGAATAAGTCATGCCTCATCTTCTGAGTCTCAGATCCTGCAACAGTGTAGCAGAAACGGTCAGTATTTCCAAGAGTTCCCTTGGATCTGATATTATATAGTTCCATGAAGGGAGGCTAAATAGAGTGTTAAAAAGTGGAAAATAATCAAGAATATGGAATCCTCAAAGATTTGGCACTGAGGGTGCCGAAGATGTTGCGGGTTAGGATACTTTATGGAAAAAATATTAAAATATAAGGATTGGTAATATAGAGAATATAACAGATTGTAGAGAAAACAATGGAAGAAGAAAGAGAATGGATCGGAATTTAAAAGGAGAAAATAAAGTCAAAGCACTCCTTAACACAATTGTGTTTTACACTTTAGTTTTGAGTCCTTGCCGGCATGGCCACATTATCCATACCTTTGTGTCTTGCTCTTCACTTAACTGTCTGCCGGAAAGAATACTGCCTTATAGATAGACTTCATTATTAGCTTACATCACTTGGTATGCCATCAAGATGACATATTATTTTTAAGTGTCTTCTCACTTTTTAAAAATAATAATTGCTTTTAGTTTTAACCATAACAGATGATGCAGAAGAGAACATTTTGATACACTTAGCTTTTTATCTTTATTGAATGGTTTTTGTAGACTGGGACTATATGACCTAAGAACTGTTAAGAACAGCTTTACAGGTCCCAATTCTTGGAGCATCTTCTTTCTTCTGGAGCTCTTCTAAATATCACAATTTTACGAAACTTTACCTAGTTTCTTTTTTAAAATTACATCCCTTTTCTTATACCCAACTTGGGACTCCTTCAGCACACAAAAGGCAGAACGTTTCTTCTCTTTATAATCGACACAAGGTCTAAAAGTTGAGAAGGAGGAAAGAAGAAAAAGTGGAAGCCACATCCTTGCTATCTTCTGCCTCTCGGTATATTTGCTGGTCAGACTTTTGGGCAGCATTTTCTCAGTGAAACTGATTTTTTAAAAATTAATTTGCTGCTTTCCCTTTCATTTTCCAGGAAGCTGGCAAAATTTCCTCCATGGATGAGATCACAGATGTAGTTATAGAGTCCTATAAAAGTTTGAATCATTAACCTTAAACTCCAAATTATAGGACTGTTCCCTTAAATATAGATGAGGATTCCAGCCCTTTCTGTTGCTCTAAAGATTAAGACACCTTCATGTATTCAATATCTGGCTACAAGATCTGCTACTTTCTTCAAGGATGCACGTTTTCTTTGTAACAGAGGTCATTTCTTTTGTCACCAACATCCTGTTCATGCAATTTCATTTTGTTTTCTTTACTTTAGGGTAAGGAACTAACTCTTTTATCGTTTTCTGCTCTTCAGGACAGATTGCCCCTCCTAGTCATTTGATTCGAGTAGAGGGGAACAGCCATGCCCAGTATGTAGAAGACCCCATCACAGGAAGACAGAGTGTGCTGGTACCTTATGAACCACCCCAGGTAAAAAAACAAACAAACCAAAGAACAGCACTCTATGGCGTGAGCAGACTTGAGAGAACATGTGTTTCAGCAACAGGGACGTTTCTAGCATCTATCGCTGTCTTAGTCCTTGTCATCAAATACGTAACATTTTTGTATTTTTTTTCTGCCTATCCTCCACATGCTTTCCCTTCAGAATGCCTAAATATGCACTGAATTAACTTGGTAACATGGCTCTGTGCCTGTATTCTCATTTAACGGCCAATAGCAACTGAGCTGGCAATTGGGTTTATACATGGCACTGTTGTATCCAACTGGCAATTGGACTGGTAGTGGATGTACAATAGCAGTGGATGCAAGTGTTACCAGAAGTGGGAGAGCCTAAGAGGGATTTCTTAGCTGAAGTTTGAGTGAACAGATGATAGATTTGTAAATTTGTTGCATGAGGCCAGTACGCTGGAGTAACAGAACCCAAGTTCTTTGGTTTGCTGGCTTGCTGTGTGGACCTTCGGCGTGCAACCCTCCTTCTCTATGCTTCAGTTGCATTGCCCATAAGTATGTAATTTGGACTAGATTATTTTTAATTCTGAGAACCTTTTGAGCTCTAAGATGTTATTAATGGAAGTGTATATTCAAATCTGTATTGTACTTTTTTATCCACAGAGGTAAAATACTCTTGGAGTATTGCTACTATTTTAGCAGTTATTTCCAGCTTTCACTTTTCAGTGATATTCATGAAGGTGGTATAGCCTATTTAAATTACATGACGTGGATCAACTTACAAATGAACAGAATTAAAGATCACAAAATCTGTTAAAGCCTGTCTCACCTCATGTAGTTAGTGTTCAGTGTTGCAAACCTTAGCTTTAAGCTTCCCTGGGGGAAAGATGAAGAAAAATCTACAACAGGGTTCAGAGTTTGCCCTTTTAGGTGGAAGCATATCATTTTATCAGAAGTAGAGTTGCTTAAATAGAGGGAAGAACTGAGAGGGAACAAGATCAGTTGAAACCATCGTTGACACAGATTATTTTCCCCTTGTTTGCAGGTTGGCACTGAATTCACGACAGTCTTGTACAATTTCATGTGTAACAGCAGCTGTGTTGGAGGGATGAACCGCCGTCCAATTTTAATCATTGTTACTCTAGAAACCAGAGAGTAAGTGGCATATGCAGAGTTGTCGTTCTACAAAAAAATCATGAGCAGAGGGCAAAGTGAAATTGTGGCTGCTTTATCATTAACTTTGCATGCACAGCAGAGAGCTACTCTTGATTTTTGTCCTTGGTGCTTTAAATCCTTGCTGCAGTTACATAAAAGATCTAAGAAAGTGGACACAAAAGAGGGTGGGTAAAGTTAGAGGGGAAAAAAAAAAAAAAGCTAGGAAGGTGTGCAAGTCACTTCATACCTGAATTCTTGACATTTGACTGAAATTGTTTCTGATTAGACAGTGGTCCTCAAGGCATTTGACAGTTTCTTTAAGCCCGCGCCGCCTTAGGGGATTTTATCCTAAGACATCTACTGGCTTAACTCATGTTTCCTTCAAAATATGTAGCTAAATACAACTGTTCAGCGAATAGCTTGGAGGTTCTCGGGAGAACAAATGGAATGTTATTTATTAATATTACCTGTGGGATGTGAGCACTTTTGTGTTCTGCCAAATGCTTTTGGGTGCATTCACAAAGCCACCATGGCTAAGCTGGTAGCACGCTGGTGACAGCCCATGTGGGAAATGGAAGTGGGAGATCTCCAGGGGACTTTCAAATGCTTTGAATTTAACTCTTTCTTCCCCTTTATTCTAATTCCTAGTGGGCAAGTCCTGGGCCGACGCTGCTTTGAGGCCCGGATCTGTGCTTGCCCAGGAAGAGACAGGAAGGCAGATGAAGATAGCATCAGAAAGCAGCAAGTTTCGGACAGTACAAAGAACGGTGATGGTACGAAGCGCCGTAAGTAGATGTAGTAGCCACATGGGGTAGGGTTGAGTCTTTTCCAGATGTTGGAGAATGGGGTGATTTGGAGAAAATGCATGATAAAACTTGTGACCTTCAGCAGCAAGTGATATTTCAGCCCTCAGAGCCTGTGAGAATAGGTATAGCATTGAGATGGACTCCAGGCAGTGTTACAACTTTACAAAAGCAAGTAGTCATTGTGAGGATTTCTTAGTCCAGGGATTCTCAAAATGTGATTTCCAACCAGTAGCAGAAACATCATTTATTCACAAACATACACCAGCAAGACATGGGGTTTCCTGCAAGATTACTTAAGCCAAAGGCCATTTCCTGGCATACTGAATTACTTTATTTTATTTATTCTTCCCCACCATCCCCCCACCTCCTCATTGCTTAGGATCACAACCAATATAAAAACAATTGTCACCAATTAAATGGATGCTTAGGACTAGAGCCTCCAATCTCACAGGTGTTGCTGGCAATACTGTCCATTTAATATGTATTATTAAATCTGATTAATATTAACATTTAATTATTAAATTTAATGTGCATTATTGCTTTAGAAATGTTCTCAGGATGACACTTGCATTTTTCCTCCACCAGCGTTTCGTCAGAACACACATGGTATCCAGATGACATCCATCAAGAAGCGAAGATCCCCAGATGATGAACTGTTATACTTACCAGTAGGTCTCCCTTGGGTGTTCATAGTTGCTTCATTTTAACCTTCTTTGAATGAGCTTTTACAGTATGAACATCTTCTGGTTATCTGTGACAATGGAAGAGAAGGTGTCCTAGTCAGTCGAAGCTGCTATAACAAACTACAGTAGATTAGATGGCTTATAAACAGCAGAAGTTTATTTTCTCACCATTCTAGAGTCTGGAAGTCTGAGATCAAGGTGACGTTCTAGTTGGATTCTGCTGAGAGTTCTCTTCTGAGTTGCAAACTACCATTTTCTCCTTGTATTTGCATATAGTGAAAAAGGCTAGAGAGCTCTCTAGGGTTTTTTTTAATTTTTTTTCATAAGGGCACAAATACCAATTATGAAGGCTCCACCCTCATGCCCTAAATTACTTCCAAAGGACTCGCCTTCTAATGTATCACAATGGGGTTAAAATTTTAAAAAACCCTTCAGTCCAAAATGGACAAGGGGGAAGAGGGTTGAGGGCTGGTGAAATAAAGGAGAGAAAATATGTGTTTTTTAAAATTAGGAAATCCTTCTTCCTCTCCACACTTTTGGACTGTATGAATAGCATGAACTTCTCTGCTTACCTACCCACCCAATTAAAGCTAAACTCCAAATAGAAGTTTTCCTACCCAAATATTTAAATTAACTTGCCCTTTATTATTTGAGAATGGTAAGATTATCCTAGGGAGCATGGCCGGCAATTTAGGCCTAAAGTTTTGTCAGAAAAAGTTTGTAAAATTGATAATACAGCAGCTATAGCCTTGACTTTGATGTCTTTTAGGGAGCCCTATAAAGAAATCCAAGCAAGGCAGAACCCTGAACTGCAGTTAGCCCTCCCTATCTGCCTGCTCCACATCTGCAGATTCAAACAATCACAGATCAAAAATAGTTGGAAAAAAAAAAAAAGTACTCCAATCAAAATAATACAAATATAACAACAATACAGTATAACAACTAATTGTATAGCATTTACATTATATCAGGTAAATTTTAAGTAATCTAGGGGTAATTTTAAGTATACAGAGGATGTCCATAGGTTACATGCAAATACTACACCATTTTATATAATGGTCTTAAGCAACTGAGGATTTTAGTATCCACAGGGGCCAAGGTGAGTGTGGGTAATCATGGAATCAGTACCCTGCTGATACCAAAAGATACCTGTATCTGTAAATGGCCAGAAGTCTTAGCCCAGTTATTAGGTAAGAATCTCATTAATTCCTACCAGGAACATTACTTTTCTTGAGATCAATAATGAGATCACTTTATTAGATTATGCTTGCAGTTAGTTGAATTCTTGCAATAAGTCTTTGCCATGTGGGGTGGCAATGAAATTTTGGTGGCTGATATAGCCCTTGATGCCATCTAAAGTGACATGAGAAATAGCCAAGCAGGGCCAGGAGATTTGACCATGAACTACCACCCTGGTATTGAACTAAAGAAATTCACCAGGTTGAGATGTGCCACACCTTCTTCCTCATCTTCTTTGGGTCCTGACCAGTAGACTAATCAGATGGTGAGCTCACTGAGATTCTAAGCATCTTGTTTCTCAAGCTATGTATGGAAACTGATCTGTGACATAAAGTAAAACATACCCTGATACGCTAAATATTCCGAAAGACTTAACGTGTTTTCAGCCGATAAAACAAGAACTGCTTGAAAAACTGTTTTAAAATTTCAGTTCATACTCAGAAGGAAGTACCCTGTAATGTGTTACACCTCAAGATTAGAGAAGGCTTAAACAAACTATAATTTATGGGTGAGGAAAAAGTCCATTAATTCAATACATATTTTGTTGGTGTTTGGTAGGTGGCAAATAAGCTAGACCTTGAACATTTTGAGATCGGTAGGACACAGTTCTTACTTTCAACTACCTTGCCTTCTATCGAGGACTCAAACTGTTATAATGCAATAAAGTACACGTTTCCTAGAGCAAGGCCTGGTGCTGTGTGAGTACACAAGAAGTTCCAAAGACGCAACTATAAGAGTAAGGTCAAGAAAAGCTGTTCAGAGAAGGGGCCCCACAGCTGAGATAAGAGCTAATTCAGCAAAAGGTAGAGAACATCTTTTATTTCTGAATTGTGACTAATTCTCTCTTTCCTACTCAGTGCAGCAGCTGGGGTGAGGCAGTTAAAGTGCCTTGGGTGCAAAATTTAAATAGTCACTCACTCCCAGGGCAATGCACATGCGCTACATGCCTCTCTTGCCTCAGTCTAGTCCTGGCATTGATCATCCATTTTTTTTCAAATAGGATCTCACTTTGTTGCCCAGGTTGGAGTGTAGTGGCAGGATCATGGTTCACTGCAGCCTCAACCTTGCAGGCTCAAGCAATCCTCCCACCTCAGCCTCCCCAGGTAGCTAGGACTACAGGTGTGGGCCACCATGCCTGCTAATTTTTGCACATTTTATAGAGAAAGCGTTTTTTTCCATGTTGCCCAGGGTGGTCTCGAACTACCAAGCTCAAGCAATCTGCCCCCTTCAGCCTCCCAAAGTGCTGGGATTATAGGTGTGAGCCACCGTGCCTGGCCCTGGTCATAATTGTAAAAGCTGTTAGGAGATTTTTAAAAGATTTTAAGGGACTCTCTTAAAGAGAGAAACATATTTTATCCCACCTGAAAACTTTTATCCTATCAGACATAGGTACAATCTATGCTTATTTTTTGTAGCAGATTAATGAAGGTGTTGCAAAATATCAATCATCTCATCGCCCGTAAGAGAAATACAGGATTAAGTTTCTACGCACCTCTGATCACATACATTTTATCAAGAGATAAATATATAACTTCATTTGTTGTATGTTTCTGTTAAAAGACATTTTATTTAATATATACTGTTGACTCATTAACATCAGACTTGTGACCAGTTAGCCTTGTAACTCATGCCTGAATAAAGCTCCTCTAACACACACATTTTCTCCATAAGGCATGGAACAACCTTCTCGCACTTAGGAACACTAGATAGCACTTCAGCACTGCACTGGAGGGTCTTTTTGAGTAACAAAATCACCAGTGAAAGACACACAAATGTAAAAAAAAATGTGGTGCTAAATGGACGATGAAAAGAACATAGGTTTACAGCCTGAGAGCTGAAACAAGATGGCAGAGCCTCTCCTTGTTCGACCTCAGCTGGAAACACACACAGCTGAACCACGCACAAATTTTTCATCACTCTTCACAGATCTGAATGACCATGAAAGGGCCAGTAGTATTGACTTTCATGTTACAAATAAACGTTAGCAAATAGACAAATTGCAATTATGGATTCCATGAATAATCAGGGTTGACCACGCTTCTAATGGTTCTACAGCCCTTCATGTTTCCTTCTTTCCCTCTGCTCACTTACATAGGTGAGGGGCCGTGAGACTTATGAAATGTTGTTGAAGATCAAAGAGTCTCTGGAACTCATGCAATACCTTCCTCAGCACACAATCGAAACGTACAGGCAACAGCAACAGCAGCAGCACCAGCACTTACTTCAGAAACAGTGAGTGTATCAACGTGTCATTTTAAGAGGCATGAGTGAGAGTGATGTTATTTGGATCAGCAATAAGGTGATTGATGGGCCGTGTGGAGCATAATGGGAGATGGCAGATTGTAATAGATTCAGATGACCTGGTGTGCCAATCCTCTTTCAGTTGCAACCTTTTGATGTGTCTTATCAGAACCTCCCCTTGGGAGTTCCACTTACGTTCTGAAATTAAATCTAAACCATTTCTGGCAAATGACAAAGACACTCACACTAACAGTTAGTTCTCTTCTTTATAGGCCTGATCCATACACATTTACCAATAAAAGAATTTTGAGTACACACTCTATTTGGTAGTAATGTGTGTATTTGAAAACATGAGATCTTTCTTCATCCCAATAGATTGTCGTGTAAATCTCCTGGACTGCACCCAATTCAATTTTGAAAATAACACTATAGAACAGGGCTAGAAATAGGTTTCACTGTAATAAAAAGTGACTTACTTGAATGCTGTATTGAGAAGAATTTTGAGACCTAGTACGTGACAATTGGCAAAATATCTGGGTGCAGAAGGATACAGTAGCATCATGTTGTCTGTTTTAGCATCTCTGCTCTAGATTGTCTTCCAGTAATACATTTTTACATAAATCAAGAGAGGTTTTTCAAGTGTATTACCACACACATATAATCTATTTACATGTTAAGCTCTGCCTCGAATCTTGGATCTTTTATGATGGTGTTTTATGACTAAATAGAATAGAATAGCTCTTAGGAAAGGATGAGAGGTTGGCCAATAGGGACTCTGTTTATATTTACCTTTCTGTGGTTAAAAATAATCACTTGTTAGTTTAATTAAAATATATGTGTGCTGGAAATATTGTCAGAGACTCGGTAGATAAATGTAAAATATATACATTATGAGTCCACTTGAGTAATGCAGACTTTCAACTTCACACTTTAGGCAAAAAAGAAAGGAAGTCAAAAACTATCTTGCCAGAGGCAAAGATTATGTTTTACAATAGAAATGTAAATGAGCAATAAAAAATGGTTACTTTATATGGTATTAGCTGTTGAAGGGAGTTAGCTACGGAAAATGTAATAAAGAGTGCTCATTATTATTATTATTATTTTGAGATGAAGTCTCACTATGTTGCCCAGGCTGGAGTGCAGTGGCACAATCTCAGCTCACTGCAACCTCCTTCTAGCGGGTTCAAGTGATTTTCCTGCCTCAGCCTCCCGAGTAGCTGGGATTACAGGTGCACGCCACCACGCCCAGTTAATTTTTTTGTATTTGTTAGTAGAGATGAGGTTTCGCCATGTTGGCCAGACAGGTCACAAACTCCTGACCTCAGGTGATCCACCTGCCTTGGCTTCCCAGAGTGCTGGGATTACACACATGAGCCACCACACCCAGGCTTATTATTGTTTTTTTAAATCAATGTGAATGTATCGCTGATAGTGAAGAGACATTTTCTGAGCACCTGTTGTCTACAGGGCGGAGTGGACAGCAGAGAGAAAGGAAGCACACTCTTTGTTCAAAGGACTTCCTTGAGCATCCAAGATTCTTTTTGGCCGGAAGGGATCTCACCATTTACTTTTAGCATGAATATTTTGCAAATTTTAGTGATATGGTTTTATTTGTAAGGCTGAGCAGAAAGTTGAATGAGGTGATTCCTTGGTAACACAGAGTATTCTGAAAGAATGAGAACTCAGGGTTGCAGACACAATTTCCATTGCTAATCATATGGATGCTTTGAAATATCAGATGGAAATATATACTAAAATATTTAAGTGATAAATGATTTAGTTCTTATAAAATCATACAACTGGGATCAAAGAAACAGAAACCTGTAACATCATTTATAGATCCAGGAGAGATATCTTTCTTTCCCAAGATATGTATGTCATGGTATTAAGAAACATCCCAAATTTTCTCCTGTTAACTCTGGAAGTTTGACTATACCAAAATGATTCCTGAAGAATCACACGGTAATATATCATGCCGAACTAGTTGCTCTCTAGTACTCTTTCCTGTCTGTTTCTTCAGTTAGTAGGAAAGGGTCTGATATCTAGTACAGGGATTGGCAAGCTGCTTTTTGTAAAACCCTGGTAGTAAATGTTTAGATTTTCTGGTCTATATTGTCTTTTGCAACTACCCAGCTCTGTGACTGTAGCACAAAAACAGCCGAAGGTAATGCATCAAGGAAAGAGAGTGTCTGTTCCATAAATGGAACTTCCTTCCTGAACCCTAAAATTTGAATTTCATATAATATTCACATGCCATGAAATATTATTTTCCTTTTGATTGTCCGTTCCCCTATTAAAAATATAAAAACTATTCTTAGCTTTTAGGACAAATTTGGCCCACTTGCTGTAGTTTGACAGTCCATCTTATAGATAAATGAGTGACTTTCCTTTCATTGCTTCTTGGGTCTCCAATTTTGTTTGATAGGTGTACTTGGAAGTTAATATGTATATTCCAAGCTAGAAAGATATTAAAAGGCTTTAGGAAATCCTAAAGTGGTTTTTAAGGCAGCATTTCAGTATCTGGTAAAAGCAACAACAGCCTCGAACCGATATCTCTTGTGTGTGAGAAAGTGAGGCGTGTCCATCCAGATATAAAATGCAGTTAATGATACAACCTCATTGTCAGATAAGGCTGGAATAGTTGATTGATTCATGTAACATATTCTTATTGGAGGTCTGCTATGCGAAAACTTTAAGGACAGGGAGGAGAAAGATGTAGTGCTGCCTTCCCATGGTCTACAATTTAATTTCTACCCTAAACACTGAATTTTAAGAAAGCCCTGGAAATTTATTCTCAGCATTATGTAAGTTAATAGGACAATTTTAAACAGTTTCTGTAGCTCATATGAGAAAAAGAATGGTTTCATGTCATTGTTTTAGAGACTTGACAAGCCAGGAGGATTGACATCATTCAGTCAGGGACATATGCTAAATGCATTTGTTGATATGGCGTAAATGCTAAATGCATATGTCTTTGTTTGTTGATATGGCGTAAATGAAAATATATAGCCCTCTTTTCCTGTATGACGAGTATCCAGTGTTTATTGTCTGATTGGCTCACATACTCTAAAGGGAATTGCTTATTCATATTTCTTAAATAATCTATGTCACCAGAGAAGAAAACACATATTAATATTGTGTTATTTTTAAAAGTACCAAAGATTTTAGGGACATATTTTCACATTTTGCATGTGTGGCCACAGAGAGAGAGGAACTAGTAGCTTCATAGTTGCCTGGTGTGTTCATTTAAATGTGTATTATGTGCATGTTTTTGAGCTGGTATCTCACAGCTGTGATAACTTGTGCATGGAAATCTAACAGACTGCAAAATTAAATCTTTGCAAAATATAGACATTTGGTCTAATTATGTCTTTGTAACATTATATATACATGGGTCTCCAGTGATTGATATGCATCTATATAAATCCTTCAGTTGCATTCTTCAGCTGAGTTTTTTTCAGTTCTTATTTTCATGCAAATCTCCAAGAAAAAGCATGAATGACTAAACAAAGAAAAATGAAAATCTAATTTCCTGGCAATCATTTGAAAAGAATAAATCACCTTGGAAAATGCATATAATAGCCTGTGATTTTCTTTCCAAAAACATACTACCAATCTTATGCGGGTAAGGAATCAATCTTTCATTTTTCTTTATAGTAGGGGGAAAATTAGTGGGAAGAGAATGTACTTTCTGTAAGGTGGCACAACAGTATTTTTACTTGAATTGCTTCTATTAGGCTCCAACTATGTGTTTTCCTCTGCTCGCTTTTTATTTGTGCATGGTTTTTCTTTTTTAAAAAATTTCTTCACAATTACCTTCATGATCATAGGCTTTATGGAAGATAGACTTTACAGAGATGCTGGGAATCAAATTGTTATAGATACAAGTAAGCTTTACATTATGAAGAAATGTGATTTTAGTTGATTTCCATACATTGGGATAAATATAGAGAGTTGTGTTTCTAGATGCCAGAATCTAATGGGAAGACAAATAGGACCCTATCTTTAGACTTCTTGCCTTCGTATTATCAAGGGGCATTAATGCTTAAGACAACTTAACAGAAGCCTCTTGAGACCTATTTTGCAATGTTTTGACTTCTATACTTCAGACCAGTACTATTTCCTTTTCATTTTTTAATAGTTCTCCCTTATTCTGGGCTTCCATCCTAAAAGTGAGGCCGACATCACTTTGTTACAATTTTGCTTAGCCTTGCTCTGACTTTCCTCTGGAAATTTATTTTTGAGCTTCTCTGGGATGAATTGTATTTAAATTATAAAACAGACCTGTGACATCCTGATGAGCCCTTAGTGTTTCCCTCTTTATTATGATTACTTCATAATTGTGGCTTATTAGTAACACAAGTCAGAGATTATTAGAACAAAGTAGGATCTTCAAGTCCATGGTTCCAGCCCTTCACACCATAGTTGGAGAAACTGAGGCTCTGTGATTTTATAGCCAGTTTATAAAAAAGCTAAGACTAGGATCAGATTTAGAACATAGAGCTCTTAGTAATGTTACATTCTGCTTCATTGGCAGTTAAGTAAGTAGCTAATTATAAAACTTAAACATCTATTCCCATTTTTCTGTCTCTGTTTTTTGTATGATTGTTTTAGAGATGGTATCTAGCTGTTTTGCCCAGGCTGGACTTGGACTCTTGGGCTCAAGCGGTCCCCTGCCTCAGCCTCCCAAGTAGCTGTAGACCACAGGCACACCCTACTGTGCCTGGCACATTTTTCTGACTCTGTTATTGTTACATGGTATTTATTCTTGTAGATTCAGTTTAAACTCTTGTATCTTTAAACTCATTTGGCAATGGTCGCCATCAAAAATATTGATATTTTTTTCTTAGACTCATGTATCTGAGAGAGAAGCAGGCAATATTTTCGGGATTATCATTGTAGAAGAGAGAAAGGTACACAAATCTCCAAACTAATAGAAAATGTTAACACCATTTTTCTAGGCTTGACAGAGAAATCCTCCACGTTTCCAGAATATCTGTTTGAAATTTCCAGCTTTATAGGTTAAAAACAGATGAATATTGACAATTCCATGTGATTCAACCTTATAGGTATCATGGAATTGCACAAGCGTTTACAGTTTACTTTTGAACTTCATAGTTAAGAAGTTTTCAGGGCATAGATTTATTATCTCTGAATTGGTAATGAAGAAAAAGCTCAATGATAATTAAACTCAGGTAGATTCAACTACTTTTCTAAATTCTCTGACTTCATTGCAGAATCAGGCTCAGTCCTAGGTCTTACATGTCTTTAGTTGGCTGTACGTTACTTTCCTATCCATTTTTATTAGGGCATATTCTGTTAAGACGATATCAATTCTTGCTGGTGAGACAATTTCCTGAATCCTAGCATTAAGCAAAAAAAAATGGCTTTGTTCCTATGAAAGGAGTAGCCAAATGCGATTCAAAAAGCCAATCTGGGAAACAATTTCCCAACAGTTCGTGAGATTGCCCAACTTTTAGCAGAATAAAAGGGTTCGTTTTTGGCATCCTGATGGCATAAATAATTTCTTCATTATGCAAAAATTGCTTTCATGGGTTTGATATATACCTTTATAGGCCAAGTTTTTTACTGAAAGGATTAAGGTATTTATCCATCTCCATCTGGGAATATCCAAAATGCTCATTAAACAGGTCTTTATAAATGCATGATGACGCAGTCCCCATCCTGATAATATCATATTTCTTCATACCTCACACTTAGGCTAGACAAGAACAGTAATGAAGGATAATAATTGAGCAGATGACATTTTATAAAAGATTAAAGTTTATTCTTGTTTCTACATTCCTTTCTTTAATTAATTGAGTCCAGTAAAACCTATGCTCAACACTGTGTTAAACACCTTGACCTACCTTATTTCAGTAGTCTTTGACTGAATCACCTTGTGGAACTTCTTAAAAATATGTTTTCCTGGATGCCAGCTTGTGTTGGAAGGAAGCCAGGAAAATGCATTTTCATAAATTGCACAAGTGATTCTGATAGTTTTTTCTGGTTAACTACTACCACCTTATCCCATTTCTTCCTCATAAAAATCTTGAGAAATCACAGTAATTTTAAAAGAAGAGGCCAGGTGCAGTGGCTCATGCCTATAATCTCAGCACTTTGGGAGGCCGAGGCAGGTGGATCACCAGGTCAGGTGTTTGCAACTAGTCTGTCCAACATGGTGAAACCCCGTCTCTACTAAAAATACAAAAATTAGCAGGGCATGGTGTGTGCACCTGAAATCCCAGCTACTCTGGAGGCTGAGGCAGGAGAATCGCTTGAACCTGGGAGGTGGAGGTTGCAGTGAGCTGAGATCGCATCACTGCCCTCCGGCCTGGGCAACAGAGTGAAACTCTGTCTCAAAATAAATAAATAAATATTAAAGAAAAATAAAAGAAGATAAATTGGAAGAACAAAAATAGCTTTTCAGGTACTCTATTCTGCCTATACTATGATCATGAAGGTATAAAGGAGTGTGTTTCTGTATTCAATTGATTTGAAAATATGAAGTCCTAAGCCTTCATTTTTTCTTTTCTCTGGTTCCTCTCTGCAGTCTCCTTTCAGCCTGCTTCAGGAATGAGCTTGTGGAGCCCCGGAGAGAAACTCCAAAACAATCTGACGTCTACTTTAGACATTCCAACCCCCCAAACCGATCAGTGTACCCATAGAACCCTATCTTTATATTTTAAGCGTGTGTGTTGTACTTCCCTGTGTATATGTGAGTGGGTGTGTGTGTGTGTGTGTGTGTGTGTGTATGTGTGTGTGTATCTAGCCCTCATAAACAGGACTTGAAGACACTTTGGCTCAGAGACCCAACTGCTCAAAGGCACAAAGCCAGTAGTGAGAGAATCTTTTGAAGGGACTCAAAACTTTACAAGAAAGGATGGTTTCTGCAGATTTTGTATCCTAAGACCTGCCACTGGTGGGTGAGGAACCACTGTGTTTGTCTGTGAGCTTTCTGTTGTTTCCTGGGAGGGAGTGGTCAGGTGGGGAAAGGGGCATTACAATGTTGATTGGAACCCTTTTCTGTTTTCTTCTGTTGTTTTTCTAAAACTCATAGGGAAGCTTTTGAGCAGGTCTCAAACTTAAGATGTCTTTTTAAGAAAAGGAGAAAAAAGCTGTTATTGTCTGTGTATAAGTAAATTGTAGGTGACTGAGAGGCTCAGTCACGCCCTTTTAATGCTGGTCATGTAATAATATTGCAAGTTGTAGGAAACAAAGGTGTCAAGAGTACTGCCGGGCAGCGAGGTGATCATTACCCTAAGTAATCAACTTTGTGGGGTGGACAGTTCTTCTTTTTGAGAACTTATGTTATTAGGATCCTCCCCTCATATGTAGGTAGAATGTTTATTAATGCTCTGTAACATCCTGCCTCTGCCATTGTATATTGGCATCTGATATGCTAAAGTTTTTCTTGCACATAAAACCCTGGAAGACCTACTACCAGAACTGTTGTTTGACCCTCATAGCAGGTGAACTCATTCTGTGCTTTTAATACACAAATCCGCCCCAGTAATATTGCACTTAGTTATTTACCATTATCCAAAGCTTAAAATAGAATTTAAAGTCCTCTAACAAAATCTGTGATTAATTTGCTTAATTAGAGCTTCTGTCCCTCAAGCCTACCTACCATAAAACCAGCCATATTACTGATACTGCCCGATGCATTTAGCCAGGAGGCTTATGTTTTGAGTAAGTGAGATCCAAACAAACATGTTAAAATCAGCACTCCTGTACTGAAAATTAAAGATCGAAAGGGTAGACTAATTTTTTTTTCTTTACTCAAAGTATAGAGAATTTGTTTCTTTCCATTTTAAAAACATATTTTAAGGTGATAGCATAAAGACTTTAAAAAATTCCCTTCCCCCAACTTCCCACACCCATTCACCAACACCGTATTTTCTGTGTCACCAAGACAATGATTTCTTGTTATTGAGGCTGTTGCTTTGTGGATGTGTGATTTTAATTTTCAATAAACTTTTGCATCTTGGTTTATCTTGCAGTTTTTTTGTTTCTGTCTCTCTCACTTTTTTCCCAATAAATACTAGAATATTCTCATGGAAGTGCTTGAAGTATCATGCATAGGTCTAAAGAACAAGAACAAGAATAGTCACTTTATCCCTGTCTCCATTTCTTTCTGTCAGTATTTGGTGTTTTTATTTAAGATATTCTGTATCAAGGTCATCAATCCTAACAGTGAACTTAAATGCCTAAACTAACTTAAAAAAAATACTTTAGCCCTATGTGTTTTAAAATTTGTCACAGGAAGCCAGGCACCATGGTATCATTTATTGACACTCCTGACAAACCTCTAGTTGTATCTTAATTTGCCAAATTTACTAAAATGAATTTCAGTCAAATCCAAATTTTTAATAACGTGGCTTCTGTGACATACACATTAGCAAATATTTGGCCAGCAATCCACAGTGGAATCTATTATCCAATTTTTTTAATTATTATTTTTTAGTTATCTTCTGAGCCTTGAGTGATTGCTTTTAAAAGCTTCATAAGAAGTTCTAAACAAACAAAAAAGGTCTAGTATCTTAGACAAATATTTCAGAAAAGATATCTTTATATTTGAGATAAAAATAGTAAAACCAGATGCTCTTATTATATTTGCAGTGTTTTTCAATCAGTCTAATAACTTTGATTCGCAAAGCCCTTAAAGGATTGGTGAGTATGTTTAGCTTTTTGATATTTGCTTTTTCTTTCAGAAGGTTTTTGCTTTTCTTTTAGCCTGTTTTTAAGTAAGTTTTTGATGTTTTTATAGTAACTTTATATAAATGCACATATTTGCAATGATGGAAAATATTTAAAAATTACAGTTTTCCCATCTAAAGAATAAATGCTATACTGTCTTTAGAAGCAGGATAACACAGCTAGAAAGAAAGCTCACAGGTAGGCAGTACTGGATAAAATTGAGAGAAGAAGGTACAATTCCTTTTTGATGGTCCATGTCTTCCCTTTTTTTCTTTTTTTTTTGACCTTTCTCATAACAGGAATGCTCTGCTCTGCCTTCAGTTTCCCTTTTCCCTCCCCAAATTCTTTACTCCAGAAATGGTTTGTTAAAATAGATTTAGCCTAACCTATCACCAAATCCTACTACAGAGTTGCTTTTAAATTAGCAATGGAAGATTTAAGTCAAAGGAAGGAATCTAGTGGAATTCTAGGCATCTAGGAGGTAGACAGTGTAACTTGTGTCTCTGTGGGAATTTTGATATTCTACCATGTAGATAGTCACTAGGGTTGGAACCAGAAAACCTGATTTTAATTCCTGTATGTTGTAAAACCACTTCTCGCTTTGCAATTTTGAATTTTATTCTTAGCAAACTGTACAGAAGCTTATATTGTTAAAGTTAAGAACTGGGACTTGGCTTCACCAGCATTTCTCTTCAAAACAACAAGTACATGAAATATGATTTTCTACATTTCTGTTACTGAATCTCTGTTACATCACTGAATTTTTAGAAAAATCTAGCAAGGCTCTAGAGAAAACAACCTAAGGTATACACCTTATGATATTTTTCTGCAGACAGCTGGATTCTTACTTTTTTGGGGGTTTAGGGGGCTTTGGATAGGGGAGGAGAGTGTAGGTAAGAAAACCAGAATGGCATAGGTCCTGTTATTCTTTTGAACACATTTTCTTCTCAGTTTCTCCAGAAATTTTTGGACTATTTCACTTAAGAACTGTTGTATTAAATTTGTATTTTTTTAAAGTTATTCTTCAAGGCCTTCAAATTGGCTGTTTTTTCAGCCGTCCTTCCTTTTTTATAGTATGTGGAAGTTATCGAATGCTTCTTTTAGTTCAGTCATTGTGAAGTTGCTAATAGACAGACTACCTTCCTCTCCTCTCTTGTGGCTTTAAAACTCACTTTTACATTAAAAGGAAGGCAGTCTGAATTTCTGACCTTTCCTGAGTCTGTTAACACCATTCAACTGTTCACCGTCATATCAGGTTTTGTTGAATTAGGAACCAAACTCACCTCCGGCCACTTCCTCCGTTAATTCTTACATTGTTACTTTCTATCCCATGGGGCACATATCAGATGTTAAATATTTGGGACTGGAAGGAAAGAGTGAAAGGAGCTGATGTTTCCTGAGCACCTACACAGCACTGGATCCTGTGTAGGGCTGTTACATGATCTCATTCTTAATAGAAATCTTCTATTGTAGCCGTAATACCTGGACTACAGATTAGGAAAATGTGACTCAAGAGACTTGTACAACATCCTGCGTCACTTAGTTTGTGTTAGATCCGGAAGGTGACCCAAATGTTTTGATTGACTTAAAATCCATGTTACTTATTTCTTCATCTGTGGTTTCTGACCTACCTTCCCCAAATTAGTGGCTTATGATGAAAAATGGTAAATGAACTAATAAAATGGTCAAAAATAATAACCACAAGGTAAAGCAGGAGGTTGTAACAGGAATTATAAGAAGGGATTTATTCTGAGTGTCCAGAAAAAAAATGCAAAGCTTTTAAATGTATTTTTGTTTTTCTAATTGTGAATATTAATGATTCAAGAAATGCTTTCTATTAGCTCCTGCTGTTCCTTAGACTGGTTTGAGGAGGGACAGATAGAGAGGGCTCCTTAAGTTACAGGACTAACTGCATTAGGAATATTGGCTACCTGGCATCTTGGGTACTTCACAGTGAGCAAAGGGAGTTGAAGAAACAAGAGCTGGTGGAGAATCTCCTTGCTGACTTGCCCCGTGCTTTCCTATACTCCAATATGGATTAATGGATGATCCTAAGTATAGACATATGTGCTGATTCTTTGGAAAGGCTCTTCCACAGGGACGCAGTGGATTCAGAAGTGCTTGGTAATAGCTGGAGTTACCCCCGCTTTACCCCTACTCTATCTTGGTCTCCTACATTTTCTTACAATTTCATCTGTTTCTTGTCCCTATAACCTAGAAAAAACAATAGGTACCAGGAGACCTGATTCTACCCTCAATGCATCCATTTAGCAATGTGTGACCTTGGGCATATTTTTTTCTTAGAACCTTATATTTGCACGAATGTATATTTGGAATGGTAATTTTTTCCCATCTCTGCCCTGCTATACCGTGACCTGCTCCACAAGGATGGTGTGACAATCATTCAGAAAATGTACAAAGAACAATTCGGTAACCTGAAGTTATGTATATGATATATACAATGCAGATCTATAATTGTGAGCATTTGATAAAGGCTAAAGAGAAAAGTCAGTTCCCTTCTACATTAAAGGTGGTGATTGTAAAATACACCTGAATTGTTAATTGTACATTAATTGACATGCTAATTTGTACACATTAAAATAGAGCAAAGTCTTTGCATTCATCTAGCTGTGGCTCTTCATTGACATGGAAGGAGCCATTCCTGTTTTCATTTAATTCTGGAGAATGCAGAGTGGCAGCTTCAAAGACTGTCCCTACCATTGCAGCACTTAAGTGCTAGAGCCATTTTTTAAATTATTTTTTCAAATAGTATGATGCCATATATGCTTGGAACCTGGGTCCATTTACAGAGCCTCCAAAATTTGAATTATATATATATATGCAAAGAAAACTGAAAGTAAAAAATTTATCCCCCCTCTAATGTAAATATGGCTGTTACAGGGATAAGGTAAACAGGAATGAAATGTTTCGTTTTGTTTGAGAGTTGTTAAAGTGGAGTTTTCCCATACCAGACTAGAAACTTGCTTAAAGTCCAGTCTTCATTCTATGGTCACAATAATTCAATGTAGAAGCTGCATAGTCTGTAAATTTCTTCCTCACCTTCTCTTTTTCAGTTCTCATCATAGCCGTACAAGGTAGGACGGATTATTATCTCCATTGCATCCACTACTCTATGAGTGGCTCAAAGATGGGGATCATGTCTTAAGTTTTATTAACTCTAACATCTGACTCATGCAGCAAGTGTAAATGTGTGTAGTTTATATAGTTTTCTTGTGAGAAAACAAAGACCAGGGTGTTAAGTAGCTCATATGTGCATCTATCGCATCCGAATATACACTGGAGGAAGGCTTCAGATCTGACTTTTAACTCTCATTGTTGTACACATCACCAGTTCTCATATTAAAATAAAACACCGGGAGTGACAGTTGAAGATATAATATGACAAACCAGTTCTAGTAACTTTCCAAATTGAAGGTCAAATGCTGAATGGAAAACTGTTGGGTTTTTATTTTGCTTTGTTCTTTTCATTTCTCCCAGGAGAATTATGGAAAGTCAATAGGATGGTTATTTGGGCCTCATTGTTCTCCTCTGTAGAAATGCTTTTGGCATTTTGGTGGGTTCTCTCATACATCATGAGCATCCCTGTTGAAAATGCATGTTTCCAAGTAGGGGCCTCTGCGTGACTGCAGGATGAGCTGCCAAATGCCCAGTTTGATTGACTTTGTAATCATTTTCTGCATAACCCAAATGAAATATGCAGAAAGCTACAAATGGAATGCCTTAGCTGCATTTTGAGGGTGTCATATCTATGTTTTTCATCAGCCTTTGAGTCTTTGCTCAATTCTTTTTCCTAACTGGTTTTCAAACTTATTTGAGTTGAAGAGGAGAAGGGAATGGAGAAAACAATAGAAAGGAAAAAAGGAGGCAATTATTTTCTCTTTCACAAAGGAGATGCTAAACCTTGCACTCTGCACATTCAGAAAATATATGACTTAATATTCTTGCAATCAGTTTCTCCCTATTCAGGAAACATTCTCAGATGGAAACAAAATTAACTTCGTACCATTAATCCTAGAAGAATATTTTCAAACGTTTGGTTTGAGGTCATGTTTTAAACAGAGACCTGTTGAAAATCAATAGTCCCCACTCTTCAGTGTCCCGCGCTCACCATCTTTCCATGTTTGTCTTCCTAGGACCTCAATACAGTCTCAATCTTCATACGGTAACAGTTCCCCACCTCTGAACAAAATGAACAGCATGAACAAGCTGCCTTCTGTGAGCCAGCTTATCAACCCTCAGCAGCGCAACGCCCTCACTCCTACAACCATTCCTGATGGCATGGGAGCCAACAGTAAGAGCATCTCCTTTTAATTGTAGCTGAAGGATGAACAGGCTAGCCTAGGGGAAGACTCTGTGATGGGGAAAGGCAGGTTCTTAAGCTAAGTGAGAGGCACAGTGGGACAGATCAGATCAAAGTGAAGTGGCTTGGGTTTCTGACTGTGAACCTTTCACTTTTGAGGTTTATTGTTCATTGCAAAATACACTGGTAGAGAGAGAGAAGGATGTTTCTTTAGTAGGGATAAGGATTTCTGTGAAAAGAATTATCTATTTCTTGCCATCCTGGATGGAGATTCACCTCCTGCAACCTTTGAAATAGTTAAAAGAAAATGGATGCAACATGCATAAAGTAGATGTTGTGGTGAACTTAAAATCTAGATAAATAGACCAGATGTGGTGGCTCACACCTGTAATCCCAGCACTTTGGGAGTCCAAGGCCTGGCCAACATGCTGAAACCTCATCTCTACTAAAAATATAAAAATTGGCTGGGTTTGGTGTTTGATGTCTGTAATTCCAGCTACTCGGGAGGCTGAGGCAGAAGAATCTCTTGAACCCGGGAGGTGGAGGTCTCAGTGAGCTGAGATCATGCCACTACACTCCAGCCTGGGCAGCAGAGTGAGACTCAGTCTCAAAAAAAAAAAAAAATCTAGAGGTGTAGATTATATGTTATCTGAACTCTATGAAAAAAATTCCTCTAATTACAAAGAAGTTACTTCTCTAATACTTAATTTTCTATCCATAAAATTATCACTTTATGTACTTAACATTTTATGTCTGTGTCTCTATAATCCTGGCCTTTGAAACTCACCTATTCTATCCCAGACACGGTCAGTAAGGAATTGACCTGCAGATGGGTCTCCCTTTTATTCACACATGCATTCCTCATATCAGCTAAGTACAAATGAAAAAGGCACTGTAAGAATTGGGCCTCCAAGGGGATGATGACTGGCATATAGTTTTACTATAAATAGAATTATCTTGTCCACTAGGACTAACTCTAGCAAAGTAGATACACAAACTTGAAGGAAAAAAAAATGTGGTGATAAAAATGCAAAAGAATGTGTAACACCCTCGGGAATATGGAAGACCGAACGTGGCATGGGTTTCATATAGTCCCTACGACCTAAAAACAGTACCCTCAAGCTGATCTTTTGAAATCCTAATTATTTTGATTGAGCCTTTAAAAGTGTGTTTCAGTGCTGTCTCTTCTGAAAGAAATTAAGGGAGGCTAGGATTGTGAGTTTCTGTGGTCTAGTGGCACACATTCACATTTTAATAAGATAGAGGTGTGTGCATTCGGTATGATAGACTTTAGCATGAGACCATCTTTCACTAATGATAAATGCATCATTAAGCTTAAAACCTGACCCCCTGACAGGTATACTTTGACGTAAAAAGAATAGAAACCACTTAACTTCAACTTTATTTTCTTTCTTGTAACATCTTAGAGTCCTCAAATTCCTTCTTGGAATGACAAAATTGTGATAATGGTGATGATGATTCACATCTGTATAGCTTACAGCTTGCCTACTTTTTTTCTTATTTGTACTTTACAATTATTTCAGGAGGGAAACAGATTGAGATGTGATAGGGTATGCTCTTTAGCTAGCTAGTTAATGGCAAAGACCTTTTCTGGGCATACTGCTATTCACTAAAGTGGAAACAAATTACATCAGTCCTTTGTAGATTATTTTGTTCTTATTTGACGTGAAGGCAAAATTTATTTCATAAAAATTGATATGAAGCTTTTCTCCTCTATCAATCAGTTAATGTTTACACCTTATGGTTTAGTAAAATACCAGTAAGTATTGGTGGTGTGTAGGGTCCAGCACTACAGGGTTCTGTGAGCCCCTCCCAGCTGGTGCAGAGATGAGAAACTGTAGAAATAAAAGACACAAGACACAGAGATAGAGAAAAGAGAGTTTGGGCTCAGGGGTCCACTGCTACCCAGATCGAGGAGACCAGCAGTGGCCCAGAATGTCGGGGATGCTCTCACTTTTATTGAGTTGCAAATCTGGGGGCAGGGTAGGTAGGGTGTGGCCTTGGTGGTCGGTGACTGGGGGCAGGGTAGATGGGGTGTGGCAGTGATAGGGTCAAGTACATCTCGTGTCATTCAGGTAGGGGCTCAGGAATTTCTGGCACCCGAAGTGAGATAAGGAGCATAATGCATCAGCACCTTTTCCATACTTACCAAGAAAGAACTACAACATTAAGATTCATATTGCTATTACTGATTACCTTTTCTAAGACAGAAGGAACCAGGTGCAGAAGTGGAACATAAGAGTAGACATGGAACGTGACCACCGAAGCACAGCATCACATAGAGACAGTTAAGCCCCCGGATGTCTGTGGGCCTACCTGACAGCCGTCAGGCCTTACCACAAGAGCTTAGAGAAGCGGAGTTTTCTCCAAACTTCCCCAGGAAGGAGATGTCCAAAATGGCTAAGACGTCTCCTTCCCTAGCTGGCTAAAAAGCAGGCACTTTCACAGTGCTGGCGCTACCACACAGCCGAGGCACCCTCCAGCAGCCCTTATGTGGGCATGACAGAGGGCTTAGAGCATCTTGCCTTAGTGTCATTCATTTCACAATGTCACCCCAGGTTCACACTTCCGACCTGAGAGGCACTAGTAAAAGAATTAAGATCACCTATGAATAACTAAGATCACATATGAATAACTAATAACAACTATGGTTATATTTCTAATTACTTTCTTCTTCATGATTTATATGAAACAGGCTGAGGCCTTTTGCTCCTGCCTCGGCGCTTATGGGATCTCCCCACTACAGTGGTGTTCCTGTATATAACCCTGAAAATGGACCATAAGTAATATTTAATTGTATTCTTATAAATATTGAAGTAAGTCTTCCTATGCCCAAATAAATATTTCAAGGGTCACTCTTTCATTCACAGATTTGTGCATTTATTCACTTAACCTAAGTTTACTGAGCACCTACTCTGTGCCAGGCACTGTGCTAGGGACTGTAGGTATCTAGACACATATAAGATCTAATCTCTATGCTTGCACAGATTAGTGAGGGATACAGAAATATAACCCTCGAAGGCAAATACAAGGAAGAATATATTAATATTAAGGGCAATTAGCAATTAAGAGAATTAGAAGTAGAGAAAGCGGGGGAAAGAGATTCTTCTACGAGAAGATACAAAAGTCAAGAGGTGCCTAATTAGTTTGGAGTCTAACCATTCTGTTGGACTAAATGTAGGCTGCTCGAAGGGGTGTAGTGAGAGAGAAGATTAAAGAGGAAGGCTGGTAGTTTAAGCCCTCGATAACATTTAGCCACACAAGATGGACCACTGGGATGCTGGTACATGATGATGGCAGTAACCCTTTTGTTCCTCCTGCTTCTGTTCAGTTCCCATGATGGGCACCCACATGCCAATGACTGGAGACATGAATGGACTGAGCCCCACCCAGGCACTCCCTCCCCCACTCTCCATGCCGTCCACCTCCCACTGCACCCCCCCACCTCCGTATCCCACAGATTGCAGCATTGTGAGGTGAGTCCACAGCATATGCCCCTGGGGGCCTGTCCTAAACATCCCGGGATGGTGGAGGGTGGATACTGTCATAATCCATAAAACAGTTGGAAGGAGAGACAGCAGTCCTACGGTTGGAGTTCAGTCACTTTATCTCTGATATGTGGAGGGGTCAACACTGTTTTATCAAGGAAAACTAATCAGCATGGGAACAAGTGAAAATGTGTGTTTATAGGCATATTGTTTTCATGTCTGTTTCCCTCACCTTCACTTACTCGCTTCCTCCTCTCTCACATTTTTACATTGTTGGTTGTAGCCCTCAAGTTGGTGCTCAGGGCTGGGTTTCCAAAAGGGCAATAAACTTGCTATCTTGCTCCTTTTCCTTTCTCTAATCCTCATAGCTCTCAGCCACCATGGGACCATTATTTTGGAGTTGGATGTCCATAAAAAGTTTTAATGTTTTCCAAAATGACAGGAACTTTCAAAACTGATGGTCTTTACTACTCTGCCCTCCAGGAAAGGGGAGTTCAGATAGGCAGAAGAAATGCATGAAGTCTGAAAGATTTGCTTCCCATAGAGGCAAGAGTGGGTTCCCAGGTTTCCTGCCTAGTGCGTATCTTCTTCTGCTTCATGTGCAGAATGATTGTTTCATTTGGCTACTGGAATGATTTGTGTTGATTTCCCTGATGTGTCAATCACAGGGATGGCAAAGTGCATGGCTCGTGCCACCCAGGGTCTGCCCCGTGATGATGGTGACATCATCAGTCTCAGACCAGCACCAAAAGGAAGGGGCTTTGTATCCTGAGGAGAACATAAATCAAAAGGCATGAAAGACTTCATGAAGTCGAGGCTTACAATTTTTTTCTTAACCACATGAAACCATTCTCGCCAAGCCCAGATACAAAATAGAGATGTTGTTTTTTTGAAGTGAAGAGCCAAGAGGCAAGAAGTTAGGAACCTGAACACTGGACTTTTCCCTTTTACGCTTTGCAATGGTTCCTAGGACACTTACATAGAACCCTAGAATTCCGCGGATCACCATATGATAATCACTGATCTGCAGGGATCCTTATGATTGATTTTAATTTCTAGAGACCTAAACTTCATGTCACCAATAGTCTCCAGACCTCAGACTTAATGCCCACATATGTCTTATCCACTCCTAATCTCTGATGTAGGGCATCCAAGGGCAAAATGTTGGGTTTTCCCTTATCTCGCCAATGCAGTTGGGGTGAACTTTCTTTTTCTGTTTCCTCCTTCCTCTTCCCTCCTCCCACTGCAGTTTCTTAGCGAGGTTGGGCTGTTCATCATGTCTGGATTATTTCACGACCCAGGGGCTGACCACCATCTATCAGATTGAGCATTACTCCATGGATGTAAGTAACTGTTAGACTTTTCTCAAGTTTTATTTCTTCATTTCTTTCCTCTGATAACAACCGCCTTGTAGTTCAATCCCTGCTAGTTTTAAAATTTGTTTTTGTCCTGCCCCTAATCATCAATTTTGATGGAACCCACAACCATGTTAGAGAGATTACCAGGCCTCCACCTATACACATTAAGAGTTTAGCAACCAATCTTCCTTGGCTTGTCTGATCAGTCAACTATTGTCTATTTCACCTACACTATTTGCAAGGTGGGAAAGAGGTGCTATTCCCACAATCAAAAAATTTATAATTTCTAAAGAATTAATAAAACATTTTGAATGTTCTCATTAATTTTTATAAGTTCCCAGGAAGTAGAGCAGGGCACCAGTGGTGTTAGTCTCTTAAAAACATGGAGAGATGACACAATAGTCATTTGGCATGACTTTAAGATAAAACCAGGAATAGAACCCAAAGGTCTAAGCTTATAGTCTAACTCTATTAACTGACCTATTCTGCCTTTCTTTAAATTAGTACCTTAAGGGAGATTCAGCTCTTCTTATCAATTAAAACTATATGTTCTTTTATTAATTTTTAATTTAATCATAATGGGGCACAGCCATTTCTAATCATTGACCACTGATAATGTCCAATGATTAGAAATGGCTGTGTCCTATTATGATTAAGTTGAAAATTCCAATCATGGAAATAGAAAATTCCAATCCCAATCACGCTTTTTAGTAGCAATGAGAACTTGGGGTTATCACTTTGCCTCTCTGGGCCTCAGCTCATAAAATATCGGGTTCAAATGACTCCTTTCTGGCTTTCATATCCTTTGATTTGTCTTTGAAACATGCTGGGTGAGAGGGGACTTTTTCTTGCTTCCTACTCCACTTTTGGACTACTGCTGACATGGGAGCTAGTGTTGCTCTGGTTTATGGCAATCTGATTTGTCTCTCGGGCCGCTCTGCATGCTGCTCTCTTTGGGGTTCACTAGCCTCTCTTCTGGCTTCCAGAGGGTACTTTAGACTGGTGGAAGAAGACAGTCTCTGCCTCTGCTGCTACTTCTGTTGTTGGGGCCTCTTTTTTCCCCCTCCTTGAGCACCGATGCTAGAGATGTCCCTGCAGCGTGAGAATACCCCCACCCTGAGGTGACATGTATATAGTGTACTGCCCCTATGCCCACCCTTCTCCACCCCTGGCTGCTGCTCCCTGATAGATTAAGTTATAGGTGAAAACTGCAGGAAGAGTTTTAAGGGTAAGTTCCAATATGTTTCTGGTAACTTTACAATCATTTCCACCCACTGAAGAGAACAGAGTTGCCCTGTGTTTGAGAGAGCCTCTTGTAGTTGAGTCCTATATTTTGGAACAGGGAATCTTCCTCTTCCCTATACGTTTAAAATTATACTTCCCACTTGCTCAGTTATTTCCACTGTAGAGTGTGTCCGGATGCGTGCTTGATTATTAGGATCTGCAGATGCCCTCTCTAAGTTCATTTCTGCTGATGTTGACTAAGTCCTGTGCCAGTCGGTGGGCCACAGCTTTGTCACCTGTCAGTCATTAGTTAAAATCTATCCAGGGCATCATGAAAATCAACAGAGCCTAATTTACAAAGAGTTTTCCATTTACTGAGAGTCTCAAAAGTATAAAGAATCCAAGAAACGTAACAAGCTATGCTTATCTATTTGTGGATTACCTTCTTTGTAATGTATTCTTCTGCTATAGTAAGAATTTGGGAATATCTCTAATGGCCTGAAAATTCACACCATAGGAAAACATGACACCAAACGGTAAATTGCCAAATTGAGAATTTGGAAATTCTCAGCTTCCTCCTGCATGTTTCTAGAAAGTGACACCTTTTTCTCAGCTTTTCACATAGAGCCAGTCTAAGTTATTGGGCATCATCACTTTCTGGAAGAGGAATGTGATTAAATTTGGGGAATTTCATTAGCGTCCCCATAACATGCAAAGATGAGTTAATAATACAACATCATAATAATACAAATGGTTGATACTAATATAGAGTGTGTTGTAATTTGTAAAATACTTTCATAGCTATATTTACCTGTGAGTCTATAGCATGTTTTGCCCTATAAAGCAATAGTATCTTACTTTACCAAGGAAGAAACTGAGGCTGGTAGAGAATGAGTGACTTGCTAACGTTCCATAGCCACTCAGTGGCAATGAAAACCTCTGCCACGGTTTTCTGACTCCAAGCACAATGTGCTGTGTACCTACCATTCTGCCCTATGAAAATATGAGCTATCACAGAAACATTCTAAAGAAGAGCGAATGCAGATAAATGTGAGCAACATCACCACAGTTAATTAAGGTTGACCCTATTTGTAATGCTTTCTGCACCCTTTCCCAGAACATAGACACAATCGCTCTGCGTTTTGATACTTTGCTTTATTCAAATACCACGAGACCTTTGATAATAGGGCCACTTCAGGTTCAGAGGATATCCTAAGTCCCTAATGTTTTCACTTAGTTGTGTGACTTTAAACTTGTCAACCTCTCTGGCCTTCAGTTATTCTATCTACAAAACAGGTCTAATAATATTTACTACTAATCTGAGGATTAAATGATATCATGATTGTAAAATAATTAATTCAGTGCCTGCCACATGGAAAGCACTCAGTCTTTTCTTATCTCCTCAACCAAGTGGTGGTAACATTCCATTAATATCTTTCTTCTAGTGACTAGCCAGGAAAATTTAAGCATAAGTAGGTACCTCATGTTTCTATTTGGGATTTTTGCCCCCTCATCTAGCTATTATCCCAGGTTTACCAATGAAGAAACTGAGGCTGGTAGAGACTAAGTGAAGAGTTATACACAGGCAGGAATGACACCTCAACGCTCTGCCTTTGTGCTTAGTTACATAGTGTTGAAGACTATCAGAGAGCTAATTTTATTTTCTAATTTCTGGATCAATAGATTCAGATCAATTAAACCAGAGCATCAGGGAATGATAGCATGCTATGGACTAAATGCCAGTTTTTCTCCTTGTTTTCATTCTCCATGATACCTTCCCCTATTGCACAGGATTTGGCAAGTCTAAAAATCCCTGAGCAGTTTCGACATGCAATCTGGAAGGGCATCCTGGACCACCGGCAGCTCCACGAATTCTCCTCACCTTCTCATCTCCTGCGGACCCCAAGCAGTGCCTCTACGGTCAGTGTGGGCTCCAGCGAGACCCGGGGTGAGCGTGTTATTGATGCTGTGCGATTCACCCTCCGCCAGACCATCTCTTTCCCACCCCGAGATGAGTGGAATGACTTCAACTTTGACATGGATGCTCGTCGCAACAAACAACAGCGCATCAAAGAGGAGGGGGAGTGAGGCTGGCCATGTGGGCTCTTCCTATCTCTTTCCCACCTGCTTACCCCCTAACAAAGCACTCCTGCTTAATCTTCAAAGCATTCTCCCTAGCTCCTCCCCTTCCTCTTCTGTCTGATTTCTTAGGGGAAGGAGAAGTAAGAGGCTACCTCTTACCTAACATCTAACCTGGCATCTAATTCTGATTCTGGCTTTAAGCCTTCAAAAATATAGCTTGCACGACTGTAGCTGCCATGGCTAGATAGAAGTGAGCAAAAAAAAAAAAAAAAAAAAGTTTGGTGTCTCCTTAAGCTGCAGAGATTTCTCATTGACTTTTATAAAGCATGTTCACCCTTATAGTCTAAGACTATATATATAAATATATAAATATACAGTATAGATTTTTGGGTGGGGGGCATTGAGTATTGTTTAAAATGTAATTTAAATGAAAGAAAATCGAGTTGCACTTATTGACCATTTTTTAATTTACTTGTTTTGGATGGCTTGTCTATACCCTTTCTCTTAAGGGGTATCATGTATGGTGGTAGGTGTCTAGAGCTTGATGCTACATGTGAGTGACAATGATGTACAGATCCTTTTAGTTTTTTGGATTCTAAATACATGCCACATCAAACCTTTGAGTAGAACCATTTCCATTGTTTATGATGTGGGTAAGACTGTATATATATGTATTCTTTTCTCAATGTCGGTATATTTTATATTACTGACATTTCTTCTAGTGATGATGATTCACATTCGGGTTGTTTAATCCAGCTACAAAAAAGAAGTTCATGTTCGAACGTCCTCTCTCTTTTTTGGTTGGGAATGAGGAAAATTCTTAAAAGGCCCATGGCAGCCAGTTCAAAAAAACCCTGATGGCATATATTTGAGTATATCAGTAACCCCCTTAGATTTAATGCAGGATACCTTATCTTACAACATTTATTGGAAAAACATTTCCTGCCATTGCAAAGGTATTAAAACTAAATTTTACTACTAGATTGACAATATTAAATACACATTGGCTACTATTGTAAGAATTCAGATTGATTTGATTGGGACAAATGCCATCTGTCTAATGCTAACAGTGAAGTTGTACTGTCTATTAATATTCAGGGTAAAATAGGGATCATTCAGAAATGTTGAATCTGTACTAAATAGTAAGATATCTCAACGAACCATGAATTCAAGTTTGTAAAACTCTTCTGAAGCACAGATAATATTATTTGGTAAATGTTTCTTTTAAAGACCCCCTATTCTATAAAACTCTGCATGTAGAGGCTTGTTTACCTTTTATCCCTTTAAGGTTTACAATAGGAATGGTGATTTGGAAATATAAAATTATGAGATTTGTTTTCCTGTGGCATAAATTGCATCACTGTATCATTTTATTTTTTAACCAGAAAGAGATTCAGTTTGTTGGAAAGTAACTGTGAGAACCCAGTTTCCCGTCCATCTCCCTTAGGAACTATCTGTAGACATGAAAAGGTCCCCAAGGAGTAAGGGATAAGTCTTTCATAGATGCTGTTGCTTAAACAATTTAAAGAGTTGCCTTGAGACTTTGGGAAAATGTATAAATGATGATAAGCCTCATAGATCTTTCAGAAATATAACATTTTGCATACATGTTAATGAGCTCTGAAATCTTCCCATGCATTCTGTTCAAGGGCTGTCATTGAACATAAGCTTCCATTTTTATTTTAAAGTGCAAAAGGGCTTATGTGGCTCTAAAATGTAATGTATGGGTTGCCTCTGAAAAGTGTATATATATTTTGCGTGAAAATGCATACTTTATATTTTCATTATTTTTTTTTCTTCTTGGGATAGTGGGATTTCCAGAACCACAGTTGAAACCTTTTTTTATTGTTTTTATATTTTCATGAAAATACCATTTAGTAAGAATACAATGTCAAATAAGAAATAATGGTATAATATTAAGATGGGAGGGAAGGGAAAGTTGTTTTTTTCTATTATTTTTTTAAAATTTTGTATGTTAAAGAGAATGAGTCCTTGATTTCAAAGTTTTGTTGTACCTAAATGGTAATGAGCACTGTTAGCTTCTGGAACAAGCATGCAGCTTTGCAAATCCATTAAGAGGAAGAGTGAAAGCTGTGTCTTGGTCATATTAAGAAGACAAACTGCTTTTCTCACTTTGCTGAGGGTTTGAATAAACCTAGGACTTCTGACCTATCTCAGTACTATTCAGGTGAGACTAGGGACTTGGAAATTCCTGTTCTGTGTCTCATGGATTTGGCACTAGCCAAAGCTAGGCACAGTTACTGGCTTACCTCCTCATGGCAACTGACTCTCCTTGAGTGTATGAATAGCCAGGGTAAGGGGCAAAAGAATATTAAGTACAGAAACCACTGGAAGTGGGCTTAATGGAGTTCTGTGGCCTCAGCTCAATGCAGTTAGCTGAAGAATGGAAAAGTTTTGTTTGGAGATGTTTATAAACAGAAATGGAGAACAGAATTTTCATTAAATCCTTTTACCTTTTTTTTTTCTTGGTATTCCCCTAAAATATAGTATGTGGGATATTGACTGTTAAAGGGATATGTTTTTTTTATTATTTTTATAATTGTACAAAAATTAAGCAAATGTTAAAAGTTTTATATGCTTTATTAATGTTGTCAAAAGGCATTATACATGTGATACTTTTTTTTAAGCTTCAGTTGCTTGTCTTTTGGTATTTTCTGTAATGGGCTTTTGGGGAGCCAGAAGCCAATCTACAGTTTCCTTATGTTTGCCAGGACATGCAATAAAATTTGAAAATAAATAAAAACTAATTAAGAAATTATGTGTGTGTCTATGTGTGTCTGTTTGCCTATTTGTCCATTCTTTCATCCTTTGGCCTTATGTTATTGAGGAAGAAGAAAAGATACCAAGAGAAGCACTGGAGAGGTTCAAATACTGAGGTTTCTCACCTGAGAACAAATAATCATTCTTTTCTCATTTTAGCCAATCTACAAAACAGGAAAGACCAGAATGATGAGATAGTCAAAGTTTTAATGAAAGAGTTTGCTTTAGAACTGGGACTAGACTTCAGATATTCCTAATGTCTAACTTAGTGACCTGATGATACTCAGCAGTGACTTCCTCAGTACTGTGGGAGTGAAGAGGAGATTACCTGGTGGTATGTGGGAGCATGTGGCAAATCCATGGTGGGCCCTGACTGGGCCACATTCCCTTTCAAACTCATTGTTAAATATCACCCTTCAATTATTTACATTGATTCAGCCAATACGATCTCTATCAAAATGGTTTAATGGCTCTTATTAAATAAGAAAGTATATATGGGATAACATTGGATGTCATGAAACAATATAATGCCTTAGACATATAAAAAAACTTTCCAGAATAACAAAAATATATAGTAAAGATATTTGTTTTTCTATTTATAGATATAATCACATTATATAAAGATATATTTTCATATAGGCAAGCAGGTGCAGCTTAAAAGTACCAAAAGATTCTATTCTTAGTCTTTGCAATCTAGGTGATAGAGCCCTAGAGATGAAACAGTCGATTCAATGGTGTCAATATGAGGAATATAAAAGAGCTATAAAAATGAATAATCATTGATCTATCATTCTGGCTCTTTTGACAATATTTAAAATTTTTTTTTAAGTAGTTCTATCTATTTGTATAGATTGGTAGTTCATGACTTTATTTTTAGATGTCTTCTGGAAGAAAAGAAAAACTTACTTTTAAAAAATGCATTTGCTTAGAATTATCGGGTCTATTAAACCTCTTTACAAATCCAAAATGCACTATGGAAACTTGGGGATTTTTTTCATGTCTTGAGACTTTATTTTAGCCATTCTAGAAATTGATTTATTTTTATCAACTGTAGTCAGCAAAAAAAGAAATTAAAAACCAAGAAGAATGGTGGGATTACCCAAAACTGTGCTGTCCAATATGGTAGCCACTAACTACATGTAATTATTGAGCACGTGGATGGAACTAGTCAAAACTGAGATGTGTTGTGTATGCAAAATACACATTAGATTTCAAGGACTTAGAACTGAAAAATGTAAAATAGCTCATTGATAATTTTTTAAAATTAGATGTTGAAAATTAAAAATGTTCAGTTAAATATACTGAAATTAATTTTATCCATTTTTATTTTTATGTGCTTTCTAGAAAATTTAAAATAATGTACGTGGCTTTCATTGTAGTTCTATGGGGTAATTGGCTAGAAAGATGATGTAATAAGAAGCCTATGAGGATGAGGAAATAAATTTACTATTGTGTAATTATTCAGTATTTTTTTCTCTGATGCTCATTAGCATAGCATCATCTTTCAACATGGTATAGAGTAAAAGACAGTATCTTTGTAGTCAGGATGTTTCATTTTCTCCCCATAGTAAAGGTATTTAAACTGAAGGAGAAAAACATTTCAAAATTGTTACATCAGAATATAAATATAAAACACAATGGCACTCTAGACTCTGATGGTGAAATTGCTTATGGAAGTTAAATTTTAAACTGAGTTTTCAAGTCATGATATCCTAGATGAATTGCCTCAAGCACAGGGCTCAATGGCCAAGCAACGCAGTTTTAAAGATAAAAAAGGGTATATGCTTACTCTAACCTAGATAGTTGTACAACAGGAATAATTTTACCATTTAAGGTTATACAACAACAATCTAGCCATCCAATTTTCTAAAAGGACATACAATAGTATTATTTTAGTTCTAATGATTCTCTTGCACCAAAATTTACCAATATGCTTCACAAGTGGACAAATCAAAGCTGCTGTGTATCAAAGGTAATCGGAAGAAAATAGATGATGTAGAAACTTAACTCATTGGATTAATCATTCAAATTGGTATTTAATCTAAAAATATTTTGCAGTTTTGGAGCAAAGACCATAGTCATCCTCTCTTCAACAAAGGCATGAGCCATCAAGTATTCAAAAAAATAGTTGAAGTATTTTATTTTGATGATGTAAATGCAAGATAAACTATCTGAAGTAAGGATGTTAGAACTTATCAGAAGTGTATCTGAAATCAGTATTTACAAGGCAGCTATGTCCCAAATTGCATGATAGGCCATGAGTGCTTATTTGCATTCAGAAGATATCTTCTATTTTATGTACTGTGTCACCGAAATCATTAACAAAATTTTAGATTTACTATGTTTGCATTTATATTAAAATTTCTTATAAAATTGTTCTTCACCATATATTCTGTATTTTATTTAGAGTATTACTAGAATAAAAATATAGAATTAATTAGACCCAGAATATATGGATAATGACTATTATACTGAGACTTATTAGGATAATTTATCTAATATTAATTGTTGTAGAATGCCAAAAAAAAAAAAAAAAAAACTAATCTTCATTAAATACTCTTGAATGATCTAAAATTTGCAGAGAATCTCTAAGATTCCAAGACCATATTACTGCTTTTGGGTGCAGTTTCTGAATTATCTAAGAAGGTAGCCCAGGCATTTTCCTTGGTACACTGATTTATTTTGTATTCTTAATAGCAAAATAAAAGTATGGAATAAAGGCTTGTACATAGTGACGGATAGACATTGGAACCTTCTTAGTTCCAGGAAAGATACACTTAATCTTGAGTCAAGGCATCCACAGACTGGCAGAAGGTAGGGTTCATTACCTCTCTTTCCATTCTTTCTGTTTCATATACTATAGTTCTCTTACTAAGTAAACTGGAACACAGGACACTTTCAGCCTTCAGTATGGATTTCCTAGCTTCCTCTTTGCACCCATAAAAGCTTTAGTGTCCATTATCATTCTTCTAAATTTGATTTACACTATGCCTTTTCCCCTGGTGCTTTAGACTCATTCCAGAAAAAGTTATGCAGATGTGTAGATTTCATGGAAATACGAAGAGGCAGGGTGAAGAGAACAGTGGACTGAGAGAAGTCTGGTGACTTGGGCCAGATGCTTAATCTTCTGCATTTCAGTTTCAACATCTGCCAAGTCAGAGAGGTCTGAACCCCTAACTTGTCAGTATTTCAGTAATAACCTTTGGAAGACAGCTGAAGGATGGCATGAAACAACTCTTCCAATATGGAAGTGGGGTTACAGTTTTAAGAAAAAGTTCTGCAGTCTAAAAGCTTTAATCTTCATTAAATGCAGGCCTAAAAGTATCAGGAATCTTGTTCTTTCTTTAGAAAGATTTTTCATAGAGCAGTAACCGTATATATTTTTCTCAGATAAGAGTAGTTCATTAGTTTAACTTTGTGCTTTTAGTGTCATGTTGGGTGTGTCCTTGAAATTTATGAGATTTGTAACTCCTTACACTAATCCTGACTCTGTCTATGTGCCAGGTGGGTGGCAAGTACTGGCAGGCAAACATCCCTTTTGTGGTTCTGATTAGAATTCTAAGCCTAGCACACTGGAGGACCAACCTTTTGCAATTCATGTAAAAGTTTGACACAGGACAAAGGCCAAACATTTTTTCGTAGGCAGAGCTTGCCATCAGAAACACCAGGCAGAAAATTCAGAATCCTATGAGGGCTTCCACTCCTCTGACAGTTGTTCTATAATTGGAAACACTATTATTTTTCTGTGAAAGAAATTATGGTGACTTTGAATATGGTTCAATATTCCTAAACTCTAGGTACTACCTTCTATAAGTTGATTACTCTGCTCTTCTGTTTTTTGGCTTGAGATGGTATCTTACTCTGTCACCCAGGCTGTAGTGCAGTGGAACAATCATAGTTCACTACAGCCTCGAACACCTGGGCTCAAGCAATCCTCCTGTCTTCACCTCTCAAGTAACTGGGACTACAGGTGGTGCATACCAGCACACCAGCTAATTTATTTTAGTTTCCATAGAGATGAGGTCTCACTATGTGGGCTAGGCTAGTCTGGAACTCCTAGTCTCAAGCAGTCCTCTTACCTATGCCTCCCAAAATGCTGGGATTACAGGTATGAGCCACTGCGTCCAGTCTGCTCTTCCATATTTTAGCTAAGTTTACATCAGCTGTCTTCAATATTTCTCCAACTTATCAGTATCTTCCTAATACATTTTTGTCTCACTAATGATTAAATGATTAGAGAAAACACTCCCAATACCTAAACCACAGAAGCAGTGGAATTTTAAAAGAGAACGAAAGGAGAAAGAACAAAAGATCAACCCATTGTCAGATTCTGGACTGTGAAATGAATAGAAAAATTTCTGCTGTGTCATTTCATAGGGCCTCTTGCCAAATGCATTTTGGAAATGTTTAGAAAGTTTGTTCTAAAGAATTCTGGAATTAAAGTGGCATCCAGGTACCAGAACATTGGGTATCTCAGAACAAATGCTGACATCTGTAAATATCCAATGGCACTCATGAAATAATAAATAAAACACTTTTGTGAACCTCACCCATGCAGTAGAAGCCCTGGGAAATATTTGCCTAACACCACCTGGTGTTCAAAATGACTTTCAGGACACCAAGATGTGATGTGTATATACACACACACACACACACACACACACACACATATATATATATAATATATATACAAATTATATATATAATTATATATATGTTACATATATATAAAATAGATATACAAATTATATATATAATTATATATATAACATATATATGTAACATATATATATATATAAAATTTTTGTTTTTAATACTTTGGGGATAGGGACATTTCAATACCCTTTTTCCTTACATTTTGCTTTCTCAGTGTCCTGTTGTCACCCTAAGTCATTTGCTTATAAGCAGCACAAACTCTCAGCAAAATGATATGAAATTCCATTCCCATGCCTGTTTTTCTTTGTCCTTTCTGTTGAAGACATTAGCATTTTTTTTTACCTTCTCTACTCAAACCTGATGTTCCTAGCTGAGTGGTAATTTCCTTCATGGTGCATGGGATGCACAGTTATCTGTACTTTGCCAGGAGTTTCCAACCACTCCTAGGAGGTAGTTACCTCCCACCTCATTCTTCCCAATCCCCACTTTAAGGCCCATGATTCCTTCAAGATTCACATGTAAGGCAGGAAGCTATGGCTAAGCCTAGTCTCACCAAAGACTCAGCAGAAGGCGTAATACTGTCCTGTGGCTGGCGAGTGTTCAATCAGCATTTGGCAATCAATAGAGTTCTGTCTCCTCAGATACAGCCCTTCTTCTTCCCAGGCATAATATCCTATTCATAAGAACATAGTTTGGCTGGCACTCTCCTCCATCTTTCATCTCCTTAGCCTATTATTTCTTGTCCTGGGGTACAATACCACAGTCTTTGCTCATCATCGCAGCCTCTGTAACACTTTGACCTCCCTTGGTAGAGTCAGAGGAGTGGTGAATGTCTGCCTCTCTCCCATGATTGTAAGGCATTCTTTCCTTCCCTGAGGAAAAGCACTTCCCTGTCTCTTGGCTGAAAGACTATTTTATTTTTATGAACTCCACTCCAATTATTTCCATGATATTCTTACATAATACCAGCCTTTCCTCCTCATGTTGAATGGGTTGGGTGCATTCAGGTGAGGAAACTAGAGGTAGTAAACACTGAGAAAATGAGAGACTCTGATTGAGCAGGTGGAGCTCAGCAAAGATCTGCATGGAGGCTGCACATGGGCTTTGGCGAGGGTTCTCCTTGTCATTCCTGTCTAAGGGGTTACTCAGCTGTCCTTGACAGACTCTCTTATGTGCAAACCATTGTGGGAAATTCAAAGTTGAAAAATACACAGCTCTATGAGTCACAGAAGTATAGACCTAGAAGGAACTTAAGAGCCAACTAGTTTAAACTCTTCATTTTCCGGAGTGGAAAACTGAGGCCCAGGCAGGAAAAGGAGCTATCCAGATCCTCACAGCAAGGCAAAGAAGAACCAGATGATCCAGACATCCCTTTCTCATTTTTAGTACAACCCAACCCAGCCTCTACTTAGAAGGAGTTTCTCTTCAATACTACAGTGATGCCCTTGTTACTGTTGTTGCTATTTCTCAATGGAACTTGTTAATAAATACTTTCTCATGCTGCTTACAAGTGATTCCTTCTCTCACTTTGTTGCTTTACTGTTTTCCATCCCTATGCTGGTTTTTGTCACAAACACCCCTTGCCTAAAGAACTCTGGAATTTACACACTAGGTCTTCGTTTTCCCATCTCTAAGAAGAAAGAGGCTAGAGTAGAAGATCTCAAAGTCCTCTGCTAGCTTCAGTGTTTCAGAAATGTATATTTTGCCATGAGGCAGGCCACCATTAAAGAAAGAAAATCGGGACTGGGCATGGTGGCTCATGCCTGTAATTTCAGCACTTTGGGCAAAGGCTGTGAAAGGCGCTAATAGGAATTGCTGGGATAAGAAAGATTTGTGCAACAGCTATGGGCATTTTCCATGACAATATTCCTTCATAGCTGGGACACCCTCTACTAATCTCTCAGCTGGTACACCCTCTTCTAATCTCTCAGGAAACAGAAGAGACGACGTCCACATAAGGGGAAAAAAGTGGCAATTTTCTAGTTTATGTATTAAAAAAATACAAACAAGAAAAACACAGCTAAAGAGCATCTGTCAATAGGTCTGATGATCTAGATGGACTGTATAAATAAATATAAAATCTTTATATTCTCAATATATACTGATTCACTGTTTCCTAAAACATTTCATATAAATTATCTTGTTTATTTTTTCAACTCTGTGGAATAGACAGAGCAAACATTATTAGTACAAAGGGTGGAGGAAGCTGAGCCTCTGAAAGCTATACACACGTCCAAGTTCACAAAGCTATAGTTAGTGGTAGAATCAAGGGGCACACCAACTCTTTCTGTTCTAGTTCAGCTCTTTTATTTTCCCATGGTACTGCTGCCTCCAATCAGAAAATAACTTATCAGTGGGTCATTCTCTTAGTCTGCAAACACACATCTCAAGGAAAAGAAGCCTGTGGACTTTCCCTGGATGGAGACAGAGTAAGTGTTCTAAACTTTGTCAGTCCTAGACTACATCCTACTAACCTAGCCCTCTCAAGACCCTTATTGAAAACATAACCCTTCCACGACTGGCCACTGTCAGCGGGATAAACCCTATCTTACTTTATCACTAACTTACTTTAAGTCTAATATTATCTGATGCTCCAAACAACTCTGTTTACTCAACATTCCCAACTAGAATGCAATCTTCACAAGGCAGGTTTCCCTGTGCTGTTCATTGATGAAGCCTACTGTAACCTTCACTCAATAACTCTTCATAGAATTCAACAAAGTGATTCTTGAATTTGCAGATATCTGTGCATTTGCTATGCTGTTCTCTCCAACAGAATGCCTTGACCCTACTCTGACCCATCTCAATCTACCTGTTTCTTTCAAAAATTACCTCAAACATTACTTCCATAACAAAGCTTCCTTGATTATCTACCACTGCAGACTCTGTAGAACTTAGATTTATTTGTTTTCATGATAGAGATGAACAAACTCACCCACTCAGCTTGATCATCATTTTTTCTTTTTTCTATTTCTGAATGTTAAAAAGTATTTTAATTGTTGTAGGTCAGAACATAAACAACACCTCCCCTATCCTCCACGGGGTAGGAAATAAAAAAAAAAAAAAGGGAAAAGAGTATCTGTATACACACATGCTACATAATATATACATAAACAGAACCCTCAGCTACCGCCAGTTATATCACCTGCCTTTCAAAAACGCCTTTTGAAAATCCCAGGTTCTCTGTGATACAAGAGCGCCCGTTCTTTCTTCAGACCCCCTAAAATTTATCTTTTAAAGCAAGTTACCTGTTCTGATTGGTAAATGTGTACGTTTTGAGTGATCTGTGCCCACTCTCTGTGAGCTGATAAGTAGTTTGAATATAATCCCTGCCTCTATGCATGTCACAACAATCTGCTTTGTGTTTTTGTTTTGTGGTCATTTATCTCTTGAAAGTTGATTCTGCACAGTTGCCATTCAACGTTTAAGTTTCTAGTCCAACCCCTAAGTAAAGTGTTTAAGATATAAAGAGTGTTTAATGAAGGCTTGATGGATTATTATTTTAAATATTAATAATATTTCACAAACAGGAAAAACAGGTAATATGCTTTGTGTTTTCTGAATAGCTTTCTATTTTCCTAAGGAAGTAGAAAGGTAAAAAGATACTAGATAGGTATGTTCAAATTATATTTCCACATACATATATTTTTTTTCTTTGAAGGTTTTCTTTCAATCACACTAGATCTGACATCAGTTGTGGTTCAGCTCCTGTCTAGAAGGGACAGAGCTTTGCAGGTGGGGTAACTCCTTATTCTTAGCTAGGAAATAACCCCTTGGGATATTAGAGATCTCAGCAGCCTTTACTATTCCCATTTGTGAGTCTAAAGCTCTATTAACACCTACTCCAGCTTCTCCCTGATTCTCCTTTGATTTACTAGTGACATGATTTCTTTTGAAGAAAAAGGATTTCGTGGTCAACATACCATAGCTTAAGCTCTATGATGTGATATGGAAATTTTCTAGTATACATAGAATTTGTACCTTTAAAACTATAGAAAAGTATAGAAAGTAATTAATACATGTTTGTATACTTACTGCCCATAAATTATGATGAACAATTTTCATATTTACCACAAATCTATGTATTTATGTGTTGTTTATGCAAATCAAACCTAACAAAGTAAATATCCCCTTTATTGCCCATCCATGGATGTGCACATCTTTCTCTATCACTTCCCTGCATTACATAGGGCAAGAATTAATCTGCATTGTAAGTTTAGAATATTTCCTCCAATCCATTGTCATTTCACTTTGTATAGTACAGATAGGTAAATTCCATAGAATTGGAATAATAATCATAAACATAATCATAACAGTTGCCCCATTAAGGTTTTTTTTTTTTTTAATCTTCATACAGTGAAGTTAAGTAATAGAATTGCCATGTTATAGATTGTATCAGTCAGGCTTCTCCAGAGAAACAGAACCAATAGGATGTACATGTAAAATGAGAATTGGGTCATGTGGTGCTGGAGGATGAGGAATCACATGATCTGCTGTTTACAGGCTGGAGGACCTGGAAAGCAGGAAGTATAATTCAGTGTGAGTCCAAAGACCCAAGAACAAGGTGAGAGGAGGGTGGTGGTGGATTGTGTGCAACCTTGTAGGGAACTGGAAATACCGTTGTCTGAAAGCACGAGAAGATGGAGGTTTCAGCTCAAACAAGAGGCAAATGTGTCCCTGCTCTCCCTTTTTGCTCTATTCAGGCCCTCAAGGGATGCAACACACATTGGTGAAGACAATCTTCTTCACTCAGTCTACTAAATCAAATACTAATCTGTTCCAGAAACATCCTCACAGCCACAATCAGAAATGTTCTTCTAGCTAACTGGACCCATTCAAGTCGACACCTAAAATTGACTATTACACAGATGAAAAAGCACATACACCACGGAATACTATGCAGCCATAAAAAATGATGCGTTCGTGTCCTTTGTAGGGACATGGATGAACCTGGAAACCATCATTCTCAGCAAACTGACACAAGAACAGAAAATCAAACACCACATGTTCTCGCTCATAGGCGGGTGTTGAACCATGAGAACACATGGACACGGTGGGGGGAGCATCACACACTGAGGTCTGTTGCAGGGAACCAGGGGAGAGATAGCGGGGGTGGGGAGTTGGGGAGGGATAACATGGGGAGAAATGTCAGGTATAGGTGATGGGGAGGAAGGCAGCAAACCACATTGCCATGTGTGTACCTATGCAACAATCTTACATGTTCTTCACATGTACCGCCAAACCTAAAATGCAATACAATATATATTTTTAAAAAAAGAAAAAGCAGAAGTTCAAATATTTGAAACTAATTACCTAAGGCCTCACAGTGATTACATGGAAGAAGCAAGATTGAAATGCAATTTTTTTTTTGGCTCCAAAGGCTTTCTCTCCCCTTTACATCACACTGTCTCTCCTAAAATGATTGAGTAAAACATATGCCAATACTACTGAGCTTGGACTTTCATAATTTTTAGTGGTATCAGTCTCCATAAACTATTTTTTGGAGCAAGACAGATGTAAGGCTTAGCCCTTGCCCCTTAGGTGAGCATGGTTTAGAGTTTGGGGAGAAGGTAGGGATGAATAAACAAACATGTATAAAAGTCCTTCCAAGTGACACTGCAGTATGAACGACTCGGGAAAACTTCAGGTGAAGAGAAGATGTTTTTGATTAGAGAAATCTACAGAAGTGTCAGAGGAGAAGAAGCATTTGGACTATCTGGCAGAATGAATATCACAAGCAAAGCCGTTACTACATGGCAATGTAGCAGGTAAGTCAACAGACAGCTTCATTAAGCTAGGAACATGCAGGGGACTTGCAGCTTTACATATGACCAAAAGTCAGGAAAGACAGGCCACTGTACCTATTGTGGGGATTTTTGCCTCAGAACGGTTTGCAGAATTTCAGTAAAACTCAGGTTTCTTGGTACTCTATAACTCAGCTAAGCATCTAAAACTTGCTGGTGGGGCTAGCTATTCCTCAGAATATTTAGGCAATTGCTCAGTTACCCCTGGAGCAACTTGCAGTTTTTATACAAAGACATGTGGGAGAAGCAAGAAGGCTCCACTGCTTTGGGGTGAATGCCAATTTGGGACGGTCCCAGTTTTCTGTGTTGTGGCTAGCGGATACAGGAACTATTCATTGTCCACAGAAACACTGGATATTATGACAGAGGAATGAAGTTGCAGAATGCTGACCACAGCAAACTCATAGGGACTGTCTCACTCTACAGATGGGGACACTGTTAACTCAGATAATTTGAGTTATTTTCCTAAGATCACAAAGTTAGTCAGTGATTGACCTCCAGTGACTTCTCATGTCTCTTCTTCACACCCTGTGCCATACTCTTTTTGGGCACACTATGGTAATAACATTCTTGTATGTTTCTTTAATTTTCTTGCACAAACCATTCTCCAGTTTAGCTTCAGCCAAGCAAGAACACACTAGGAGGATCCTGACAGTGAAATGTGTTCCCTAGAATATTAGGTGAAGGGTGTAACCTGGCTTCACTGTTCAGGTCCTATAAAATACAGAGGCAAGTCTGCTTTTCTCTAAACCTCGTAGTGTTTGGGAATTCCACTGAGGTCTCTAGAAAGAGTGCTAACCTTGGTCATCTGATGCCATTAGCGTGTGCCACTGTACCCGTACACTGCTGTTTCTAGATTTTCAACACAGAGACAGAGAAGATACAGGGGAAGATGACTTCTGCGGGCCCACTTGGAGAAGTAGTTCCAACGATGTTAGAAAATACCTACATTCTTCAAAGACATTAAGTAGTTATGCTGCTCCAATATAGCCAAAAGCACACTTTTTGGAACAAAGTTAATCCTACTGAAACCACCTTCAATTAAACCAAGCTCTAGGGGCCAAGAAACAGAAAAGTGGACTAAGCCTCAGTGACTCAACTCCTCCTTCCTCCCTGCCTTTGTCTATCCGCCAGGAATGTGGGGAGGAAGTGAGTTAGGTCAAATCTATGCTTGAGCTTTATGATACACAGAACCAGGATCTATACACACCCAAGGTGATTTTCCTACAAATGCTACTTCTTTACGGTAAGTCTCCCCTAACACTTGGCTCCAGTGAGTATGAATCTCACGTTTGCAAATCTGGAAAGAACATGAATGGAGAGAAAGGCATGGATGCCCATCAAGAGGCAATTAAGGTGTGGCCATAGTATTCTCATTGGCAATAACATGAATTGGCTGGTTTACTATGGTTAGATTCCTTACCATTGGACCCAGAAAAAAAATTCATAATGTACAAGTGATTTCTTAACAAAGTTCTCTAAGAAAAAAATAGTAAGAGAGTAGAAGGAAACAGGACAGGAGAGAGGAAGAAGCCACACAAGCAAGAATATAGGGTCAAGCAAGGGGGGAGACAATAGCTTCAGCCTGAACTTGACACTGAACTATGGAATGCCAAGTTGCCCAAAATAGTCCCAACATGAGGCTGGGAAACTTGAGATTTCATAATCCTGTACCTACCAAGCATTGGTAAAGGGCTCTCCTAGGGGCATATAAACTTTTTTTCTTTTTCTTTTTTTTTTTTTTTTTTTTTTGAGACGGAGTTTCACTCATGTTACCCAGGCTGGAGTGCAATGGCGTGATCTCGGCTCACCGCAACCTCCGCCTCCTGGGTTCAGGCAATTCTCCTGCCTCAGCCTCCTGAGTAGCTGGGATTATAGGCACGCACCACCATGCCCAGCTAATGTTTTGTATTTTTAGTAGAGACGGGGTTTCACCATGTTGACCAGGAAGGTCTCGATCTCTTGACCTCGTGATCCACCCGCCTCGGCCTCCCAAAGTGCTGGGATTACAGGCTTGAGCCGCATCACCCGGCCAATAAACTCTTAAGAACTCTCAAGCTTTCTATGTTCCAAAAAAACCAGGGGCAGTCATCCAAAAATAACTACCACAATTGCTGGTTGTTCTAAGTGAAATGTTCCAAAGCCCAGGAAATATATTTAAGAAAAAAAAATTATCTAGAAAAACGTGTTCTTAGACTATCTAGACCTTAATCCAATAGCATCCTATCGGCTACATTTCCCAATTTTTTAAATTAATATTAGCAAAGAGATCTGTATTTAAGAGAGGTACCTTCATTTACTAATTTACAGACATTGCACTAATGCTTTCATACATACTCTGTGGGGTGTGTGTGTGTGTGTGTGTGTGTGTGTGTGTGTATTCAGGATTAATAATTTTTTTTGGCATAGCAAGATCATTGGGGTCCAAAAGTTCCAGGTTTAAATTTTGACTCATCCATATTTTAGCTAAGTGACTTTGTTCAAGTTGCTTCACCTTTCTGTGACTCAGCAGGAAGGTAAGTTCCTATGAGAAATAAATGAAATAAGCAAGTACAACCTTTAACAACCCAGTCATGGCACATGATAGTCTCAATAAATACTGGTTATTAATAATGATAATAATGTTCTTTATTTACTCATTTATACAACAAATATTTATCAAGCACCTTCTGTGTGTCAGAGACTCTTCCAGGCCAGGAATTACAGAGGGGTTAGGTAAAGACCCTGACCTCACAGAGTTTGTATTCTAGTAAGGGAGATAAATAATAAGCACACAAATAAGTATTTAATACAATGTCAGTTACTGATTAGCACAATAAGGAAAACTGAAGCAAGGCAAAAAAAAAAATGACTGGTAGAGTGGAAGATGGAGCCTATGATTAGATATGAAATTCAGGATATCTATGATTAGATATGAAGTCCAGGAATTCCTTGCTGGGAAAAACAATTGAGCAGATACCTGAATAAATGGAAAGGATAAGCTATGGAAAGATCTTAGGAGTAGAGTTCCAGGAAAAGATAACAGTGAAAGCAAAGACTCTGGGAGGAAATATACCTGTAATGTTAAAGAAATAGGTAGAAGTCCAGTGTAACTACAGTTTTGTGAGGTCCAAGAGTACTAGGACACAAAATCAGGGACAGTGGCAGAGAACAGACTAGATCATCTAGAGTCAAGCAACCCAAGGTAAGCAGTGTAAATTTCATTTAACCTGACTGATAGAAAATTATTGGAGGATTTTGGGTAGAGAGAAATAAATCTGGTTATGTTTGTGGAAGAGTACACTTTTGACTATACGCTGCCATGGGGCACAGGAGCATCTAGGCAAGTCACTTTCAAAGAACATACCTGGAGCTCACACAATCCTCAAGCTCAATGAGCAAACTAAACTAATAGTAAACGCATGTTACTGGTTCATTCATGTGTCAGTATTGTCTTTCAGATGATACGAGTGATTGTCTCTAATATTTGAAAATCAAGTCCACATAAGACATCTCTAATATAAAGATAAGGTTACAAATGCAGCATCGAGTATTCTTTACCTTTAGTTTGTAACTTTAGTTTTTCTGCCTTTTAGTGGAATAGTCTCTCACATTGGAATAACTGATTTTAGAATGATCTTATACAACTGTGCCTTATTTACCAGAAGCAAATTACATATTGCAGGGAACTAATTTTTTTTAAGTATGCTGTTTCACGAAAGTCCCTCCATTTACACACCTCTGATGGCTACCTTTTAATTTCAGATTAAAGTTCAACCCCTTAGCTGACTATTCCATACTTCCTCTTCCCTGAACCAGGTGGAGCACTCCAATGTGCCTTACCTATGTTCTAACACAAGAGAACCATCTGCCCTGACACAACGAGGCTTCACTATCTCTCAAACATACCATGCATAGTTTTGTTACCACACCACTGTTGATCCATTTTGCTTGCTTGTTATATTTCTTTTTTTTTTTTTTTTTTTGAGACGGAGTTTCACTCATGTTACCCAGGCTGGAGTGCAATGGCGCGATCTCGGCTCACCGCAACCTCTGCCTCCTGGGTTCAGGCAATTCTCCTGCCTCAGCCTCCTGAGTAGCTGGGATTACAGGCACGCACCACCATGCCCAGCTAATTTTTTGTATTGTTAGTAGAGATGGGGTTTCACCACGTTTACCAGGATGGTCTCGATCTCTTGACCTCGTGATCCACCCGCCTCGGCCTCCCAAAGTGCTGGGATTACAGGCTTGAGCCACCGCGCCCGGCTTGCTTGTTATATTTCTCTCAAGCCAAGTTCAGGTCTCATTTATATGTGGGGCCTTTCCTCACTACAAAAACCTCCATGATCATTCTCTCATCTGAATTACTTCTGCAGCTGTTAGAGTTAGCAAATCACCCCTGGGATTATTGCTGATCTTTTAAAGAACACATCCTTATAGGTCATCTGTAAACTTCTAAAAGGGAGTGATCATGTCTTACAAATCTTTGTATTCCAGAAACACTGCCTGTAGCACTTCACTTTCCCATAGATAATCCAAACTCATCATTGTTCATTCATCCTGAGTTCACAATGCTTTCCACTCCCAGTACACCTACTCCTTTTTTTCCCTTTTGTAACATACACAAACTTCAGTCCACAGACTTAAATGTGCAAGAAATTTACCTTTCTTTGCTTTTATTAAATATTGACTTAATTTCTATTTCGTGGTTTTTGTTTTTTTTTTTCATCAATGTGGTAAAAAATACAAAGAGTCTAGGTCAATTCAGGCTTTCTTCCTCTTTAAGTTCTGGTAAGGTGCTTCAAAGCCACTCAGCCATCTGTCCACTCAGACATACATACACTAAGGATTCCATAATCCCATCAGCTCTTAGTCATTAATCTACTGGTATGATTTCTGAAAGGCTTCTTTCTCTCATTGCCATGGCCATCTAAGACCTGCAGCTCTCTCTATCTCAGGCTTAGAAGCATGGGAGTCTCTCTGATGCTGTTTCGGACTCTTTCTGCCTGGACTCATTTGCAACATGTCCATATTAAGGTCTTGCTACCTTCTCAAGGCTCTGTTTTTGAAGCAAGAAGCAAGACTCTTCTCCAGTATCTACCAATACGTATCTTCTCATCTCTGTATCATAACTCTTTCTTTCCAAGTGTGGAAAGTTTTTATGTTCTGGAGGAAGCCAACTCTTATCTTTCAAATATATTTTTTCTGTCTAAATTCTTTAAGTTAACCTTAAATATTTATAACCAAACTCCAGAGAAATACCAGCAAATAATTTTCTAATTGTATTTTGAAAAATTCTCTGTTTTAAAGCAATAACGCATGATTAAAGATTCTTGGAGAACTTTGTTAATAAATCACTTGTACATTATGAATTATTTTTCCGGGTATTATGGTAGGGAATCTAACCTTAGATAGTAAATCAGCCAGTTCATGTTATTGTCAACCACTGCTTTGGTTAACAGACATGGAAACATATAGATAAATTACAGGAAAAAAAAATGATTATGGGTTTAAAATGTTATCCAGCCACATTTATTTTAGTAATTACCATAAACGTATACTTCTCATCTGCCTAATCCATTAACTCGGTAGTCAACTTAGACTTTCTCCTCCTGCCCATCTCCATTGGTCTTGTTGTGTGCAAATCAACAGGTCTAATTAGGTAAAATTAGGTCTAATGGTAACATTAATGCCTAGGTAATTCTGCTTGAGCAAAGCAGAATGAGTGAAATAGTTCCAAAATTGAAAAGAGGTAGGGATAAGCCATAAGAGAAGAAAAGATAATCCTCGCTAGAAGTTCAGTTGAAAAAGGAATAAATTATTTTGTTTGTCTTCCTTAAGTTTCACCTCACTGCCTACATGTTCTAGGTATTCAGTAGCCATTTGTTGTCAGTCATGATACAGGATAATGATAATGGTGTTCATTTTCAGTCCAACTTGTAAGTTTATTTTTCCTCTTAAAGCAGAAATATGGTGGGGTTTTTTTTTTGTTGTTGTTGTTTTGTTTTTGTGTGTGTGTGTGTGTGTGTGTTTTAGATGGAGTCTCGCTCTGTCACCAGACTGGAGTGCAGTGACGTGATCTTGACTCACTGCAACCTCTGCCTCCCAAGTTCAAGTGATTCTCCTGCCTCTGCCTACCGATTAGCTGGGACTGCAGGCGCGCACCACTATGCCCAGCTAATTTTTGTATTTTTAGCAGAGACAGGGTTTCACCATGTTGGACAGGATGGTCTCAATATCCTGACCTCGTGATCTGCCCGCCTCAGCCTCCCAAAGTACTGGGATTACAGACATGAGCCACTGCACTGAGACAGTGTTTTTTAAAAATAGAGAGCATATTATCTTTCCAAAAGATGCCTATAGTCATTCAGGTTGAGAAGTGCACACAGGCACAACATTCCAAAGTTGTAACTTTTACTGTAGCTAGCATAGCCTTGTATATTTAGGACAACTGAAGTATTTTATAATTAATGCATAGCTGCCTTATGAGCTAGGGACTATTTCCCCTAAGTATCAAAGAACCCTCAAATTTGGTCAGCAAAATTTTATTTTTAAGAACCTCCTGAGTTCTTTATTTCGTTCATACATTTTTAAAAAAAATATACCAGAGATCATTATTTATTTATTTATTTATTTAAATTTAATTTAATAAATTATTTGAGACCAGGTCTCATTCTCTGTGGCCCAGGCTGGAATGAAATGACATGATCATGGCTTACTGCAAACTCAAACTCCTAATCTCAAGCATCCCTCCTGCCTCAGCCTACTGAGTAGCCGGGATTACAGGTGTGTGCCACCACGCTAGGCTCCGAGGCTCATTATTTAGTTAGAAATAAAAAAGGCATGACCCCAAGGGCCTGTAGGCCTCTTCTTTCCTTAAACCATTACATATTAATATATGCAAAGCACAGTATTAGACGCCCTCCTGAGAAGAAGCAAAATAAGATTACAGAAGTATATCAAACCTAGTCCTCATCCTCTGAAAGATGACATTCTAATTTATAAAATAATGCAAAAGCAAATGGTTACAGTACATTGTGATGAGAGCTGCGACGGCTTCTGTTCCAAGGTGCTGAGGAAATACCAAGAAAGAAGTAACTAATTCTATCATAGAGATTAGGAGAAAGCCTCAGTGAGGAAGTCAGGATTGGGAACTTCCAGGCAAAGAAGAGAGGGAATGCTTCCCAATGAAAGGAAATAGCACAGGCCTGTTTCAGGGAAGTAAATAATTCTGCTAGAAAATATTAACTGAGTCTGTAACTTGGGGTACAGGAGTGTGGGGAAGAGGGATGAAAAGCAAATCTGGTAAGGCTGGTTGGAGTCTGGTAAGATTATGGAAACCTGCTTGCCAGGACTTAGAACTTGATTTTAATTGACTATGAAGGAGAGAAATGCAACAGTGTAAAGAAGAAACTTCAGATGGTGTAGGGAAGGTCTGAGGCATTCTACGAGCTGAGTATTAAAACTATCTATCCGGCAGCACTGTAAAGGTGGACTGTAGGAAAGCAAAGGACTCGTAAAGGTGCTAGTCCAAGTTGGAATAGGACAAACCTAGCTTCAGGAACCTCTTAGCAGTCTCTCACCTTGCAGAAAATCATGGAAAAGCTCTAATCATCTTGACAACAAGAGTCTAATTCTAAGACTCCTGTTCTCTCCACAGCACCAAGTGGCTCATGGTAGCAACTTTCTGTACGTCACCCACTTCTGAGGTCAAAAAAGAATGGAAGTGTTTATTTACAATCCCTTTATTTTTGGCTCTCATAGAATTGTGCTTCTTTCTTTCAGAGCAGGTTTCTTAATTTGGAACTATTCTTTCATAAGTATGATTATTTGATAAATGCCTGATGAATCTCACTAGACCCTAGTCTCCAAAATATTAAAAGCAGTGCCTGCATTTTGCTCGTCACTGTCTCTGGACGCTAGCACATAATCTGGCATATAGTAGACAATCAATAAATGTTTGCTCAAGAAATATTGACTGAACTATTGAGAAGAGTTAATGTAGTAGCATGCTACTTAGACAAATATTTATTTTTTTATTTTTCAAAATTATAAAATATTCAATTGGTGATTTAATTACTGTTTACTAGATAATTTTTTTGCTGTTGATAGTCAAATTTTCTCTTCCACATTGCATGTTTACACCAACTTTCTACATATTAAATCTCAGATCTGAAATTCACTTAAACTGTAAATTTGACCAAATTATTTGATTATCTGGTCTTTATATCCCAAGATAAAGTAATATCAACAGCTAAGTCTGGCTTTGATTATTCATATTTATTTTTCTTTTTTTTTTCTGTTACTAAAGGGGACTTTTTTAACCTAAGGCAAACCATTTTTCAATCATGACTTACATTTGATGAGGTTCCATTGAGAAACTCTATGCATGTCCTGCTTCTAACAGGCACACACAATAAGAGACAGTCAAAGCACTTCATTAAAGGCAGAAAGATTAAGGCAAAAGATTACACAACAAAACCACCCACGTTCAGTTTTGCAAGTCTAACAGTCATCCTGAATCATCACCCTAAAGCGGACTGTATTTCATTCCAACTCCTGGCTTCAGCTTACCATTCAAGATGCAAGAAAGTAAAATATTAGTATTGGTGACCAAAAAAGCAGGTGTGTTTCTCTTTCCGTAGATGCTCTTAGCCCTGAAGGCAGCAATTGTTTCTTGTTTTTAGTTAGTAAATAAATCTCTTGGGAGGTAATTAAAGAACCAGCACATATTTTTAAATCACTTAAGAATAACGCTTGATAATATTCCTAGCAACAGAATCACCGACTTTAGAATCTCAGAAACTAGTTTTTAACTAAGCTTTACCCAGCCCTGGCTCAGCCCCACAACAATATCCTCCAATTATTCATCCTTTCCTTTATCAGGCTCTTCTCTCAAACCACTCTATTTTTCTCTTCTTGTATCTTTGTCCATGCTGTGTTCTTAACCTAAAGTAATGTCCTTCTGGGAAAGTGTTTGCTGTAATGCTAGCTCACCATGTTCTTTCTAATTATTCTAGGAAAACTGTATTATTCCTTTGTCTGCACCCCTACGGCATGTGGTTTATGCACCTGTTACACAGTTTTCCTCCTCTCTCCTATGTGAGTTATTTGATTGCAAGACCTGTTAAGTCAGGAAATATAAAATTCATCCTTATAAGACTACTTAGAGACCAATTTGATGCCCCAAATAATGTAGGCAAGTGATAATAAATAATGAGTGAATGAACTTTATAGAGAACTAGAGAATCTTTATAATAATAGATCTAGGTACAGTAAGACAATCAACTAAAATAAAATTTGTTATAAAACTAAGAAACAAGGTCAAGGTCAATATAATTGTTATACTTAAATGTTGAACTTAACATGAAACTTCCAGGAAACCAATGAAAAAAATGTAACTAATGAATTACATATCTCTCATAACTTAATGAGGAGTAATGGTAAACTGGAAATAGGCTAGTTGTTACAAGAATTAAAATTTAGCCTCACATTAGCACATTTCCTTACAGAATTGAGATGTTCTACCTGTATTCTAACTTTGAGCTTAAAAAAAATTCAGGGATGCTATAGTCTTTTACAACAATGTCAACCATTCAACCCAAAATGACTAGTTATTTCTGAATAAGACATCAGGACCAAAAGGGGAAAAAGAAACACTAGAAATCACCCAACAGGTGAAATGTATACAGAAGAAAAAAAGAATTTTTCAGAACTGACTAAAGAAATCAATTCACAGATTTAAAAAGCTCCGTGTATCTTCAAAGGAGATGATGAAATACAGAATATAACAAAATGCTAACGTTAAAGTGTTGAAAAATAAAATTCACAAACAATACCTATATGCCAATTGAAAATATTTTGTTAATGAACATAAAATAACTTTCAGAAAAATCAGAAAATGTAGTGGCAGCAGAGATGTACTAACAGGTATGCTAAAAAATATCTTTTGGGCAGAAAGAAAATAATCCTAGACACAAATGCAGGAAGAAAATCAATCAAAGCAAAAATTTAAGTAGAAATAAAATCATTGGAAAGAATAAACGTATAAGAAAAAATGAATACTGATAGAATAAAATGACACTGGTAATACACCATGGAGTTTTAAATGTATGCATAATTAAAATACTTGACAATAATACAAAAAAGCCTGAGTGGGGTAAATTAAAGAGTCCTCAAGTGCTCACATTTCCTAAGAAATGAACAAAATACTAATTAGGACTACATGCTAATAATTTAAGGGCTTATGCTATAATTCTTAGAGTAAGCACTCAAATAAGAGAAAAATAATTTCTCGCTAATAAGCTAAGAGATGACAAAATGGAATGATAGTTGAAAAATGATTAATTAAAAAGAAGGCAACAAAAGATTAAAAAAAGAACAAATAGGATAAACAAAAAAACAAATAGCAATATGGTAGATTTAAATTTAGAAAAGTCAGTGATAAATTGTCTGTAAACAGACATGTTTCAGATTTGGTAAAAATAAAAATGTACATTCAATTTAGGAGTCATACCTTAAACAAATATGTAGAGAGGGTAAAAATAAAAGAATGGAAAAAGGAATATACTATACAAATATTAACCAAAATCCACTTAGGATAACTAATAATATCAAAGTAAGCTTTAAAGTGAAAAGCATTATTATAAATAATAAGAAAAAAGATTGTAACAATTTCATATCCGTCTTCACCTAGTAACATAGTCTCAATATATAAACATGTATAATGTGGCACAACTGCAGTCATAGTAAGAGATTTACAACTTTCAGTAACTCATAGGACAAGCAGACAAAAGTCAGCACAAATACAATAGATTTGGACTACATAATTAAATTTGATCTTAATGATTCAAAGTTTAAAAATAATACAGAGTATATTCACCAGAAAAATATGCTACACAGTATTTTTACAAAAATAATGACCAGGCGTGGTGTCTCATGCCTCTAATCTCAGCACTTTGGGAGGCTGAGTTGGGCAGATCACTTGAGGTCAAGAGTTTGAGACCAGCCTGACCAACAGAGCAAAACCCCAACTCTACTAAAAATACAAAAATTAGCCTGCCATGGTAGCAGGCACCCATAGTCCCAGATACTCCAGAGACTGAAGCTAGAGAATTGCTTGGACCTGGGAGATGGAGGTTGCTGTGAGCTGCGATCATGCCATTGTACTCCAGCCTGGGCAAAAGAGCAAGACTCTGCCTCAAAAATAAAAAAGTAAAAATTTGAATGTTTGAATGTTAGCCAATAAACTCCTAAAATAATTCATGAACCAATGAATAAACTGTAATGTAAATTACAAAATATTTTGAATGATGTCTAAAGAAAAATATGGAGGTCAGGCTCATGCCTCTAATTCCAGCACTTTGGGAGGCACACGTAGGAGGATCACTTGAGCCCAGGAATTTGAGACCAGTGTGCGCCACATAAAGAAACCCTGTCTCTCCACAGAATTTTAAGAAATAAGCCAGGCATGGTGGTGTGCAGCTGCATTCCCAGATATATAAGAGGCTGAGGCAGGAAGATCACTTGAGCCCAGGAGTTCAAGGCTGCAGTTGTGCTGCTACACTCCAACCTGGGTGACAGAGCAAGACGGTGTCTCACATACAGAATCACACACACAGACACACACACACAAAAGCATTTTAAAACTTGACATACACAGCTAAATTTGACGTTTAAAAAAAGCGATTTGCAATCAATCATCTACCAGAAATAAAAGACTGTATTTCATGATTTAATGTTTTATCTTAAAACAATATGGAAATAACATCAAAGTAAACACAAGGAACTCAGAAGAAAAGGAAAGTCGAAATGAATAAATAAAAAACAAAAGTACAAGAGAGAATATTAAAAAGGAAAGAATTGGCTTCTGAAAAATAATTAGTAAAGTGAATAAGCCTTTTTTAAAAAATTGATCAAGTAAAGAATTAATAAAGACTTTTTAAAAAAATTGATTTAAAAAAATTAGTAAAGTGGATAAGGTTTTTTAAAAAAATGGATCAAGAAAAAAGTACAAATTACCATATTAGGAAGTAAAAGTGGACATTATGTATATTATAAAATATAAATTACAGAATATTTTTATAAATTACAAAATTTATTAAAGTATATCTTTCATATACTATCTTTCATATACATATGAAAGATGAGAGAACACTGAGAATAATTTTTGATCAGTATGTTTGTAAATCAAATAAAATGAACAAAATCATTGTGAAACACAATTTACCAATACAAACACAAAGAGAAAAATCTAAATAGTTCAACATAAAATTTTAAAAAATGACTTTGTAATTTTAAAACATTTTACAAATTAAAATACAGATGGCTTTAAAGAAAATATTTCCAATCATTTACAAAAGAAAGAACATCATAAAAGAATACATATAAAATAAAGTATTTTATTTTTCTTATTCTTAATCTAAAACATAACTTTAAATTATTAATAGTTACAAAGTATTGGATAATTATAATATATAGATAAGTAAAAGAAATGACACATTTGTCATAAGAAATGGGATGGAGGAATTGGGAATTCTCTATTACACGATATTGGTACTATATGTGAAATGGCACAGTATTATTTGAAAATGGCCTTTGATGAATTTGAATTGAATAAGGCAAATACTAGGGTAATCACTAATAAATTAGAATAATAATAAATTAAATTTAAAATTTTACATGTAATACATGTGCTGAGAGGTGAAAAATGTAATTATGCAAAATGATTAAAGAGAGAATAATTTTTTTCGAGAAAAAACAGAAAATGCAACAAATAGAAGGCAATTTAAACATGTTAAATTTCAATCCAACTGTATAAACAATCACTTTAAATGTGAATGCTCTAAATACACTAGGTAAGACAATGTCAGAGTGAATAAAAACAAGATGCAATTATGTGTTGTCTATCAAGAACCCACTTTAAAAAGTAAAATCTCAGCTAGATTAAATGTAAAAATATACCACACTAACTCTAACCACAAGAAAGCTAGAGTAGGCATGCTAACTTCGAACAAAGCACACTTCAGAACAAGGACAATTTTGAAAGTTAAAGAGGAGTAATACATAACAATAAAAGGGTCAACTTTTTATTTTTATTTTTTTTGAAATGAAATCTCATTTTGTCACCAGGTTGGAGTGCAGTGGCATGATCTAGGCTAACTGCAACCTCCACCTCTTGGGTTCAAGCGATTCTCCTGCTTCAGCCTCCAGCATAGCTGGGATTACAGGCAAGCACCACCCCAGCTAATTTTTGTATTTTTTAGTAGAGACTGGGTTTCACCATGTTGTCTGGAATTGTCTTGATCTCTTGACTTCAGGATCTGCCTGCTTCAGGCTCCCAAAGTGCTGGAATTAAAGGCATGAGCCACCGGACCAGGTCAAAAGGGTCAACTTTCTAAGAGGAGAAATCAATCCTTAATGTTCATGTACCTAACAGCACAGTATAAAAATATGTAAAGCAGGCCAGGCATGGTGGCCTACGTCTGTAATCCAATCACTTTGGAGGCCAAGGAGGGCGGATCACCTGAGGTTGGGAGTTCAAGATCAGCCTGACCAACATGGTGAAACCCCATCTTTATTAAAAAATATATATATATTTATGTAAAGCATATTTGATAGAACTGCAAAGGAAAACAGATGTGTTCACTATTATAGTGGGAGACTTCAATATCACTCTTAATAATTGATAGATCCAACAGATCGAAATCTGTTGGAAAGGATATAGATGACGTTAAAACACCATCAATCACAGTGATCTAATTGACATTTACAGAAAACTCTATTTAATATGATAAAATATACTTTCTTCTCAAGCCCCCATGGAATATTCACCAAGAAACACCACATTCTAGATCATAAAACACAATTTAACAAATGTAAAGGAATAAAAATTATACAAAATATGCTTTTGAAGCACAAAATAAACAAGAAATCAGTAATGTAAATTAGGGTGAAAAATATCAAAGTATCTGGTGATTAAATAGCATATTTCTAAATAACACATGATCAAAAAAGAAGCCTCAAAAAAATTTAAACATGTTTTAACTAAATGAAAATAAAACATTGATATTTGTGAGATGCAACAAAAGCAATTAGAGGAAAGTTCACAATCACATGCATATGTTAGGAAAAAAGAGAAATATCTTAAATCAATGACTTAATCTTCTGCCTTAGGAAACTAGAGAAAAAAAGAGTAATGTAAGCCTAAACCAAGCCAAAGGAAAAAAACAAACAAATGAAAAAAAATAAATAAATAAAAAATAGAGCAGAAATCAATGAAATTAAAAACAAAAATAAAATAGAAAAAGGTAAACTAAAATCTATTTCTTTGGAAAGATCAATAAAACTAATATGCGAGAAAGTAAGAAAAAGAGAAGATTTGAATTGCCAATATCAGAAATGAAAGAGAAGTTATTTATTTTATGAAAATTAAAAGGATAATCATGGAATACTATGACAATTTTTGCCTACAAATTTGATAACTTAGATAAAATTGACCAATTCCATGAAAACATAATCTACTAAAATTCATATAAGAAGAAACAGATAATCTGAATAGGCCCATAGCTATCAATAAATTTAATTAATAATTGATAACCTACAATAAAAGAAATAACAGGCCCAAATGGTCCCGTGATGGATTCCACCAAATGCTAAGGAATGAATTACAATAATTCTCTAGAATCTTTCTAGAAAACAGAAGCAGAACAAACACCTCAACTCATTCTAGGAGGACAGTGTGACTCTAGTAACAAAACCAGGTAAATATATTACAAGGAAAAAAGAAACAACTATAGGCCAATACTTCACATGAATATAAAAGCAAAAGTCTCAACAAATTGTTAACAAATTAAGTCCAACAATGTATAAAAAGCATTATATATACTATGACCAAGTGGAATTTATTTTAGATATCCAAGTCTGATTCAGCATTTGAAAATCAACACAATACATAGGCACAGGCAAGGACTTCACGACTAAAACACCAAAAGCAATGGCAATAAAAGCCAGGATAGACAAATGGGATCTAATTAAACTCCAGAGCTTCTGTACAGCAAAAGAAACCATCATTAGAGTGAATCAGCAACCAACAGAATGGGAAAAAACTTTTGCAATCTACCCATCTGACAAAGGGCTAATATCCAGAATCTTCAAAGAACTAAAATAGATATACAAGAAAAAAACAAACAACCCCATTCAAAAGTGGGTGAAGGATATGAACAGACACTTTTCAAAGAGGACATATATGAGGCCAACAAACATATGAAAAAAATGCTCATCATCACTGGTCATTAGAAAAATGCAAATCAAAACCACATTGAGATATCTCACACCAGTTAGAATGGCAATCATTAAAAAATCGGGAGACAACAGATACTGCAGAGGATGTGGAGAAATAGAAACACTCTTACACAGTTGGTGGGAGTGTAAATTAGTTCAACCATTGTGAAAGACAGTGTGGTGATTTCTCAAGGATCTAGAAATAGAAATTCCATTTGACCCAGCAATCCCACTATTGGGTATATACCCAAAGAACTATAAATCATTCTACTATAAAGACACATGCACACGTATGTTCATTGCAGCCCTGTGTACAATAGCAAAGACCTGGAACCAACCCAAATGCCCATCAATGATAGACTGGACAAAGAAAATGTGGTACATATACACCATGGAATACTACGCAGCCATAAAAAACAATGAGTTCGTGTCCTTTGTAGGGACTTGGATGAATCTGGAAACCATCATTCTCGGCAAACTGACCCAAGAACAGAAAGCCAAGCACCGTATGTTCTCACTCAAAGGTGGGTGTTGAACAACGAGAACACGTGGACTCAGGGAGAGGAGCATAACACACAGGGGACAGTTGAGGGGGGTAGGGGAGAGACAATGAGAAGAGAGAGGGGAGGTTGGGGAGGGATAACATGGGGAGAAATGCCAGATATAGTATGCACCTAAAGTAAAATAAATAAATTAAAAAAAGAAAAAAAGAAAATCAACATAATCCACCACATCAAAAGGCTAAAGAAAGAAAAATCACATGACTAAATAAGTAAAGTATTCCATAATAACACCCTTTCATGATTAAAAACATGCAAAAGCCAACCATAAAAAATCTCAGCATACTAGGTATAGGAGGAATATCCTCAACTTGATAAAAATCTGTACTCATATTTAATGGTAAGAAATCGGACACTTTCACCTAAGATCAGAAACAAACTAAAGATGCCCTCTCTTACTATTTCTAAGTTCTATCTAGTGTGATAAGACAATAAAATAAAATAAAATGTATATAGATGAAGAAGAAAGAACACTATTTTTGCAGACAAAGTGATTGTCTATGTAAGAAATTTCTCCTGGAACTAAGAAGCAAGTATAGAAATGTGACAGGTTACAAGTTACTATACAAAAGCCCATTGCTTTTCTACACACTAGCAATGAACAATCTGAACTTAAAATTATAAAAACAATGCCATTTGCAATAATACTAAAAAATCAAAATATATATGTATAAATCTAACAAAATGTGTAAAACCTAATTGTGGAAAACAACAAAGCTGTGATGAAATAAATCAAATACCTAAATAAATGGAGGTGCTCCATGTTCATGGATTGGAAGACCCAGTATTATAAAGATGCCAATTCTTTTCAAGTTGATCTATAGATTGAATGCAATTGCAATCAAATCTCAATAGGCTCTTCAGCAAACTGATTCTCAAGTTTATATTTAAAGGCTAAAGACCTAGAATAGTTAACACAATACTCAAGAACAGAGCTGAAGGGATAAGATCAAGAACAGATTAGAGAGGCCAGAGATAAGCCCATGCACATACCATCAACTGAGAAAGGTACAAAGTCAATTCAATAGTGAAAGCACAGAATTTCAACAAATTGTGCTGAATACTCACATGCAAAAAATGTGTAAACAGACCTTATACCATTCACAAAAATGTAACTTCATTTAAAATATAAATTGCTAGACTATAAAATTTCTGAAAGCAAACATAAGAGAATTTATGTGATGAGATATAAATTTTAGATATAACACCAAATGCACAACCTGTGAAATGAACAAAAAATTAATTGGACTCTATTAAAATTGAAAACTTCTCTGCTGAAACAATGTTAAGAAAATAAAAATACAAGCCACAGACTTAGATAAAATATTTGCAAGACACATATCTGATAGAAATCCTGCATCCAAAATGTAGAAAGATTTCTTAAAAATCCACAATAAGAAAATAACCCAATAAAAATGGATAGAAGATCTGAACAGACATCTCAGAAAAGACATACAGATGGTAAGTAAACATAAAATGCCCAATAACATTCACCATTAGGAAGTTAAATCAAAGCAATATGGGGGTACTACTACACATCTATTAGAGTAGGTAAAACAAAATAAAAAGAAAAAACATTTACTAACAATATCAATTGCTAGTGCAAATGCAGAGGAACACGAATTTTTATTTGCTGCTAGTGATAATGCAAAATGATATGACCACTTTGGAAGACAGTATGTGAGATTCTTACAAAGCTGAACTTAGTCTTAGACACATACCTAATTGATTTGAAGAGGTATAATGAAACCAAAATCTACACACAAGTGTCTAGAGCAGCTTTATGTACATTTGTCAATCTTAGAAAAAACCAGGCCAGGTGCGGTGGCTCATGCCTGTAATCCCAGCACTTTGGGAGGCCGAGGTGGGCAGATCACGAGGTCAAGATATCGAGACCATCCTGCCAAAATGGTGAAACCCCATCTCTACTAAAAATACAAAAATTAGCCGGGCGTGGTGGCACGTGCCTGTGGTCCCAGCTACTTTGGAGGCTGAGGCGGAAGAATCGCTTGAACCCAGGAGGCAGAGGTTGCAGTGAGCTGAGATTGCGCCACTGTACTCCAGCCTGGTGACAGAGCAAGACTCTGTCTCAAAAAAAAAAAAAAAGAAAAAGAAAAAGAAAAAACCATATTCTTCAGCAGGTAAAGAGATACACAAACTGTGATACATTCATGTAATTGAACATTATTCAATGACAAAAGTAAAAAAAGAAGTCATAAAAATACATAGAAGAGCCTTAAGTGTTGATTACTATGTGAAAGAAGCCAGTCTGAAAAGGCTACAAACCATATAATTTTCATTATGAGGACATTCAGGAAAAGGCAAAACCATAGTGAGAGTTAAAAAGTTATATCCAAGGCTCAATGAGAGAGAGAGATGGTTAAATAGGTAAAATTCAGGTTATTTTAGGGTACTGAAACTATCCTGTATGCTACTATAATGGTAGATACTATAATTACATTATGCATTTATCAAAACCTATTGAACTTCGCAATATATAGAGTAAATCTTAATGTATGCTAATTTTTTTTTTTTTAGTTTATCTTGTTTAATGAAGGTTTTTTAGTGTACTTTCTCAGGAAAACACTTGTTTTCTCTTGGTTTAGGCTTATGAGAAGTCTATAAGATGATCAGACAACTAATCAAGTAAGTGTGAGATGAGTCAATTAAAAATATAAGAAATAAATTTACATTTCAAACTCCTACATTTTTTGAAAATGGTTCCTAGTTATTCCCAAACACATTCTTAGAAATCCTCTTAGTGAAAAATGTGATTTTTTTAACCAATAATGATGAAATTATTTTTCTTAGCAATCTGTTTCAACACCTAATAAATTGACAGTCATTAATTTCTTCACAAATAAACTCAGTTTTATGAAAAGAAAATATTTCCCACATAAAATTATTAATTAGATGTGAGTCCCTACCACTGGGGACCTTGAGAAAAAAACAGCCACCTGTTATGATCAACAATATATTCCTCTTTTCTAATTATCCAGTTCAAATGCATGCTAATTTTAAAAAATCATCTCTGAAGTTGGATGATTTTAGGAAGAAGTGTAGACTGTGGCAAGATAATCTTACTGTATTACAAATATATAAAAAACTTCACTGAAAGATTTAGAGGGAAAAGATACTGGCTAAATGAACTTTGGAAATTACTTGAGTGTGTAAAACTAAAAGTTAAATAAACTATATACAAGCACTACACTCTAATTAGTAAAGCTGTTTCCAGCTGGTACCAATACTGATGGTGCCATACTGTATACTAAAATTGAACAATTAAGTAAATGGATGGTGGATACAAGTTTCTCACTTTAGGAGTGGGAGTTAGCAGATAAGCAAAAACAGTATGCCATGAGTACACACGTGGTTATGGATTATATTTAGAGACATCAGTATGAACTCTTGTTTGCTTAAGTTATATATAGAGATAATAACATACTAAAATATTTATAGATATATGTATATTCACCAGTTAGTATCTTTCTTTGGTTTGATTAGCTGATGACATGTCCAAAATTATTGAATGACACCAATGATCAAAATGTACCCAAAAAGAAATAGAAAACCTAAATAGTCCTATGTCTATTAGGAAAAATTAGCTTGTAATTTACCAACCTTCATCCACATAAAACTCTAGTCCTGGACAGCTTCACAAGTGAATTCTATCAAATATAAGTTAAAAAATATAAAGCCAATTCTACATAAACTTTTACATAAAATAGGAAGAGAGACTTGCCAAGTCTTTTTATGAAGACAGCAAAATGTTGTTATAAAAACCAGACTAAAATATTACAAGAAAATACTCTGAAGGACCATTTTTTTTCAGAAATATATTTTCTTGTTAATATATTAGCAACTTGAACCTAGCAATATACAAAATAATAATACACCATACCATTTATAGGGTTTAATCTCATGAATGCAAGATTGGGTAAACATCAGATATTCAATCAATGGAATTTATAATAAAAACGATAAATGTGAGAAGATTATCATTTAAATAAATGGATAGATAGCACTTGATAAAATTAAATTCATTCATGATAAAAAAAAAAAACTCTCATCAAATTAGGAATAGAAGGAAATTTTTTCAACTTGATGAAGGTCACCCAGTGAAAGCAGAAGCTAATGTTATACATAATATTAAAAGAAAATCTGACAAAATTGTCCTGATGATAAAAGAATGTTTGAAGAAAACAAGGAAACTATTTCTTTGATTTCTCCTTATTAATTGACAGTCTCTATTGCAGGCAAGGTAAAGTAAGCACTTTATCCATTTTCATGGGAGTATAAACTGGTATAATCTTTCAGGAAATAAGCTGGGCAACATGTTCAAGGAACTTTAAAATGATCATATCCTTTGACCTAAAGTTTTTACCTCCTAGAATCTACTAGAGGATCTTATCAAAGATATAGGTAAATATTTATATATAAGAAAGTTCACTGAATAATTTGTTTTCATTTGTAGAACCATGTATTGAACTTGAACTTTAAAACTATAAGATTACTTAACTTTCCTGTTAGAGAACATAATTTGCCTTCAAAATTATTTAGGAACTAAATTGTTCTCTCCTACTCCCACAAAGAGAAAGAAAGGCATACAACTATTCTGTTACCTTTCCTTAGGCCAGCAAAGAAAGTATAACCCTGTTGATGACAGGACTAGTCTAAGGAAACTCTCAGCTAATAGATGACAAACAAGAAAACAACAACAACAAAAAAATCTATGTTCTGCAAGGTGTTTGAAGGCAGACAACATCCTATGAAACTTCCCCATCTTGAAAATGTTTGGCCAAAGTTTTTATCTATTCAATTCAGTAGACCATTGATTTGACAAGTGCTAACCAGAAGCTATGCTCTAGGTTCTAGCAGCTGGATTTTCTGTTAAAATTCGGTTGCTTTTTTATCCATATGCTTTTAGAATCATTCCACCCATGTTCCTTAGATTCTAGGAAGCATCTCTATTCGGTGACTTACCTTTATAATGTTTTTCTTCCCATCACTTTAGATGGTTTACAGAGATGCATAGCCCTTACAAAGTTACAATTTTATAATCCAAATTTATACACAGACACATATGTATACATACACATATCTATAGGCCAATAAGTAATGCATATATGTACATATAATTCTTTTTCACACACACACAATTTTTACAGCATTGCTTAATGTGAGATTACAGGCTCAAAGGACCCAAAGAGGATTCTCTGATCATTGAGGGGTTTTTTTGTTTTTGTTTTTGTTTTTTGCTGAGACCTCATACTACAATAGCAGCAACAACAATGTCACCAACCAAAATAACCAACAGGAAGAGATGGGTCAAAAAAATTGTGATATTAATATATAATGGAATGTTTTTCATTCAACCGTTATGTTTATGAGCAAAGAACATGAGAACATTTCACATTTTACACAGTAAGTGCTCAGCATTTCTTGAATTAATTTATATTTATATGTTTTACAATATTGGCATAATAATATATCCAAGTTAAATGCTTTTTCTCATTTATCAATATCATCATGCCTATAAACCCTCTTTGAAAATGCATTTTAAGTGACTACACAATATTTTATTATGTGTTAAAAAAATTAAGAATAACTATAATACTACACATCATACTGGCCCCAGGATAAAATTATAGATAGTTTTTTCCAGGGTTACTTCATTGTACCATGTTGATAAATGTTTGTTAGAGTAATTTTTTCTTAAGATTTACACATCTGTCTTTACCCTTCCCCACCACCAGAAATATGGCTCACATGGAAACAATTCTCTAATTATCTAAGGCTATTAAAGAAGATTCCATTGTGACTACCATGAAATAATTGTACTTGTATAAAATTTGTTTATAAGTATGCCCTTTCATACTGAGTATACCATTTGAAACTTAAAATAGCTCTATTACATTGGCATAAGCAAGCATTAATCTCATTTAGCAATGAAAATACTGACATCAGAGAAGTTAAGTGATTTACTCAAAGTTACCTGAATAATTAGCAGTGGAACCATGGCTTAATCTTCTGACACCAAATTCAGTCAGTGTCCTTTCACTGCATCTTTGGTCTCCTGCGACATTTTTCTGTAACAAATAGAAAACATCAACCGGATGATTTTCCATAAGAAGCACATGGCATTTCTTGACTATACATAACCAGTACCTATATACCAATATAAAAACTTATTTTTGTTGCACTGCAGTTCTGTTTTGTTTTCTCTTTTTTTAACTAAGTTTATTTAGCTGAACCTTAGGTATACTGAAATTCTAGGAGGAATATCTCTATTGCCTCAGCCACCAGATTTTAAGGAGGGTTCTAGGTTCTCATTTTACAATGGAATTGATAGAGCTTAACAGATGGCTAAATCTTAATTCTAAATTTCAGTACAAGGAGTCACAGGAATCTAGGTTGACACTGGGACAACAGGCAACAGTGTCTGAGAACTTCATGGTGCAATGGCCCCAGAGCTTTCCGTAGACGTAAAAATCACTTTGGAGAGTTTTAAAATGCAGAGTCCAAAGGTCTATTTCTGATTGAGCACAACAATTTTTGGGAGATTGGAATTAGAATTTGCATTTTAACAAGATCTCCGTGTAATTTTAATGCAGGCACTCCCCTCTCACCATAAACCAGCAATGTTTTATGTTGGGCATGAGCAGAGCTGCCAAACAGGACATTTTCTTTCTTTCCTTCAACATTACTTCCTCTAGGTACTCACTGGCCTTGGATTAAGGAAATTGGCACTAAATTGGGGAGTCTCAGGAAAAGCTGCCACACTGTAACTTGCCGCAGGCAAAAAGATCAGCCCATCATTTCTGGGAATTCTTAGTCATAAACCACATGTCATCAGCCATACCAACCCCTTAGTTCCATTTCCCTTCAGGTGAGACTGAGTCACTTCTCCAGAATGATGACAGCAATGGAAGATGGTAGAGAGAGAGATTTGTTACCAACATGGGAATAAGGAGAGCTTGTCTCACACAATTTATTCAACATACATGCCTCTGGGTACCATTAGTTCAGAAAAATCATTAAATTATTCAGGCTCCCGTCTAGATAAGGTCCTTTACCTCATATAAGATTCATTTCGGGTTTCTGATAGAGATAAGAGCCTAATCCCCATCTCATTTTGAAATTAAGAAGCAGCACCACGTGATGTTGCTCCAAAATGACATGACAGAAAACTTTGTCAACCTCAGTCTTCTGATAGCGGCAGAAATGTTCAGAACTGCGACATTGCCCCAAGCCCCTTCATATTTACCTGCACCGGAATATCAGTCTCACCAGTTCACACCCCTAACTATTCTGGCAGAATATACATCAGTTTAGAAAATCTCTAACGTCAGGCTACTACTGCCACCACCATTAATTCTAGCTGCAATACTACGAAATGATAGCTTGCATTTCCACACCCTCTTAAAATTTATTTTCGTACCAGTAATGTAAAAAGACCGTATTTAGATGTGGCCTTGATCCAGTTGCATGGGTGTGAGTCGTTAACATATTGTTTTTGAATCTAATTTCCCTCATCTGTAAAATGGAGCTAGTCATTCCGATTTAATAAGGTGTTGGGAGTTTGTAATGTCATGTTAAAAGTAAGAAGGCACTCTCTAAACTAAAAAACTGTTACAAACAAGATTATATTATCACTCTTCAGAAATCCAGGATGCCTAAGACGTTTTCCCTTTCATTTGAAATGTTATCCTGTCTTATGACGATGTCCCAGTGTTTCAGGATCTACAACAGAATGCCTACTTTGTTAGGAACTCTAAGGTCCCCTTTTGTGCAAGGTGGTGTTCATGTGATACAGCAGCAAGTGCATTGGATAATGTCAGAAAATCAGTGGTTTATTCTCATGACTCTTATTAGTAATTTAAGTTCCATGAATTTTATTTTTCTCACCTGCGAAAATGAGAATTAGGTCTATCTCAAAGATTTATTTTAGGACTTACATTTAGTATTTGTGACAGTGCTCATTAAAAATGTATATAAAATTATCAAATTACAATGAAGGGTGATTAAACATTACTATTCTGATTAAGTAGCCTCAGTCAAGCCTCTGGTATTATAATTTTATCTTTCTAGCTATGTGAAATTACTGTAATGTTGAAGTTTTAGGATCCAGGTAAGTTTTAGGGGTAGTTTAGGGTCAAAATCAATAGGCTTCGAGTCATTCCAAGTCCACCTTTTCATAGATCCATGCATATAACTCATCTTCTATTGAGCCAAGAGTCTGGGTTTCTAGTTCCTCCCATTTCTAAAGCCCAGTCCTCATCCTTCCTCTTCCTTGTTAATCTTGTCTTCTATGTTGATAAATATTTTTGTTCCATAAGGTAATTTTTAGTGCAAACTTTTTGTCTTGGATTCCATTTACTTCTGCTTTCACAATTTTTATTAAAGAAGCTCATACAGTTTTATAATTTAGACTAACATACATTTATTAAGAGTGTAATATCAGCCAGCCATTGTGCTTTATGCAGGTGACTCCTGAATTTATATCTTTAGTGTTTAAAGTTCTCTTCATTTCTAGTCTCACAATTTCAGCTCTCTACCATACGTCTCCTAGAATTCCCAGCAGCACTGATAATAATAATAAATAATAATATAAAACAACCCTTGTGGTGCCTAAACCCAAATCCTCTCCTACCTAAACTTTTTTCACCTTGCATTCTTGTTACTGCTTCTATAATTTTTCAGGCTATAAATGTATCTTTAATTGCATGGTTGCCACATACTGACAATGTTTCTTTCATGATATTTCTCAGACATATTTCCCTGACAACTACTGATTTTTTTACTGTCTCCATAGTTTTACCTTCTCCAGAAAGCTGTAAAGCTATAATCATACAGGTTGTAGCCTTTCAGACTGGTCTCTTTCACTTGGCAAACTGCATTTAAGACATTTCCATGTCTTTTCATGGCTTGATGGCTCCTGTGTTTTTAGTGCTGAATAATATTTCGTTTTATGGAAGTAGTGCAGTTTATTTGTCCATTCACCTATCAAAAGGTATCTTAGTTCCTTCCAAGTTTTGGCACTTATGAATAAAGCTGCTATCAACATTCCTGGGCAGGTTTTTGTGTGGACATGGTTTTTCAATTTGTTTGGATACATACTAACCAGCATGATTGCTGGATCATATCGTAAGAGGCATCCCTCAGTCTCATAGGGGATTGGTTTCAGCACCCCTGCAGAAACCAAAATCCATGGATGCTCAAGTTCCTTATATAAAACGGCATAAAATTCACATAATGTATGCACATCCTCCTATATACTTTAAATCATCTCCAGATTACTTATAATACTTATTACAGAGTAAATGCTATGTGAGTAGTCGTTATACTGTATTATTTTTATTGTAGTGGCTTTATTTTTTCAGATATTTCCAGTCTGAGTTTGGTTGAATCTGCTGATGCAAAACCGTTGGATATTGAGGGCTTACTGTATTTAATTTTGTAAGAAACTACCAAACTGTCAACCAGAGTGGCTATACCATTGACATACCATCAATAATAAATGAGAGTTATTGTTGCTTCACATTCTTACCAGCACTTGTTGTTGTTAGTGTTTGGGATTTAAACCGTTTTAACAGGTGTGTAGTGGTATCTGTTATTTTAATTTCCTTTTTCCCCCCCCAATTTGTCTTGTTTATTCCCACAAAGCAGCCAGGGGCGGGGACACCAAGCCAAGCCCAGCGGACCACGGGACCTTCTTCCGAAAGGGTGCACGCTGGGTTTTCAGGTCTGCCCCACCATCAGCTGGTTTGCAGGCAGGCCATCATGGGTGCCAGGTGGAAGGCTCCGGGGGCGAGGGCAGGGGCCTGGACAGGGCTACATACTTGTGGAGCTAGAAATAGCAGGGCAGGTCCTTCTCTATGACCTGGGGCTCCTCCATGGGTCCGCACCACTTCACCACACAGCCATTCTTGTCGATGAGGAACTTGGTGAAGTTCCACTGGATGGCATTTCCTAGGAGGCCCTTGCCCTTGGGCTGGATCTTCATCCACTTCCACAGCGGGTGGGCGTCATCCCCGTTCACGCAGATCTTGCTGAGCGTGTCGAATTTGACGTTATAGACAGTGGCGAACTCTTTGATCTCTTGTTACCCCCCGGCTCCTGCTTCCCGAACTGGGGGCAGGGGAAGGCCAGGATCCGCAAACCACACTCAGCGTGTGGGGCGTGCAGGTCGACAGGCTGAGCGTAGTTCACTTCGGTTTTGCCTCATTGGGAGGCCACGTTGGTGACGATGCACACGAAGCCCCGGTACTTGTCCAGGTTAACCGTGTGCCCGTCAATGTCCTTGGCGGAAAACTTGTGCGTGGAACGCGCACAGCGCCAGTCGTCCTGGGACGCGCACGTGGTGCCGGCCAGGCCCGGATCGGCCAGAGCCCCACAGAGCAGTGCGGGCTTCCCGTTATTTATTATTTATTTTTTTATTTTTTTATTTTTATTTATTTATTTTTTTTTGAGACGGAGCTTAGCTCTTGTTGCCCAGGCTGGAGTGCAATGGCGCAATCTCAGCTCATCGCAGCCTCCGCCTCCTGGGTTCAAGCAATTCTCCTGCCTCAGCCTCCCAAGTAGCTGGGATTACAGGCAGGCGCCACCATGCCCAGCTATTTTTTTTGTATTTTTAGTAGAGACGGGGTTTCACCATATTGACCAGGATGGTCTCGATCTCTTGGCCTCCTGATCTACCCGCCTCAGCCTCCCAAAGTGCTGGGATTACAGGCGTGAGCCACAGCGCCCGGCTCCGTTATTTTAATTTTTTAATGACATGTTATGCTTAGCATCTTTTAGTATTATTACATGCCTTTTATATATCTTCTTTGGTCATAGATTATGACCACTTTTTATTTGGGTTGTTTTCTTATCGTTGAGTTTGAAGATATCTTTCTATATATTGTATACCAGTCCTTTGGAGATATATTTTGTGCAAATATTTCCCCTAAGTCTATGGCTTATAGTTTCATTCTCTGGCCATGTGTTTCACAGAGCAGTTTTTAATTTCAATAAAGTCCAACTTATCAATTTTTTCTTTTATAGATTGTGTTTTTGGTGCTGTATCTAAAATGTTACCACAAAACCAGATTTTCTACATGTTTTCCAGGAGTTTCCCAGTCTTGCATTTTACATTTGGCTCTATGAGCCATTCTGAGCTAATTTTTGTGAAAAGTATAAGGTCTGTGTCTAGATTCATTTTGTTTTGTATGTGGGTGTCCAGTTGTTTCAGCATCACTTATTGGAAAATCTATTTTCACACATCCTATTGCCTTTGCTCTTTTGTCAAACGTGAGTTGGCTGTATTTGCACAGATTTATTTCTGTGCTCTTTATTCTGTTCCATTGGCTTATTTAATTTTGCCAATACTACACTGTCTTGAATACTGTAACATTATAACAAGTCTTAGGTAGTGCCAGTCCTTCAACTTTGTTCTTCTCTTTCAATATTGTGCTGAATTTGCTGAAAGATTCTTTTATCATGAATGGGTACTTGATTTTATCAAATGCTTTTTCACCATTTATTGATAGGATAATATGTTCTTTCCCTTCTTTAGTGTGTGTGTGTGTGTGTGTGTGTGTGTATATAAAGTGTGCATATATAAAGTGTGTGTATATATATATAAAGTGTATATGTATAAAATTTATATATGTATACTTTAGTGTATATATATATATGTACAAAGTGTGTATGTATATATATATACATATATATATACACACACACACTAAAGAAGGGAAAGATCACATTATCCTATCGATAGTGTATATATATATATACACCAAAATCATCTACATTAGGTATTTCTCCTAATGCTATCCCTCCCCTAGCCCCCCAGCCCCTGAAAGGCCCTGGTATGTGATATTCCCCTCCCTGTCTCCATGTGTTCAACTCCCACTCATGAGTGAGAACATGTAGTGGTTGGTTTTCTGTTCCCATGTTAGTTTGCTGAGAATGATGGTTTCCAGCTTCATCCATGTTCCTGCAAAGGACATCAACTCATCCTTTTTTTGTGGCTGCCTAGTATTCCATGGTTTATATGTGCCACATTTACTTTCTCCAGTCTATCATTGATGGACATTTGGGTTCTAAGTCTTTGCTACTGCGAACAGTGCTGCAATAAACATACTTGTGCATGTGTCTTTACAGTAAAATGATTTGTAATCCTTTGGGTATATACCCAGTAATGGGGTTGTTGGGTCAAATGGTATTCCTAGTTCTAGATCCTTGAGGAAGCACCACACTGTCTTCCAGAATGGTTGACCTAATTCACAATTCCACCAACAGTGTAAAAGCATTCCTATTTCTCCACATTCTTTCCAGCATCTGTTGTTTCCTGACATTTTAATGATCACCATTCTAACTGGCATGAGATGGTATCTCATTGCGATTTTGATTTGCATTTCTCTAATGACCAGTGATGATGAGCTTATGTTTGTTGGCCACGTAATATCTTCTTTCAAGAAGTGACTGTTCATAACCTTTGCCTACTTTTTGATGGAGTTGTTTTTTCTTGTAAATTTGTTTAAATTCTTTGTAAATTCTGGATATTAGCCCTTTGTCAGATGGATAGATTGCAAAAAATTTTCTCCCATTCTGTAGGTTGCCTGTTCACTCTGATGATAGTTTTTTTTTTTTTTTTTTTTTTTGCTGTGCAGAAGCTTTTTAGGTTAATTCAATCCCATTCATCAATTTTGGTTTTATTGCCATTGCTTTTTGTGTTTGTCATGAAGTCTTTGCCTATGCCTATGTCCTGAATTTTTTTTTCTTGACAAGGTCTCATTCTGTCACCCAGGCTAGAATGCAGTGGTGAGATCACAGCTCACCACAGCCTTGAACTCCTGGGCTCAAGAAACCCTCCCACCTCAGCCCCCAAATAACTGGCACTACAGGGGCATGTCACAATATCTAGCTAATTTTTTTTAACTTTTTTTTGTAGAGACAGGGTCTTCCTATGTTGCTCAGGCTTTTAGTCTGTTGATGTGGTATATTAATTAATTTAGTGAATGCTGAAATAGCCTTGCATCCCTAAAATAAATCCCACTTGGTCATGAGGTATAATTATTTTTGTATGTTGTTGCATTTCATTTGCTAACAGTTTCTGGAGGATTTTTGCATCTGTGTCCATGAGTGTCAACTACCTTGTGATTTATGGATTTTAAAATGTAGTTGTAACTGTATCATAAAACTGCTTCATGTAACTTGTCATTTATTGTGGATTTATTTATTCATTTTAACATGAAGAACTCAGGATGTTATATTTAATTTGTCTTATCCCAGAATGTAGCAAGCTGTGTGGCATATAGGAAGATATTAATAAATGTTCATTCATTCAACTGATCAACTGAAAAAGTAACCATGTGATAAGTAAGTGCCTATTTAGATCCCTCTCTGTGTATGAAACTGGGCTAATTAATGGCAACACATGGGTGAATCAAACTAAACTCTGTCTTTATGGATATCACCAGACATTACTTGAGACATGGTTAAATTAGAATTGTTATAATTATATCTACTCTAAATCTGGAGCCACAGTCAATGTACAAATTGGCCAAACAACAAGATCCTCTGTTTGAAAGCTAATTCTCTATATTGCAAAGCAAATTTTCAGTAGATAGTCAAGGTATTTAAATAGCACAGATTATAGTTGGAACTGCATCTATAATGCAAACAAAGGGGTTAAGAAATAAAGTTTGTGAGGTTGGTGGATATGGGACTTTTATTTTTTCTTAACTTCTTTAATCAGTCAGTTTAATTTAATTCTTTCCTCCCTGATCACTCTCCTTCACCACTAACGTTTACCTAAACCCCACAATAAACAATGAAATGGATACTCCAAGTATGAGTAAAGCACTGGTAGAAAGTGTTTGCAGTAACAAAGGCAGGACAGATGTGTGTTGTTGGTTTTTCTATTTAAGTGCAATGCAGAACCTTGTCACAGGAATCTGAAGAATAGAGGCAGAAAAAGTAATTCTTTATAAAATGAAAGGATATTGGGTGAGGCTAGTCATCTATAAAGATATGTCTTCAGTCATTATGTCATTTATTGAACAAATGTTGACCAAGTTCTCAGTATGTGCCAGGTAGGCCTTATGGTAAGTGCATTTGAGATGAATAAATCATGATCTCTATGCCTTCAAGAAACACACAGGCAATTAGGAAAGATAAGATATGCACATAAGTAACTCTAACACAGTGTCTAGCGTAGTATAGGTGATCAATAAGTAATTATTGATATTTAATTTAATCAATTCAGTAATTATTTATTGACCATGTATTACTTACCAAACACTGTTCTAGGGGCTTGAGATAGACCATTGAACCAAACAGACAGACAAAATTCTTGCTCTCAAGCTGCTTCTGTTCTCGAAAGGGAAGAATTTAATGGTACTAAGAGAAAGAAGTTGCTAGAACTCAAATGAGAAATACAGATAAAATGTTACTAGCATTCTATTGAAAGACGGTATGGTTACAGTGGATGGGGCAAGCCAAGGAATGTCATCCATGCATCACAGTTCCATTTTGTTTTGTTTTCTGTTCTTTTTTAGATATTCAGAAGAAATGTAATCCAAGAAGAAAGGGACAGATGAGTCACAGTCTCCAGTGAGCAAGCGGGCGTGCATGTGTCCTGGATCCTCAGGCACTTTGTTGTATCTATATGCATTGTACATGTGGCTGGGGGTACTAAGAAAGTTGGAGAGTTAGATGAATGCCTATAAACTTTAAGTTGCATGGCTCTATAGCACGCAGAGGGAAACAAATGATTTTTAAACAGAAGGATGATGTTATTCGAGTGATGTTTCCAGAAAGATGGATGTGGTAGTGTTATCGAGAACTAAAGAAAGGAATTGGAGGCAAAGGCATATTTAAGTTAATTTAAAATAGCAAAAAGGGTGCAGGTGGATCTGTTCCAGTCTCAGGACAGAAGCTGAAGTTTGTACCCACAGACTATGCATCAAAGTTTGTGGTCCTGAAGAAAGGCGCCAAAATACTAGAGAAGAATGTTCCCCAAAGGCATTGCTGGTCCTTCCATGCCTACCTTGATATTTATACATTTCCTGAGGAGATTCTACTTTCTCTATGGAATGATGTTACATAATCACTCAGGAGTTTGACTTCAAGGCCCGCACAATCTATCTATTGCATCACACATGACACAACATCCGGGCTCAGAACAGTCTGTTAAGATGATGACTCTACTTCTGTGCTCACATTTGCCTCTTGGAAAAAGAAGGGCACTCTTGTCTTCAAAATATCTAACTTCTTTTCATCTCAGTAGTTGTGGCTACACCTTATGTCCTTATCACATTAAGCTGAAGAAATAAGAGCAAAGCAGAGGGAATGAGCAGAAGATACCACAGCTTTGCTTAGAGTGCTTACTCTCAGGTGGGGAGAGAAATAGTGAAAATTATTGGAGAGAAAGCAACACTGACAAAGTAGTGACAGACATATAACTGTCTCCCAAAGATGCCAAACAAGAACACACCAAGGCCAGGGGAAGTTGGGAAATAAGAATAAAAACAAAAGACAAAACATGAGGAATAACAACCTTAAAAGACACACACTCACGCAGATGGCTATCGGGTGGCTCCCAGCCATCCCAGTGAAAAGGGTACCAAATTATTAAATTGGTAGATGAAGTGGAAGAACCACCCAGAGCCAGCTTGGGAAGGGCCTCTGACTGTTTCTAAGATAAAGTATCCTGGAGCCTTGGGAGAAAAGACATGGGCACATTTTGTTTTGTTTTGTTTTGCTTTGTTGTTTTGTTTTGCTAAGGAGGCCTCAGATTTCAACTTCTACTTTTTCCCATTCTCTTTTTTCCCATATGCTGTACTACTTTGGAAATACCACTTTTACTGTGAACAGAGGTAAAATTTTTAGCACAATTTTAGAGAATGACATGGCTGAGAGCAGTGGAATGTTTAGAGCATGAAATTAACTTTAAACACTTGGATTGTTTACTCTGTCTTTTCTGTTCCTATTTACTTACTTATGTACATGTGTCCCCTTAGCTGTCATGCTTTTCACTGCCTGGCAAACTCCTGTTCATTTTCCTACACTTAACAGTTGATTTAATTCTCATGAGAACCTCCATTTTCCCTCTCAGGTTAAATTACACCTGACTTTGTCATTCCATGTTATTCCATTCCATGTGTACGCCTTCATTCACAGTGATTACAAGGTGTTTAATATTTTAAGATTTATCTTTCCCTCTAAGTAGACATGAGGGCCAGGGCTATCTGATTCATCTTTGTTTTCCTCATGCAAATAATGCAATCCTTGGTACATGAAGATTGAACAATCTATTTAGGGGCAGACAATATGTACTAATAAAATAAACAAATGAGCAAATGAGTCGGTAGACCTCTTCCCTTCTCTTCCTGACACGATGGGTATAATTAGTGCTTTCTGGGGCACTATGAGGACCTGCCACTCCCATGCCCTATCCTTGTAACTGGCCCCGTGGGAATTTGCCTGGCTTTTGCCATATAGGTCACCGTCTTTTTTGGCTGGAGTGTGATCAGGCCTGGGTGTTGGAAGTCAGATTCGCCACTGAGTCACGGTGCCTCTAGGGATTGTGGTTCCACTCCATGTGTGAAAGGTCTCTCTGCAGCATTCTTTCAAGATGAGGTTTCTAATTAGCTTTCCCTTATAAGGTGCCAGAGGGGATGGTTGGTCAGCATTAGAGCCTACAGATGGGAAAACAGTGGCCAAGAGACTTTGCCTAAGGCTATTGGGTGGGCTGGAGGCTTACAGTTAACATCTGGTGAGAATTTAATGACTCAGTGCTCTACTCCCCATTCAAGGTTTCCTCACTCACCAGTTCTTTTCATTCTGTCGGGCCTTGACCTTAAGAGCATGAAGTTGAATGAGATGTGATTCTGAGACTGCGCTACTGGCTACATTTTGCATCGGTGACAGGAAAACACAGGCTGATGTGACGTTGTCTTTAAATGACTGGAAGAGGACAGACTGCATCTCTGAGTACCGTTGAACCTAACACCTTCGTTTAGGGTTGCTTTCCAGAAAACACATGAGACGAAGCCTAAGAGTTTGCAGAGCGGTCAAGAGATTGAATAATAAGTGAGTAGAAATAGTACTCAGATGGGTTGTGTCTTTTGATTATTCAAAGGACTTTTGTATGCCACCACATGCAGCCTTATAAAATAAAGTATGTACACACACACACACGCACACACACACACACCCCTAGGATAAAATTAATAAATGGTTCAATATTAAAGATTGGAAAATGTGGGAGGAAAACCAAAAAATTGACATATAATGCCATCATCTAAGTACAACTAGTGTTAATATTTAGATGTTTCTCTTTTCTAATTTTATTAAATAACATAGTTCCTAATACAGTAAAAAGTGATAATTAGAATTTTTATTTATGGAGGAGGGTCTGAGATAGCAAGATGGCTAGAAGAGTGGTTCAGGAATGGAAAGAAACAGTAGTTGTGATCACTTAATGTGTGATCTCGCATAGACCTTAAAATTTCTCTTAGTCCTTAATTTTTGCTCCTATAGAAGGGCAGAAAATTTGAAGCCAATGTCAATGCAAGCTCAAAGCCCTAAGTTGAAAGTTAAACATTAAGTACTGAGAATTAATGTGATGAGAAGTTAGTCTACATTCAGCAGACAAAGACACCTAAATACACCCTTTAACTTCAGAAACACGGCCAGGATTTCTATGTATCAAGAGACTGTCTTATGAATTAGTTCCTTACCTGATGCACATTCCCTTCATTACACCCATATTTTCAGGTTATCAAGGTCTAAGAAAGGAAAGGGATGAGATAGCTCCAATGACTGTGAGATGAGCAGATCTGCTATCATTGAAATAAAAAACTAGTCAACGAGGGAAGCATCACATCAACCATCCTACACGAGTAGTTAGCTATAGTATAAAAGGTAGTTGGCCAGGAACAGTGGCTTATGCCTGTAATCCCAGCACTTTGGGAGGCCAAGATGGCTGGATCATCTGAGGTCAGAAGTTCGAGACCAGCCTGGCCAACGTCGTGAATCCCTGTCTATACTAAAAATACAAAAATTAGCTGGACGTGATGGCGCACACCTGTAATTCCAGCTACTTGGGAGGCAGAGACAGAAGAATTGCTTGAAACCAGGAGGCTGGGGTTGGAGTGAGCCAAGACTGCACCACCACACTCCAGCCTGGGTGACAGGGTGAGACTTCATCTCAAAAAAAAGGTAGTTTTCTGCATTCAAATTATCTCCCATTTAATGATTTGAATATACCTATTCTGTAGGCCTCATATTCTCTCCTCTGATGTCCAGACATCACAACAAGAGAACTCTACCTAGAACAGACAAAGACTGCAGGAGATTAAAAAAAAAAAAAAAATGTCCATCCTGGACCAAAGGAATGACTCTTCCTTTAGGGCATGCCTCTCCAGACTGGGAAAGCTAGTGGGGGAAGAACAAAATTAAAGGATATCTGGGTTTTCATTTTTGCCTTGCTGGCCTATGGTTTCTTGAGATTTTCTTATCATAAATTGCCCTCTATTTAGGAGAGAATTTTGATTCCGTGAATTCAGAGAGATCAGCTAAGCTGTGGAAGAAAAAGGTGAGGGCTAGCTGCATTCACTTAGTCCTGGGCTGTGAGCTCTGGGCTCTCTCTGGGAGAGGGAGGATCCTTCTATATACTTCTTAGTGTGTAAGCCAGTCTAAGGTAGAAAAGAAGAAGCTCTCGGGGCAAATGTTCTATCCAGGACATTGGCTGGAGCATTCCTTGTCTTGTATCATATTGCGGAATGGCAGCAAAAGGCAGAGAAAAACTCCGGGGTATAATTTGCAGAAATATCCAAACATTGTTGTCTGAACAAAACTCTGTTGAGGAATGGCGATGGTGATGATGGGATGATCATAATTACTGCTATTGAGTGTATTCTATGTGCCACTTTACATGCATTATTCTTTCTACAACCCAGTAAAAATAGATATTACTTCTTCCATTGCGTAGAGGAGAAAGATAACGTTCATATAGAGCACAAACAACTCACTGAAAATCCCACAGCTAGTTATTAAGCAGGACGGAAATGAGGTTTCCATAGCATGTAAAATGCTGTTCATAGTTTTGTATTGGAGTCTTGGGTTTGGTCCATTACAGGGAAGGCAGGATGCAAATTCTGAAGACTCCCGCAGCTAAAATGTCTGAGCTACTGATCTGAAAAGCCCTCACAGGTAGATCTAACTTAACTGGGTACAGTGAGATGGCATTTTGTAGTCAAGGCTGTGAGCCTGAAGGTTGGGACTGGGGAGAGGTTCAGCCTTCATGAATTGCAAATAATTTTTCAAGGCATCTTCTTAGGGAAGAAAGAGAGTTGGGGGCTTCAGGATGGTGGGGAGAAGGAGCTGCTGTGGGGCCCAGTGTAGCAATAGGAGGCAGATAGCTATTTTCTGCCCGTGTTAGGGCAGATCACAGCTCACTTATTTTCCTTCAGCCTCAAATGAGTTTTCTTTTCTTTTTTTTTTTTTTTAATTTAGAAAAGAGAGAGATTATCTTTAGACAAAAGTGGCACTAATATCCTGCCACCCTGATTAAAAGCGGGATGAAGATAAAATGATTTCTCTATCCCTCACGGCCTACAAAGCCAACGCCTCCCAGGGAAATGGCCTTCTCCCAGAGGCAGCCCAGCTTTTCACCTTTGAAGCTGCCTCTAATCTGTTTGCTTTTGGAGCTCCAATAAGATTTGTGCTTGCTGCCACAGGCTGGCCCAGATAGGCTGCTCATGCTGAGGCTATGGCTGGCTTCCCAGGAGAATAACAATGATAGTTAATTACATCAACCCAATTAGAAGCAGCACCCACCTTGTGCAAGCAAGGCTCACCTGCAGTCTTACCTATGTCTGGCAAAGAGCCCTCAGGCCTTAGAGGGGAAGCTGGTGAATTAGGAGGCTAGATGTTTAGCAGTGACCTCCTTTCAGAACCCTCCTTTCTTGGAGATAAGTGAAGGAAATGGAAAAAGACCAAAGTCTTATACCATAGTTAGCTAAACAGCCTGCAGATCATAATGGTTTTCAGATTATTCTGCTGGTTAGAAACGGAGTCTTCCCTCAACACTTAGTGGATGATCAGAGGTGGAGCTTTATCAGATTTTGCCTTTGGTAATAAGGCCGTGTTTGCCTTGCCTCTAACAGAACACTAAGAACAAAGCCCTCTCTATGGAAGGTGGGAGGTTGACAAGAGAATGTGACAGCTATTTTCCTTGGCTCCACATTCATGTTTTCCAGCCTTTACAGGGAATCAGAAGTGCGGGGTTCAAAGGCTAAATCTAACCACCTATTAGCTGCTTACCTCGGGCAAGTTACCTAAACTTTCTGAGCCTTGGTTTTTTATTTGTTAAGAATGTGTTTAGACCAACTGTAGGGCTGGAGAGCAAACCAGTGACTGCCTGGGAATGAGTCGGAAGGGAATGCTACAAAGGGCAGCGTGGGTGCGTGGGAGGAGCACAGTTCTGTGTGATGATTACAGTGGTGGTCTCTCAGCTCCACGCATTTGCCAAAACCCATAGAAGTGAACCTGGAAAGAATGAATTGTACTGTATACAAATTTTAAAAGCAAATAAATTCTAAAGAGTGATTAAAATAAGAGCGAGGATAATAATACAAGATTTGAAAACACTTAGTATAATAAATGGCTCATACAGGTATCTAAATACATCTCAATTGCTTTCTTTTCTGAGTCTGTGTCCTCATTCATAAAATAAAAGTTAAAATATTACTTCTTAGCATAAAACATGTTATCTTTTTCATAAGTATGGTACAATTATAAGATTTTGAATGGAAACACTTTATCAGTAGTCACGATGTAGCAATTCATTCATTCAATCATGTTTTTTTGTTTTTGTTTTTGTTTTTTTTGAGACAGTCTCACTCCGTCAACCAGGTGCCAGGCTGGGGTGCCGTGGCGCGACCTTGGCTCACTGCAACCTCCGCCCCCTGGTTCAAGCAATTCTCCTGCCCCAGCCTCCCGAGTAGCTGGGACTACAGGTGCGTGCCACCATGCCCAGCTAATTTTTTTTGTATTTTTAGTAGACACAGGGTTTTACCGTGTTGGCCAGGATGGTCTCAATCTCTTGACCTCGTGATCTGCCTGCCTTGGCCTCCCAAAGCATTCATGTTTTTTGAATGCCCTTGTTGGGTTAGGCCCTGTGTTGGGCCCTGCTTTAAAATTTTAACAGAGCCAATCCTTCCCATCCTGATGAAGCTCATAGTCCAGGGAAAGAGACAGTGATGAAAACATGATTGTAATGAATGCTACATGTGTGAAGTTCCAGTAGCTATAGATATATATCTAAGAGGACTCTAATGCAGACTTGGAGGACCAGAGAAAACTACTTGAAAAAAGTATTATCTAAAATGATACATGGAAGGCAAGTAGAAGAGAGGCCCAAAAAGAAACACAGAAAGAGGAAGGGTTTGCAGGCTGACAAGACCACAGAGAGAAAGCTTTAGAAGGGAGGAAGAACAAGGCTCAATGAGGAACAAATCATCTTTCAGTCTGGCTGGGGCCAGGGATGGTTCATTCTGAAAATTCAAGCCTTAGACAGGGTATTGAACCAAGTGACCACTAGAGAGCTTTCCACTCCCATGGGTACATAATTTCATAAAGACTCTTGGCTCCTTCCTTGTATTCATTTGTAGGCAACTGGGTCTCAGTCCTTTGCTTTTCCTCTGGTATTTGGATTAGAACTTAGGAGAAAGTCTCTCTATTGAGCAGTATGACCTTGTATGTTCCCTGTGTCTGCCTTAATCTCCCAGGTTCCAGCCTGCAGTCTTCACCACCAGATAGAAGGTGACAGGAGTCATGGAGAGGATTCAAATCCTCTAAGCTGCTAGATGATGTCAACCCAATTGCCAGAGACAGCACTATCTGAACGGTGATGCCCCTCAGGTATCTGCACCTGTGTGGATCTGGGTGGAATTCTTTGATGTGACATTTGACTGGCAGAAGATCTGCTCCTCCCTGCCTCTTTTGTCCGCTTCTCAAAAGGAAGCAGTATCAGCAGTAGGGCAAAACTTCAGACAATTCACAAACAGCTACTTTCTCCAGCCCCAGCCCCTGAACCACAACAACCTCTGCCTCTAACCTCCTTAGTTCCTCCTTTAAAACCCTGAGACCTCCTCACAATCTAGATTGTGTGCCTGGCCCCTGCCCTATGCTTTATTTGTTCTGGTTCTTGAGAATATATTGGTTGTTACATAGTGTAAATATCATGACTTTGGAGGACAGAGGACAACTGATCAGATGACTACCCTGGGAAAATCATTTTCTTTTTCTGGGTTGCTATGACTCAATGAAAATAAAAAAAGATTATCATAAAATGAAAATGTAGAGTTACCAGCTTTAGTCATTTCTAAGGTATCTTCCACTCTTAACTCTCCATGATTCTGTAAACTGTGAAGAAATTCAGATTTCCATATCTGAAGTCTGAGTAGTGAGTGCTCATCCAAAGAAAGGAGTAAATAATCTGCATCTGGATATGAGTAGGAACTTCGCCAAATCTTAGACTAATAGAAGCACAGAGCTGGGAGTGACATGGAGTTCACCCAGCAGGACTTTTTGGATGCGTTCTGCAGAGCTTTAGGAAGACCAAGGAAAAAGATGAGAAGGGGTTAGCAGATAGGGCTCCAAATTTCTGACTCTTGCTTCATTCCAAGAAGCTCTGACCTTTCCTGCTTTATACAGTGATAGTCTGCCTAAGATTTTGTTTGACAAAATATTTCTGGGTCTGGGGGACGAATCCTAAAAGCCTTATATCCTCACTTGACAACTTACTCTCAGTAGAGCCTTGAGTATTTACCTCCCAACCTCTCTGAGCCTCAGTTTTCTTGTCTATAAAGGGAACCAATCATACTGGCTCTCAAAGTTTTAGAGCAGCACAAAGCATCCAAGAAAATGACTAGCATGAATTAGGAGTTTGATATCTGTTAGTTGGATCTTAGTCCAATTTATGATTACTTCCTTAATGTGGAAACCAGTTTCCCAGAGCTGTTCTGTGAAGATTGAAGAGGCTGGTAATCACACAGAGATACACATGAGCACACACACACAAACACACACACACACACACACACAAACCAGGAACTGCCAAGAGGATATTTTAACAGGGACAATTACATCTGCAACACTTGCCACGGCTGCATTACCAAACAAGGAGACAACAGCAAAATCCTATTCAACCACAACAGCAGAAGCAGATGGCTCTGATAATCACCGCAACACCGTGGATTTGGTTACTGCAGAATAACTCGGTGACCTTACTGGGCACTGTTTCCACACAGTAGCTCTACAGGGGAAGTTGAATAACCGGTCTTGTTCCTCACACTCAGGGTGTGGCAGCTGTAGTGCTTGAAGTGTCTGTTTCAAATTTAATCATCCATTCCCTTCCACACTCCCCATGCACCCTAAAATGGTGGCCAACTTGTTGCGCCCACCAGAGACGGCGTTGCAGTAGGCAGAAAGTTGTGCGCCTGGTGAAACTACTTTCCATTTCCGAAAACGTGGTACTTTACTAAGTGCAGCAGCCTAGAACTTAGATCTGTCTTCTCTTAAGCCTTCTGTTCTCATATGACTAATTCCAGAATCCGCCCACTCTGGGGGCCATTAGGCGGGTAGAGGAAAGATTTCCAGGCAGTGTTCTCATCACAAATTGTATCAGCGCAGGGCTTTGTAATCAGATGGGGATTGACTCTCTTCCAGGCTGCCAGGGCAACATATCCCTGGGCTGAGGTTCAATCCTAGCCCTGTAACTAATTGACTGTGTCAGCTTAGCTCAGTCACCTGCCTTTTGTGTTTCCTCACCTATGGAATTCTCATGTTTGTTGTACATATTTTTTCCTCAGTTGGAATTTGCACAATGCTTCTCTTTCTCTTGTTATTGTTTCTTGCTTTCGGACCCTGTCTATCAACAAATTTGGATTCCAGTTTATACTGGTCATTGGCTCCCAGACTTTGAGAGCACAATTACTATAGTAAGTCTCGAAGAGTTTTGAAACTAATGCCTTCATTTTTCACTTGGAGAAAATAAGAATTAGAGTAAGAGAGTAATTTTCTGGGTCTCCCAAATGCTGAGTGATTAAGCTAAGATTTGTGACTTTCAGTCAATCGTCCTTTCCAATGTGTCTGTTCACTTTTTCATTTAATTGCGTGTACATTAATTAATTACTCATTTAATTCTTATGCATTTCTTCTCTGTGTCATGTAATCTTTTAAACTGTGGAAATATAGCAATGGATGAAATCCCTGCCTTAGAAATTGTATTCTGGGCAGAAAGAGGCAGTCAATAAATCAAAGAAGTTAGGTTACACATAAGATGTTAGATTGTACTAAGTGTTATGAAAAAATTAAGCAGAGAGAGCGAGTGAGAATGCCAACTGTTGTAGAGAGAGGTCACGGGAGACCTCCTCATGAAGGCGATGTTTGATCTCTGCTTGATAGACATGGAGAATGAGCCACGTACACACCTCAGGGAAAAATGGCTCAGGCATAGTAGACAACAGTAAATGCAAAGCCCTGAGGCTGGAGCATGCTAGGCAACAGGCATGTTCTAGGAAGAATACGGAGGCCAGTGCCACTGCAGCCAAGCAAGCAAAAGGAGAGCGTACAGGAGATATGAACAGAGGTAGCTGTTTCAGGTGTTGGTGGCTGTTCTGATGACTTAGCCAATGAGATGGAAAACCAATGGAAGATGTTTGAGCAGAGGAATGACATCCGCTAGTGTATGTTTACGAAGATTACTCTGGCTTTTTGGTTGAGAATATACCAAAAGAGGACGAGTGGAAGAAAAAGAAAAGCTAGGAGGATACTTCAGTAATTTAGCAGAGAGAGAGATGATGCGGGCTAGGACCAGAGAGTGGTGATGGCACAAAGTCCACTACCATGGATGGCAGAGGAGATGGACATAAACTCAATAATTAGGGGTGTGAGAAGGGTCATGGGAGGGGAAGGAAGGGAAGGTCTGGACTACTCTGCAGAGAGATCGAACTTAGTGTAGGAGTACGTGGCAACAGGGAAGGCTTCCAAGAGGAAGACATCTTCCAGACCTAAGCCACTACATCATGTAGAGTGACCAACTGTCCAGGTTTGCCCAGGATCATTCTGGTTTTGAGGTCCCTCAGTCCCAGGAAAAGCGAGATGGGTGGTCACCCGCTGTCAGTTTCCTGGTGAAGTCAGAGTGATGGTGAGAGGATGAGAGTGTTCTCAGCAGACAGAATAGAATGTAACATCGAAGAGACAAGAAAGGGCCAAGCCGAAGGGTAGGGAGTAACGAGGGGGAAGTGGCAGCATGCAGGGTTGAGGGGGTAGAGGGTGCCAGTGTGAGAGTGTAAGCCAGAAGATCTCTGGGATCTGTTTCTACATCATTGGAAGGGTTTTAAGCAAGGAGCGTTAAAACAAACAATGTTACCTGCCACCTCAGTTAATTTACCCGTAGAAGAGCTATTAAAAGTAATTTATATGTTTTCAGGTAAAGAAAAAGATGATAAGCAAGAAATCAATAAACAGAGTAGGAAGTACATCTATATGAAAACATTCCAGCTCAGCGCTAAGTTGCTCCTTGGAAGTCCTTATGTGCCGGAAGGTCAGATTCCCTATGAAAGCAGTTTGTTTTCCCTTGTTTCCCTACTTGCATCACCAACATCATTATTTTCTTAGGTGCAACATCTCAGAGTCATAATTTTTACCTTTTCTTTTTGGTGCCTCTGACAGCCTCCAAGTTCTGCTTTGTTTTTCCTTCAGGATGTCTGCTTAATCCTTTCCTCTCAAGCCCCACTGCTGCAAGCCTGCCTCAGGCTTCTCACATGCGCCTTGGGTGGACCAAGGAAGGCAATCAGTACCATTGGATACCCCTGGGTGTGGGCAATGGCAGGGTGTTGTCTTTAGAGGTCTACAGCTGATATAAAACCAATTCAAAATCAGTGTGCTTTGTATTTTTTCTATATCCCAGTAATTGCAGACAATGACAAAGATAAAATAATCTCCTTCCCACTGGGGCAGACTACTCCCAAACTCACTCCCCACCAAGCCTTGATGAGTGTAACATTTCCTTTATTGGTATCCCTGACACTTGACCTTTTTTCCTCCCATCCTTCCCATGTGGCTTTGCTAAACGAACGACTACAACCTATAATCACCTGTGTCTAGCTCCCCCGGACTTCAGAATCCTCCCTGAAGTTTATAGGATCAAGCCCCGATACCCCAGTTTAGCTTTCAATCAAGCCCTCAGTATCCTGTAGGTAGCCTAACAGCTGTGACTTTTCCTTTTAACTCTGCATCCCAAGCCGTCTTTTCCAGGGGAGTCTGTGTTACAAAATTTGCTGTTTCCTGCTGTACTAGCAGGGAGGAAAACCAGTTTTGGATCCCAGCACTACCCCTGACGGTGTGAGCTTAAGCAAGTCACTTTCCCCCTAAGAGCTTTGATTTTCTCATTAGTAAAATTAAGATAATAATACCTATAGAGCTGAAGTCACAGGGTTACAGTAAGGGCAAAATGACATCATGGTTGTGAAAGCAGCTAACCAACCAGTGAACCAGGAGGACTATTATAAGCAGTAGAGGTAATACTTGTCAGAGTAGTGACTGTCAACAGTTAGTGTTGGTGTTCCTGGCAATGCAAGACTTACTGTTTTTTTTTATGTTGTCTATTTCATCTCTTACATATTTTATCTTTACCTTTCCATATTATACTCATCATTTAAGAAACAACTCTAGACTAACTTCTTCCCGAATACTTCCTGGGTCACACCAGCCTACTGAACTGAACTCTGCTGTCCTCAAAAACCTCCAAAACGTACACTTTTTGCGTTCAGGCAGGTACCGCATGTATCATTTTAGATCATGTTCCCACCTGGACTGTAAGTGCAACACCTCATGTTTGTTTAGCATTCCTTTAAATGCTGAGAACATGGTAAATGTTAAATCAAGACTTGCTAACATGAACAAATGAATGAATGCATAGAGGCATCTTTTTAATTTTGTAACCCCTCCCAGCAAAATATGCCAATAGTGCCCTCTGCTGCTCACTAACGATTCCGTGTTTTTTACACAGTTGAAAAGCAAGAGACGGAAAGCTCAGTAAAAGGAAATAGGTAAAAATTGTATCTTTCAAAGTAGCACAAAGTAGCTGTAATGTCACAGTGCAGATAGAAAGCTAGGCTGTCAGAAGGACCAAATGAGGTGGCTGCAGAAAAGATGGGCCTCTCTCTTCCGGACTGCTGATTGATCACCAGCTGGGAGTTAAAAACTCTCAATTTTGTGCTTTTATAACAAGTTTCTCTTCTCTTGTGCCCCTGCCCTAGCAATAAGTGTGTTATTTATGATCAGAGACTATTTCTAAAGGTAACTGTATGAAAATTAACTTCAAAGCTTCTGAGGTTGATCAAGAAATAATGCATTTGAAAAAAAGTTATGAGGGCAGGTAAAACATTGCCAGAGAATTCACGGTTCGACTCATTTTCCTTCGTTGTGGGTGTTCTGATATAGGCACAAGTCATTGTCTTTTAATGATCACCTGCTTTGTGTTTGGCTCTTTTCTTTCATAATCTCAATTAAACCAATCTTTCCTTCCCAATCTCTCTCCTCTTCCTTCTTTCCCTTCCCTCCTTCCCTCCCTCTCTCCTTCCTTCCTTCCTTCCTCTTTCTCTTCTCTCCTTCCTTTCCTTCCTTTGCTTTCTCTCTCCCTCCTTCCCTCCTTCCTTTCTTTTCTCTCCTTCATTCTTTTCCTTCCTTCCCTTTTTCTCTCCCTTTTTCCCTCCCTCCCTCCTTCCTTCCTTTTTTCCTTTCTCTTCTCCTCTTCCTTCCTTTCCTTCCTTTGCTTTCTTCCTCCCTCCCTCCTTCCTGCCTTCCTTCCTTCCTCCCTTCCTCTCTTTCTCTTCTCTCCTTCCTTCACTTTTTCCCTCCCTCCCTTCTTCCTTCCCTCCCTCTTTCCTTCCTTCCTTCCTTCCTTCCTTCTTTCCTTCCATCCTTTCTCCCTTCTTCCTTCCTCCCTTTCTTCCTTCCTAATCTCCATATGTTGGCCAGCCTGGTCTCAAACTCCTGCCCTCAAATCATTCTCCAGCCTTGGCCTCCTAAAAGTGCTCAGATTACAGACATGAGCCATCCTGCCTGGCCAATTAAATCTCTTGATAATTTATGAAATAGATATTACCAGCCTTTTCTGTACAGATGAAGACACTGAAAATATGTGCATTAAAGTCTAGTAAAAGGCAGAAAGGGCTGCAAGTCCATGTAACACGAAGTCTGCACTCTTCTCTGCAGTTCCATAGGTTCCCAGGATGGTTTTCTAAACTAGGAGTCAGAGGACCTGGTTTGGAGTGCATATATCTACCACTAACGTTTCAGTAAAGTTAGGTAATTCACATCCCTCTCTGGGCCTCCATTTCTCCAGCTCTAAAATAAAGGACACAAGGCCAGATGCTTTCTAAGGCCCCTACCAACTTGGAGTCAGTTATTTACAGTGTCCTTCATTTGCTAAGCTATAAATACAAAGCACAATTGTGGCTGTGATTCTTCCTTGGGGTCCCTACCATGGACTTGATCTTCCCTGTTTAAGGCGCTCTGATGGGTTAAACCTTGACCTCAGATCAACAATGAAAAGCCCTCTGTGCTGAGCTTCATAGTCATTCAAATTTCATTTTACTTAATTTGTAAATCCTTCTACATATAAATGACATGTTTTGACCACAGAGTTCAAGGCATGGTAACATATTTTATGCTGATTCTGAAGGTAGGGCAGTTTTAAGTCTTGGCATGCCAATTTGTCACATTTGACATTTTTGACAATCAGCCTTTAGCTGGTAAGTGGGTTGGTGGGCATTGTGTCCCGGGTTGATGGGCACACCCTGATGGCTCACAGGGACAGCCATCTCCACAGGGTGCCTAGCCTTTGAAGTGGCTCACTCAGTCTTCAAAGCTAACTTCCTGGTACACAGAGCAACATCTGATGTACCTTTATTACCCTTAGAGGCAAAAAAAAAAAAAAATCACTCGGGAGCCAAATGTCTGGAAGGACAAATCTGTACCCTGTGCTTAGTCCTGAGGCCTGGAAGTTCAGGGAAGCCTGAGAGTGCTCCCTTTGAGGAAACTAGGGCGTGTTCGAACAGAGCTTTAATCACGTCTGACCGACTCAGGGCAGTGGCAGCAGCCATCTTGCTGAACGTGTAGCCTCCTCCTGAAGGTGTCACCTCCTCCTGGATTTCCACTGGACGGTGGAGGAGTGGGTGTTAGAAAGATATCTAGTGTTAGATAAGTTTCTAATAATTCCTCCTGTTTCCTAGTTATTCAAAACATCAAAACTGCAAAATATTCTTAGAGTTCAGCAACTTTTTTTTTTTTTAACTTGAGGAACTTAACGTCTACTGACTTTGACTTCTGGCAAATTATTTGTCTGTTCTGGTGGGTCCCCCGCCCCATGTGAGAACACTAATCACATCTATTGGGATGTTGTGAAAAGCTTAGTGAACCCAATGCTAAATGATTAAGGAAAGCGGACTACTCTCCCAGAAATCTTCACTCTGTCTAGGCAAGGGAGCTTGAACAATACTCCCATGCCTGTTCTTCCCTTAATACTAAGTAGCTAAGGGTGGACTAAATTGTAAATTAAGACCACTGAGAATCCAGCTGTCCTAAATGATGTTGTTACACCTTTATCTTGGATGCTGAAGGGGTGAAAACTTCCAAGTCGTCTTTATGTTAGCTTCAAAGAAATATAACTGTGGCTCATATTAACATGTGAAAAAAAAAAAAAAAAAACATGTCCTGAAATCCTGAACTTTAAATATCATAAAAATTCTAGCATCTATGCAGTAAGTGTTGCTAAACACTGGATATCATAAGAGACCAGAATATTACTCCAGTGACCAGAAGCCTTGAAGTCGGCTTCTGAGCCTCAGGGACTCTATAATTTATTCTACATTTAAGTAGTCTGGTTGCCTAAGACCTTCAAAGGCATTTGCAAAGTTTAACAGACCAAGAAACAGGTACAGAGAACAGAATGAGGGTGCTTGGCTATTTGTTGCTCTATGTCCTATTTGACCCTTTGGTTTTAAATGAGGTAAATTGGCCCAATTAACTTCTGTTGGAGATGGTTTGCTTTCAATGATTCCTTCTGTTCCTTGTTTGACATTGGAAAAGATGTCATTAGCAAAGCATTACGTGGCTTTCTGGCTTTATTAAAAGACTGAACGAGTTTACCAAAAGCTAAGCTTTTCAGACAACATACCTGTGGGCTGGAATACTGCCGTTACTCCCATTTCTGATGTGAAAGTGTAATAATCTGAGTGAAGTAGATTGGTTCCAGGTCATGCAGGGTAGAAAGTTTCATGGACTCGTGGGCAGAGGGATATGCTGCTGGTAGAGCCAGTTGACTTTCGTCTGAACGATGAATTCACTTCAGCTTTTTCTGAGAGTAGCTACTCCTTTGCTTTTCAGAAGGAAGCTCAGTCCTTCAGGGCTTCACACTACCCACTTGAATCACACCACCCCTTGCAAGGGCATACAATAAAACTTACTCTTTAACTGGTATTCATTTGGATTTTCACAGCACTCATTAAACTGCTTTCCCAAGCGTATCTCATTCCACTCCACCCCAAAACACCAACGTTACGAACTCTCATTTTCTCTGAAGGCTCGATCTTTTAGATCCCAAGAAATCGTTCAGTTCAAATGCAACACTTTCCAGTTGAGGACACTGTGAGGCCATGTGAGGCCATGTGTGTTGATGGCAGATCAGGCATGCCACCCAGCTTACCTGTCACCTTCTCTCCAGCTTTTCCCTACCAGCAACCACTTGTTTCCCGCTTGCATGGTCTTTCCTCCTACCTGTCACAACCCTCTGCCATAGCATTCACCTTACTTTAAGTGGATCATTTGTTCACACCTATGTCTTCCAATGTGAATTCCTTAAAAGAATGGATAAAGTTTTATTTATCTTTAAATATCTCCCTAGGCCTACTGCCACACGGCCACTCAAAAACTCTCTGAGAAATGAATTCATAAATGACCAGGGCTTTCCTACGTCACCTTCTCTGGGCCTGTTTGTTTTTCCTATTGACACAATGAAGATGGTATTGATGTGTCTCTCAAGATAATTACGTAGTTACATAGGATTGCTACGTGCCTCAAGACCATTAAAAAGCTTTATAAAGCCAACCATGATTACAACCTTTGAAACAATGGAATATACAATTAACGCGTAGAAAGAGACGAGACATATCAGGTAATGCTTATTGTCCATTCCCTAGTTCTGCCTCCACCCGCCACCAGAAGTAACTCAGAGGTGAAAACATAAACTTAAGAGAGGAGGGTTTACCTTGGGTCTGGATAAGATTATTAGGACCGATGCCGTCACACTGCCACCATGCGGGAAGGCACCTAAGTCTGTTGAGGGGGCCCAAGCCAAGATTCCCGTATAAATAGGTAACACCCAAATCGCTGTTGAAATAGAGACTCAAATGAAGAAGGCACTTGGCATTATCTATTCAAATTCGATTCACTCTTCAAAAGCAGAAAGTCTCAGATCATCAGAAGAGGGACTGCTAAGGCAGAAAGACAGTCAAACTCTGGTCCATCCTGGGTCTCCTCTGTGGCCATTCTACCACATAAAAGAGAAGGCACAGCATGTCTTCTTCACCTTTTCTTCCCCCTTCTCCTAAAGGTACCATATAAAATAACTAGAACAGATGTGTCATATGTTGACTAAATGGAGCATTCATTTAGATTATCCTCCCCAGCAATGTGTCAGGAAAAAAAAAATGATAGGAACATCTTGTTTGGTTATTTTTATTGCAGGCCCTTAACAAGATTTTTGAAGCCAGAGGTGACTCATTAACCCAAGTTTTCACAGCTGATGCCATCTATTGTAGAGTTGAACAGAATCAATAGTCAGATTGTTCCCAGCTTGACTTTGGCCTCAGAGGTCAGCAGTGGGCACCGAAAACACTGAATTACAAGGAGGAAGCGCTAAGGGGGAAGCTCTGACAGACTGAGTCTGCAGCTTCACCCAGCAGTGAGCTCAATGAGTGGTTGATGTTACCTGTTTTGATGTGTTTGAAGAAATGAACCAGGTCCGGGAAAAAAAAAAAAAAAAAAGTCTATATGTCTCCTGTTGGAAACAGCAAATTATCTGCGAGTAGAGGATTTGTGGGTGGGCAATTAGAACTATGTGAGGACGTCACTTCACGTCAAAGGCTTCTTAACAGGAGGCAGAGAGGGCTTGTGGTGTGGAGCTTTTGCCAATGGCTCCTGTTTCCCTAAAGAGTTCTGGATGTGAGAACAGGTTAGCATTTTCCCACTTCTCAGCCGTACCACTGTCAGTCTGCTCAGAATGTTGATGCTTCGGAATAAGGAACTGGTGAGGTGGCCCCCATTACCTCTTTTCCTGACGTCAATGAAGGAACCATGCCCTGTGGCTCTCTCAGGTGAAATAATTCAGCATTTGTACTTCAATTAGAATGCATAGGTATATATTACTAAATAGTACTGACTCAAACCATGGCTTCTCCTCAGCTGAAGAAGTGCCAAAAATGTTAGGATGTTAATGATGAAGAGTGCATTAAGTCTTCAGAGTGCATTAAAACTGAGATTTCCTTGTCAAACAACGTACATTCGGGGCTGTGAAGAAAGCACTTCACATATCCACAGTATCACTCTGTTCTGTGTCAGCTTTTTCTAAAGAAGAAACTTAAGTTCCAGATTCTTGTTGCCTTTGAGGGAGAGAAAAATGATACCTTACTAGAACCTTTTTCCCTTTTGTGAGCGTCATAAAAGCCATTCAAGGCTCAGGGTGTGTCTTCGAAAGTAGGGCTGAATCAAATTGAATAATACAACCCGTATTCAAGATATCACAGAAGAGAGAAGAGGAAGCATGCCACCATACATGCCTCAGCAGGAAAATAAAAGAGGAGAAAACGTTTTCTTGATTTTGTAAAATCAAACTTTTAAATTCACATTAATTTATTATTTTATATTTCATATGCCTAGGAGCATGGTGGGGGCAGAAACAACCGTGGTGCTCTTTTCTCCCTTCTGACCCAAATGACTATGCTTCTGGCTCAGACCTGGACACTCCGAGCCGAGTGGCCCCAGGTAATCACCTCACTCCACTGCTCTCCATGTCCTCATCTGCACAATGGACATCGCAATCCACACCCAGAATGCCTCCTGGGTTTCCCAGTGTGCGAACATGTTTTGTGTTGTAAGCATCCAAGGCCATAATATAGGTGAAAATAAAAGCTTTGTGAGCCGCAAGGTTTTCATACAAGGGAAGGATAACCACCAAGACCAGTGGTGATTCCTCCAATCACACAGATGAGAAGTACTATTCATTCACATTGGACTGCTCAGCCTAGGCTGACTCAAGCATATTGAGCACTTTGAGTATTAGAAAAGACACGCTTTCTGGAAAGATACACCCTGCACGTCCATAGATTGGTAAGCAAGTACTACCATCTCTGGGCAAATAGAATAAGGGAGCCCTTCCTCCAGGCGGCCAAAGCCCTGTGCCAGGGTTCCAGCCCCCATGTACACTCCCACAAGCATTCTTGCAAAACCAAGTTCAACAGTCCTGGTTTTAGCTCTGGCTCTGTTCCTCAAATTCTATAACCATGGGATCATCTTTACCACGTCTAAGCCTCAGTTTCTACCCAAAAAGAATGGCGAAATTGAATTGTGATTTCTACGCCCTCCTTCAGCTGTAAAAGCAACAAAAATCCTAATGGGCTCTTCCATCCTTCTACACAAGAGATTATGTACTACACAAACTGCAATTTCTAAGCTTAACTTATTTTTTAAGTCCTCTGATGACACTCCCTAAATATTTGAATGAAATTATGTATGGTTTGATGTGGAGCAGATTAAAAGGTAAACGCTTTAGTATATACATGATGTTTCAGGTGTAAAGCAACATGGTTAACCTGCAAAACAGGAATAACTACCCATCTATTGAGGCCTTCACCCACTTTCTGTGGCCTGAATATAAGAATCAGTGATGAAGTCCCTGCTTCTCCCCTAGTGCCCATTGCACCCAGGAAGTGGGAACTTTAAGGCGCCAAAGACTGTTTCTTTGTTGATACCTTGTTGCCAGAAAACAGAAATCAGATACTCACCCAGATCCTCCAATCAGCAAATCTGAGTGCCAATAAGCTCTTCACAGTGGGAGGACAAACAAATAGCAATCTACTTTTACAAAGGTCAAGAACTTTTAGTCCTAAATTTGGATTTAAGGTTTTAAAAATCAGGTACATACATAAAAAACCTATTAACGACTCTCAAAATGTTAGCAGAAATAAATTTGGCTGTACTGGTGACTATTTCAAACATTAGTTTTGGTTTCTCTTTTTCTTGTTTGTTTTCCTTGCTTTGTATTTCGAGCAGGAGGGATTATCTGTTACAATCAGTTACGTCATTTTTCAGAGAAGGAAACTAAAGTCCAGAAAGGGAAAGAGAGTAGCTGCATGTCATACAGCAGAGCATATTGATATGGCCGTGGGTATAATCCAATGCTCTTTCTACTGTCCCATGATTAAGTTGCAACCAGAATGTTCAGTAAAAACACAAATGTCACATACATCACTAACTCAAATTTTCAATTTCAAAGGATGAATGTTCTTACCACTAACCAAGATTGTCAACGGCAGAAAGTGTTCCCTCCACCGCTGCCCAGCATCAAGACAGGTGACCTCCCACAGGTTAATGGCAAAGTCTCCCCTAGGTTAGAAGAACCTCAGCCCCCATGAGCTATGTCATTGTAGTGTCTTCTTGAGAACTGGGACCCAGAACAAGCATTCTCTGGATCAATGCCCTGTTTTGTCACCATCTCTGTTCTTCAAGAGCGATGCCCCCGCCATTCCTGTGCCACTGCACCTGCCACATTAGTCATGTCCCAGCGTTGCCCCTAGGTGGTCCCAAAAGCCCCTGTGTAATTACAAAACCATTCCGTGAAGATTAAACCAAACATTTGGGAGAAGAAAAATAGATGCCACATATTAAAATAAGACTCCCTTTATTAAATCAGACACAAGCATGAATCTGCGTGCCAGATAGCAGCAATGAGGAGGGGACCCCAAATATATGCAGATGACAATTAAAACCAATCAGAAGTTTATTTTTCTTACCTAAGTACAAAACACCACTTTTCATCAGTGGACCCCACTCCCAGGCAACCTGGCAATGGTGCGTGGATCCAGGTAGTATTCAAGATTTTCTTCCAAAGTCACTGGAATGAAAAGCCATTCTACTTCAACCTCTACATGACCTTCTAAAATGTACAGTTTATAGGGTAGTCCTTTGTGGAGTACTGTGGAGGGTCAATCAAAGCTTCCAGTGTAAGTTTAGTGTCTGATGAAAACACCAGAGCCAAAAATTCCACCAAGGCCCTGGAAAGACTGGAGGCCCCTCTGTCTCATACAGTGATTACTGTATCATTCATGAAATCTCCTGGACCCTAGGTGATCATTACTCCCGAGATATCTGAGGCAGCGCAGACTCTGTCACAGGCTCCTCAGACCCAAAGCCGTGCTCACTTGGGAGAGTCAGAGCTCATGGCCATTAGCTTCTAAGAGGATGTGGCTGAAAGGAACAGAGCAAGAAACGGCTTCCGAGACTAAGCACACATTAATTTTAGAACTGGAGCACACATGACAGTTGTAGTTTCACCAACAAGTTTATTCTCTCTGACCTTTTGGATTTGCAGCAAATTAATTGTGTGTGTGTGTGTGTGTGTGTGTGTGTGTGTGTGTGTGTATTTGGGGAGGAGGTGAACTGGGCTTTGATGGATAGGTGAAGTGATGAAAAACAAAGAAAGAGAGCCGGGCGTGGTGACACGTGCCTGTGGTCCCAGCTATTTGGGAGGCCTGGAGGATCACTTGAGCCCAAGAGGTTGATTGAGGATGCAGCGTGCTATGATCACACCTGTGAACAGCCACTGCCCTCCATCCTAGACAACATGGTAAAACCATGTGTCGAAGGGGAGTGAGAGAGAGAGAGAGAGAGAGAGAGAGACAGGGAGAGAGAGAGAGAGAGAGAGAGCGAGAAAGAACCACAAAACAAGAAAGATAGATCGACAGACTGAGCGATGCAACACAAGCATCCTTAGGAACAGAAGGGAGATCTGATGACTCATATTAACCTGTTAATTTATCCCACGGCTCTGTACAAAAATAAAAAGGTTCTCATAAGATTAACAATTTAAATAAATATTTGATAGAACATTCTTTCTCATTTTTATAGCTCATCTTTAGGGTTGATATTCAGTTCATGCTTTCCTTGCTGTTCTTCATCCAGGATTGCAATCACTTCATCAGCCTGTATTCGCTCCTGCAAAAAAGGCAATTTACACATTTCTGTTACAAGCATAATAATCAGTCTCATCAGCAGACGCTTCCCAAACACTTCCTAACATCCATCTGTACATGGGTTGTTGCTAAATCCAGTTAAGCACTGAACATCTCCTCTTCAGCCCCACACTGATGCCTTCTCCTAACATTCTAGGTCCAAAGCAATTACTTTCTAAGACTTCTCCCCTGCAAAGAACTACTGTATGTTCAACTGCTTCCTGCCCTGTCTATTTCATGGCCCCACAGACATCTCCAACTCAGTTCAGTGTTCAAGCTGAATTCACCGTTTTCTCCCCAAAAACCTGCTCTGCTCTTCACGTAGGCTCTCTTTCAGTAGAGACCAACACTGCTCACCTATTTGCCTTAAAAGCCTGACCATGGTTTCTTGCATGTGATAAGTCACCTATTCTGTTCTCTCTGCCATCTCTGCTCTTTCTCCTCAATGCACTATTGTTGCCATAGTTTAGGTCAGGATTTCTCAATTTTGGCCTGATTGACATTTTTAGACTGGATAATTCATTCTTGGCAGGGTGGGAGGGTGAGGTTGCCCTGTGCATTAGTGGATACTCAGTGACATCCCCGGCCTCTCTACCTACTATAGGGAGTCAACAGTAACCTCCCCCATCCAGCCCCAGATATTGCCAAAGTCCACTAAAGGGCAAAATTGCTCCTTTTTTTTTTTGAGACGGAGTCTCACTCTGTTGCCCAGGTTGGAGTGCAGTGGCGTGATCTCAGCTCACTGCAGTCTCTGCCTCCCAGGTTCAAGATATCCTCCTGCCTCAGCCTCCCGAGTAGCTGGGACTACAGGCCTGCAATACCACATCCAGCTAATTTTTGTGCTTTTTGTAGATATGGGGTTTCACCATGTTGACAAGGATGGTCTTGATCTCTTAACTTCGTGATCTGCCTGCCTTGGCGTTCCAAAGTGCTGGAATTATAGGCATGAGCCACCTCGCCCAGCCTTTTTTTTTTTTTTTTTTTTTTTTTGACGGAGTTGCACTCTCGTTACCCAGGCTGGAGTGCAGTGGCGTAATCTCGGCTCACTGCAACCCTCGCCTCCCAGGTTCAGGCGATTCTCCTGCCTCAGCCTCCTGCGTAGCTGAGATTCCAAGCACCTGCCATAACACCCGGCTAATTGTTTTGCATTTTTAGTAGAGATGGGGTTTCACCATGTTAACCAGGCTTTTTCTTGAACTCCCGATCTCCGGTGATCCACTCGCCTTGGCCTCCCAAAGTGCTGGGTTTACAGGCGTGAGCCACTGTGCCGGACCCATTGCCCACTCTTGAGAGCCACTGTTGTAAGCCCTCATCATCTGTTAATTACAGCTGCAGCCTCCAAATTGCTCTCCCAGATTCACTACTCACCCTCACATGCTTCTGATGAATCCTAGCTGGCTTAAATCTGACTATATCTCCTTCCTCCTCACAACTCTTTAATGGGTCCCTACTGCTTGAAGTTTCAGGTCTATTTTTCTTGCTATGCTTACAAGGAGCTGCCTTATACCTTTCTTTCTTCTTATTCAAACCTTTCTCTCTTCTTCAGGCTTATTTTGCCTTCTCTCCTCAACTTATAGTTCAACTTCTTAACTTACCTCAAGTTCCCTGAATGTAACACTTTGAAAAGAATTCCCTAATCTGATTCTGAAATAAGTGTTTATCCGGATGTCCCCAGTAGCATGTACATTTTCTTTTATTCCTCATATTAATCCATCAGCAGGTCCAGCTGGTCTACCTTCAAATTGTATCTCAAACCTTCCACATCTTCTCACCTTCTCTGTTACTACTCCAGTCTAAGCCTACATGTTAGCTAATCTTCTGTATCCTGTAACTCCAGGATTGGAGGAGGTGTGTGTGTGTTGGAGTAGGGGAACCACAATGACTTCCCATCAGTTACAATAAAATTCACATTTCCTGGCTGGGCACAGTGGCTCACACCTGTAATCCTAGCGCTTTGGGAGGTTGAGACACGAGGATCACAAGGTTAGGAGTTTGAGACAAGCCTGGCCAACATGGTGAAACCCCTTCTCTACTAAAATTACAAAAATTAGCTGGGCATGGTGGCGCGCGCCTGTAGTCCCAGCTACTCGGAAGGCTGAGGCAGGAGAATCGCTTGAACCCAGGATGTGGAGGCTGCAGTGAGCCAAGATCACACTACAGCACCCCAGCCTGGGCGACAGAGCAAGTCTGCCAAAAAAAAATTCACGTTTCCTATTCGGCCTGTGGAATCTGGCTCCTGCCTCCTCCGTGTCCTCCTGTCATGCTGCTCTCCCTCTTGTCTGCCATATTCCAGATGCTCCCGCTTTCATTGTTTCTCGGCGAAGACTCCAAACATCTTACCGTCTCTGGGCCTTTGCCTGGAATACTCTCTTCCAGACATTTACCTTGGTGGACGTCTCATTTTTCAGGTTTCATTTCTCATGCCACTTGTTTGGAGAAGGCTCACACTTTGCCGCTCCTACCCCTTCACTCTGAAATCAGGTATCTTGTTCCATTTTCCACACGTCATCGGTCACTATCTGAAAGTCTCTCAATTATTTAATTTTTTTGGGGGGGGGTGTGTTTCTTTCCACTAGAATGTAAGCTTCAGAAGAGCAGGGCATCGTATCTTCTTGATCACTGCCATATTTTCAGTGCTCTGAAAAGCCACTGACATTTGGTAAGAGTTCTATTTTATTTGATGAGTAAATATATAAAGGATGAAGCCTTTCTCCGTCTAAAATGCCTCTCCCTAAAGAGATCTTACTGATCTTTCAAAGCTTTTTTCAAATGTCATCTCAAAGAAGCCTTTTCAGAGGATTGCTTTTATATCCCTCAAACCATGCATTTGCTTATAAGGATTCTTAATAAACCACATTTGCCTTGTGGTTTAATTAGTTGGACCCTTGTATTACCTCTCCAATGTGACTTCAAGCTCCTTGAAAATAGGAATCATATCTTATTAGTGTGCATTCCCCATAGGCAGTCTTTAACACAGTGCCTGGGCACAGTAAGTTAAATAAACAATTATTTTATGACTTGAAAACAAAGCCCTTTTCATGCAAGAGCTTGTAATGAAAAATGTTGACAAAAAGATGAGGCTGGCCGCGGTGGCTCATGCCTGTAATCCCATCACTTTGGGAGGCCCAGGCAGGCCGAACATGAAGTCAGGAGATGTAGACCATCCTGGCCAATATGGTGAAACCCCGTTTCCACTAAAAATACAAAAATTAGCTGAGCATGATGGTGCACACCTGTAGTCCCAGCTACTCAAGAGGCTGAGGCAGGGAAACTGCTTGAACCTGGGAGGCAGAGGTTGTAGCGAGCTGAGATTGTGCCACTGCACTCCAGCCTGGCAGCAGAGACTCCATGTTAAAAAAAAAAAAAAAAAAAAAGGCAACTAAAAGGCCAAAAATACTAAATAACAGAAAACGAAATTGCTGCCACATCTAAATAAAAAGCCCAATTACTACTTTACAAATATGAAGAAAACAATCTTTTTTTTTTTTTTTTTTTTTTTTGAGAGAGAGTCTTACTCTGTCACCCAGGTTGGAGTGCAGTGGTATGATCTCGGCTCACAGCAACTTCTACCTCCTAAGTTCAAGCAATTTTCCTGCCTCAGCTTCCCCAGTGGCTGGGATTATAGGCATGCACCACCATGCTCAGCTAATTTTTATATTTTTAGTAATGAAGGGGTTTCACCACGTTGGCCAGGCTGGTCTCGAACGCCTGACCTCAGGCAATCTGCCAGCCTCAGCCTCCCCAAGTGCTAGGCCCAGCTGAGGAAAACAATCTTTATGCTTAACAAATTGACGCATACAAAGCTTTCACATCTGTTGACCACAAGAAATTATCGTCATCCTGTCTCCCATAAAGGGAAAGAAATTCAAGAGCTGGAACCAATATATATGAAGCTTCAAACATCCTTGCATCCTTAAGAGAATGTTGCTAAGTACTCCTTGATAACTGAGAACCTTTAAAGTAATTCATAATAAGCATGAGACTCTTCCAGCTCTAATGGGTAGGCATTTTCTGCTCAGGGATTCAATCTGAGAAAAGACATCTAAGCCAGGGACTCCCAAACTCTGCTGCTGCACATTAGAATCACCTGGAGAGCTTTTAAAACTCCCGAAACCCAGATATTAGTAGTTTGTAAAGATCACCAGATGATTTCCACGTGAAGCAAAGAACATGAATCACAGCCTGGGCTAATTTAGTTGCGGAAGATGTTCTGGTCATTTCCCACCGTGGCCACTAGATGCCGCTACCGCCTGAAGAGTGGAGAGTTTCTCGTACTTTGCCGTCAGAGGAATGGACTATTGGCAATGATGTTTCCTGATTAGAAAGGAGCAAAGAGGGCGGGGCATGGTGGCTCACGCCTGTAATTCCAGCACTTTGGGAGGCCGAGGAGGGTGGATCACGAGGTTAGGGGTTCAAGACCAGCTTAGCCAAGATGGTGAAATCCCGTCTCTACAAAAAATACTAAAATTAGCCGGATGTGGTAGTGGGAGCGTATAATTCGGAGCCTGTAACCCCAGATACTCGGGAGCCTGAGGCAGGAGAATCTCCTGAACTCAGGAGGCGGAGGTTGCAGTGAGCTGAGATCGGGCCACTGCACTCTAGCCTGGGCGACAGAATGAGACTCCGTCTGAAAAAAAAAAAAAAAAAAAAGAACAGCAAGGAGAACTGAGTTAGTGTGAGCTTATTTTGAGAGAATACCTTGGAAGAGAACGTTTGGATTGTGAATGACAAAATAGATTAAATGTCTGCTGAACTAAGTATTAAAATAGTGATGTAATTTTTCAATAATTTATCTTCACTGTCTACCCATTTATGTAGGTTCCTTAGTTTAAAAAAAAAAAAAAGATGCTTTGATG
>NW_022436978.1:11588634-11644276 GCF_009761245.1 Sapajus apella | reverse complement strand
GTTTAAAAAAAAAAAAAAGATGCTTTGATGGAATGCTGGCATTTTGGAGACGGAAAATACAAAGATATAAAATAATGATTCGGGAAGGCAACTGTTCATTCCCCTCTGAAGTTTTCAGGACTCTATGCTCTGGTCCTTTCGTCAGGGCCTTTTTCTTTTCTCTTCTCTTTTCTTTTTTCTTTCTTTCTTTCTCTCTCTCCTTTCTCTCCTTTCTTTCCTTCCTTTCTTTCTTTTCTTTTCTTTCTTTTCTTTTTCTTGTTTTTTTTGAGACAGAGTCTTGCTCTTGTCGCTGAGGTTGGAGTGCACTGGTACGATCTCGGCTCACTGCAACCTCCACCTCCTGGGTTCAAGTGATTCTCCTGCCTCAGTCTCCCGAGTAGCTGGGATTACAGGCTCCTGCTGCCATGCCTGGCTAATTTTTGTATTTTTAGTAGAGACGGGGTTTCACCATGTTGGCCAGGCTGGTCTCAAACTCCTGACCTCAGGTGATCCACCTGCCTAGCCTCCCAAACTGCTGTGATTATAGGCGGAAGCCACCTCTCCCAGCCAGGGCCATTCTTTCCATGACTGGTTATCCTCTTCTTTTATAGGTCTGAGCTTATAGAAATCTTCCTTGATTCCCCGCTACAAAACGTATACTGCTGTCTTCTCACGGCCTATTTACTAGTTGATCTGTCCAAGAGCCTTCTAGTCCGAGACCTTGTTCTGTTTACCCTTCTACCCCTAGGGCCTACCCGGCAGAGTTTCCCAGGCACATAATAACAGGTCTTCTGTACAATAAAAGGTCATAATAGGTATTTTGTAAAATATATGAAAGAATGGCTTAGGGAATGTGGGCAAACACTTTGTGAGCTGGGTTTGATGGTGAAAAGTAGATGAGAAAAGGGCATTATTTTTAAATAGTTTCTAATGAAATTGCATTCAATTTAGGAACGTAAGAAAGAAAACTGGGTAGAATGCCATTTGTAAGGATAGAATTTCATAGCTTCATCAATACTTGGGGCGGGAGAAGACTTGGAAGTCAGCCAGTTCAGCCTCTGCTGCAATGTTTCAGACGCTGTTTCAGCATTCCATGCCAAGCAGTTGCCTGGGCTTTGACTGGAGCCATCCAATCAGCGCTTCCGAAGCAGACAACGCGGCCAAACTCCGGTGACTATTTGAAAGTTATTCCTGTGTTGAGCCCAACTTTTCCCTCCAGGGCCTCTAGCCATTGGTCGTAATTCATGCCTCTGCAGCTTTGCAAGTAGAGACTATGACATCTGCCCATGAGCTTCCAAAACGATGAGATCATGCTCTCCTCCTAGCTAAGTGTCCTCAGCTACTTTGCAAATAATAATAATATTTAAATATTTAATGTAGTAATAGTAATAATCTCTTTTAACTTTCCTTACCCTCTTCTAAATATGTTTCGTAAGTGATTCAAAACTGTTTGTTATGATTTGTAAGGAAACAAATCAGTCTTCTGGGTGACCAATAAAAAGCGATTCCTTCTTGATGCCACTGGGTTTTTTTTGTTTGTTTGTTTTTGAGACAGAGTCTTGCTCTGTTGCCCAGGCTGAAGTGCTGTGGTGCGATCTCGGCTCACTGCAAATTACAAATCCCAGGTTTGAGCGACTGTCCTGCCTCAGCTTCCCAAGTAACTGGGATTACAGGTGCATGCCACCACACCCAGCTAATTTTGTATTTTTAGTAGAGATGGGGTTTTACCATGTTAGGCTGGTCTCGATCTCCTGACCTCAAGTGATCCACCCACTTCGGCCTCCCAAAGTTCTGGGATTACAGGCATGAGCCACTATGCTTGGCCTTACAACTTGTTAATAAGCTCAAGACATGTTAGTGACTATCAGTTATCACTGACGTAGCTATTTCTACAAAGAGCTTCACTTATTAGAACACATCTGATTAAGAACTGCCTTTATAGCCCCTCTTCTTTTGCTCAGATGAAGCAGTTTAAAGGACTTCTCAGATAGAGCAGTTCATGAAGCAAGCCTAATTGGCTTTCTTGATGGGTGAGAAACTCACCAATTCTCTATAAAGTGGGTCCAGGGTGAACCACAGAGCCACTGCACACCTCTGGCCCTTTGTGACTGCCTTCACCCCATGCGGGTTCTCTCCTCCAGATGAGAAGCTGATCATGCGCCCACATTTTGGTTTTACAGAGGCCTGAGAAAGAAGGCAAAAATTAGACTTTCAATTGCTGTATCATAAATATTTCCACAACTCCTGTTCCTCTGGCCTATGAGATTATTTCAGTTAAAGGACTGAACCGAAGAAGAAAAGGAATCCTGGGATTGAAGATGATGTAAACTGTCTCAATTTTCTCAGCTGTAAAACACAGTTAAGGTCAAAATAATTTATACCTCAGAAAATAAAAAAGTTTTTTTTCAAGTAAAATGGGTGGTAAAGTCCACATACACAGCAATCGTTCAATACATGCTATGACAATAGCCTGCAGATTCAAAGAAGGCAAAGTTGTTCTCTCATCATTCATTTCCTTAGCACTATCAAAGCACCTGGATACGAGGTAGATGTCCATTCCATACTTGTGGAATTAAAAAAAAAAAAAAAGAACAGAACATTTGCAGTGCTGGAAAAGTTCTGTTATTGATCTAGGTAGGGGTTACATGAGTGTATGTTCCTTCTAATTTTTAAATTGTACATTCAGAGTGTATGTACTTTTCACAATGCAAACATTTTTAAAACTCTAAAGTCATAATTCTGCATGATGTTTCATTTCCTTTACACTCTTCTTTCCCAGTGGTTATTTAGGCATTGTTTGAACGTCTCTAGTGGTGAGAGCCCAACCCTCACTGGAGTGGCCTATTCACCATGGCCTTTAATGTTTTCAAGATTGACACAGTCCTTCCAAGCTTGTGCACTGCTCAGGTGGAGCTGTCCACAGTGTTTAGGGAGAAGAGAGCAGTGAGAGAAAAAGGGCAGAAGATCAAACAAGGTGGCCCTTCAAGTTGAGTGAGCTTAAGCAGCTGAATAGTAGAGGCTTTGCTTCTGTGTTTAAAGAAGTGTCTCGCGTGAGTAGAGTCCATTGTTCTTCCTTGGGAAATACAGAAATTTATTCGTTCCTCAGTATAGCTCAGAAAAGTAAAGTAAAACCAAAAAAGTGGCACTAGCCATTTTACTAGATAAGCACATGGGCTGGTTCTAACTAGCCATTTTCTGAATTGACTTGAGTTGACATATGCCCGTAAATTGTTGGTATCCTTCCGCATAAAATGAGCTTGCTGGTTTTTAATGCTAGCTATAGGAAGAATATTTTAAAATTTCCTAAAGTCCTTGACTGCTACATAACATCGGTACTCACGGACTGTGTGACTACATATGGAAAGTCAGAGGTAGGTGGAGGAGTCCGAAAGCCAGAGAGCCAGGTGGGTGCATATGTGTTTATGTGTGTGCGTGTGTGTGTTTGTGTCTATGGGAGTCTGCATGTGTGTGTATATGTGATTTGTGTGCAAGTGTTAAGAAGAGCAGAAAACAGTAGTCAGTGTCTTGTTCCTCTCCTATTCACAATAACTGAAGAGTGATTTGTCTTTGCTGGAACTGCTTTTCCTAAACAACTTTACCAAGGCAGATTTTCTGATGTAAATCTAGGGGGCTCACTAGTCAGTGGTAACCTCAGTGTCAATCAGATTCTGTTTTTCTGGAGAAGGAATTTGTACATCTCCACATAGAAACAGCAACGTAAATGAAATGTAAAACTTATGAAGTAGGATAGAGAAGGCTTCTGATTAAATTGCGTTGGCATGTTGGAGTTTCAGGTTTTCTGGGCTGCCCCTTCCCTGGTGCTGGTCAGGACTCACTCAGACACACGTTTACCAGTGCTTCTACGTGATTACCAGGTCTTGATAACATTTTATAAGACTAAAAAAAGAGTGTGGCGGCAATTTAGTATTTTCTTTCTTGTGGAATTGAAAGTACCGTTAAACATGAATAGCTTTGGGAATGCTTAGGAAAAGAAGCTGTGAACCGCATGAGGCAGTTGGAACTGATTATAGGTGTGGGTTCACAAGGGTCTCTAATCTCATCACATAGGGTACATCATCTGATACATGTCAGGTATTTGGAGGAATAAACAAGCTTTAGTGAACCTGTTTCCATGTGCGACATTGTTTCTACAGGAAAAATATGTTATGAAGTTTAGATAAATGATTATAAACATACTTTTGTAACACAGCCCTGTTTATATCGAATTTAATTTTTCATGAAACAAATGGAACTCATTAAATTTTATCCTTTTTGAACTTGCACAGAGAAACCAACATCCCTAAATTCCCAAGTCTCACAAATAAATGCTCTATTGAAAAGAACCCATGTATCTTCCAAGTATACTCAGCATAATTTAAAATATTCCTTTTGCTTTCCGTCTAACTGATGATCGAGTTAGAAAAGCATTTGTGCTGTGATTGTCATTCATAAAAGTAAAATTTCAGCCACCTTTCAGATAATTATCCAACTTCCAGATTTTTCCAAAGTAAAGGACTCAGAAGACTTTACTTCCTGTGTGGCCTCAAGCTGTGCCGTCTCTCTGCTCCATTCATTCCTCCACAGTCAAAGAGAAACGTAAACAAAAGTATATCAATTTTTTTGGTTGTTGCTACTGGTACTAGAATAAATCTCCTGTGGGAAAGGGATAAAAACTGGTTTATCTAAAATTTTAGTTATCTACACTATTCTCTAAAATGTCATTGTATGCATTAAAATGAAGTGTAATTTGAGAAAAATAAATGTTCTCAAATAGGAGCTTTTGGATTAAAAAATTGTTTATCATTCATAAGTGGGTCTTGAGCCATGAGAACACACGGACACAGGGAAGGGAACATCACACACTGGGGGCTAGGGGAGGAATAGCGAGGGTGGGGGGCGGATTGGGGAGAGACAGCATTAGGAGAAATATCTAATGTTGATGACGGGGCGATGGATGCAGCAAACCACCACCATGGCATGTGTACACCTATGTACACATAGGTGTAACAAACCTGCACAATCTGCACATGTACCCCAGAATTTAAGGTATAATAATAATATAACATACAAACAATTGTTTAAATTGGTTTTACTTTTTTCAGGGGAGGTTAGATTCAGTGTTCTTAAAAATAGTTATAGATTTTAATTAAAATTGTAGCACCCTCAAAGGAAAATATTACCTACTTTCACGTCTTTAAAAAGCAGAATTCCAGTTAACAGTCAACAGCTAATGAAATAGGCATACCCTGCTTTAAGCCTCGAGCATTTCCAAATATGGCCACTAGATGGAGGAGAAGCAAAGAAATCTTTTCAACCACCTGACTGTCAAACTGCAAAGTGCCAGTATTTTTGTACCTGTTTCAGAGTTAGCAGAGATCAGAAATCAAATGCTTCCTACACACAAGCTTTCCCAGAGATGGAAAAAAAAAAAAAAACTTCTGGGTTATAAATTCCAGGTTGTCAATCTTGATTTAATATATCAGATTATGGAGCACAAAAGTACTCCCATATTAGTACTTAAGCTTATTACAAAAAAGTGAGGCATCATGACCTTTTTAACATACATTATTGTATAAAGTTGCATGAAATTTTTTTTTAGTTATAACAATTTTTCTAGACAATTTTAACCAGAATCCTCATCAGAATCACCTTTAAGCCCAGTCATACATACTTTTTGATGTAATCTGCTTATTCCACAGTACTGTGTCATGAAGGACATATGTGGTGTTTCACTAACAAGAAAAGCATGTAAGCTATGAGGGTAAAAGCATAGAATTCAAGAAAAGTTTTAGAGATAGCTTCTATAATGCCAAAACTTTGAAGTTTACCACATACACGTCCCAACTATTTACATTTTGTATGGTGGAAAGAGACACCTGATGAACTATAATCTAATTACTTTCCCAATTGTAAAACATGGTTCTCTACCATTGTGTATGCTCTTTGGCTTAAAGACCAAAGGATGCTAACTATATAGTCTTTAAGTACTAAATAGGCTTGTTTTCCAAAGGCACAGGTTTGCTTAGGAAGATGATGGTTGAATTGAGCTTTTGATTTACTCTTTATTTACATATATTTGTGTGTGTGTGTGTGTGTGTGTGTGTGTGTTTATCAATCTTCAGGTATTGGTTTATTACATACAATCACAATCGTATATATTTCTATGTACATATATATGTGTATATCTATAGGAATATACACACACATGTGTACATACACACATATATAATAATTTTGGAAACTAGATATTTGAAGGCCAATGTTCAGTCCAAGTGTGTAGGACACTTTCAGCCAGGTTACTTGAAAGACACCTTGTAGAATCATTTGACTTATTCTACAGTGACTTGCGTGACTTGAAACTGATGTTCTTATATTTCCATCAAACTACTTGACAAAGAATTACAAGACCTAGGCTTTGGTTCCAAGTCTAACACTAACTAGCTAAATGATCATGATAAATGCTTAATATCTAAATTATTTAATTTATCCATCTCTACAACACACTAGAAGATTTTTATGGATGCTTCTAACAGTTTATGATCTATACATTTACTGGGACTCTCTTAACCTCCCAAAATCTTGAGCTCAGAAGTATTTGCAATCCAACAGTCTTGAAGTCCACTTAGAAAAATGGCAATACTGAGCTAAAAAATACTAAATAAGAATGTAAGAATAGGTTTACTTACAGTCACAGTCTTAGCATCCATCTCAGTGAATATGAATTCTCCTCCTTCAAAGTCATCATTCATATACAGGAGAGCACTATAAGAAGGAAGAAAAAAGCATCTGTACTACTATGTGCTTACAATAGCACGGTCACAGAATACTGAAGACTGGTGATGTACTGTCCAGCCTCCATTCATAAATTTCCTTTGAACTAGTCATTGAAATAATTGGCCCTCCAAATGCTTAAACAGAAGATCATATAGAGTTTGGGTTATACCTCTGAAAAGTTCACTTATTCCATCTCCATTAAAATTGTAATCACAGCTTGTGTCACATTTCACTTCCTCCCCAGAAAACCTAACTAGTTTTAATTTAGTCTAACCCTCTGAACCTGCCCACCTTATTTACAACTCTCTTCTTCCCTTATATAACAGTAGCTCTAAAGGATGTGTGTGTGTTTGTTTTTCCTCCTTAACAGCCTGGAGAGCTCCCTGTGGCCTAGCCATGCCTTTCAGATAGAGGGTGCTTAATTAATATTTTGGAATCATGATCACAGTGTAGTAACAATGAACACATGCTGACTATAACTCCTGATTCTTTACACACTGAAATATCTTTCAATAGGTTAGGACATTCTTCTCTCCTGAGTTTTGAGTGTCTAATTTATAAAATGCAGACATCATTCTCCATGGGCGTGAATAACAGATAAGTGATGTGATAAAGTCCTTATGGGTGCCAAGACTCCATGCCCTTGTATTCTGACTGAAATACACATACCACAAGGAATATGTTCCAGGGGAAATAGGAATTTTTTTTTTGAAAAACATAAAATTTACTTTTTATATTAAAACAAAATGGACATTTTATTGAATGGGATGCAAAGTGTGCATAATCTTTACAATAAAAGTGAGATGATAATGTCACTTCTTGATTATGGCAGCCACATCAGAAGGTTACTTGAGAATTTCTGCCTCAGAGAGATAAAAATGATATCAAGCAAAAGAGAGCACCGTTCCAGCTTTCATTCTTTGAAAACTGTTAGGTAAAAGCTTTGTTTTGAAGCGGGCTCTAGCTGTACCTGTAGTCTCGAAATGTGTAAGCAGGAGGCTCCTTCCAGCATTCATTGGCCTCTGGATCCAACAGACAGTTGTCAGCATGGATGGGATGACTGAGGTCATTTCTTCTATCCTGCTGACCTGCCAGAAAAGGGAATAGGGAAGAAGGAGGAATGAAGTGTGGCAACTTCCATCAAAGTGACTGACAATCTGAGTGTCTTCTGCCACTCCTGGTGTTCTTTGCAGATGCAGGGAGGTGAACAATGGGAAAGAACAGATGAAAGAACCGTGGACAAGTAGTTGAGTCTCTGGTCTGGTTTTGGCATGAACTGGGTGTGAAATCTTAAGCAAGTCACACTCGTCTCTTCAGCTGTAAAAGTTCTTTCTGATATAAACATACGTGAAAAAATTCCATGCATTTCATGGTTGTACTTCACGTGGGGCAGCAAAACAATGAAGATGAAATGAAAATGTAAATTAAAGAAAAAGATTTAATTTAGCTAAAGCTTCCCAAGTGTAAAAGTCTACTCCTATGACATCATTCTATTCATCATTCTATTCTACGGCCTCCCCTATTCAGGGGCCATAAGAGAAGACATAGAGAAGAAATCAGGATGAGCAGGGACCGAGGCGGTCTCTGTCTTTTTAAGAGCATTTATTTCAATCATCTCTTCACCTTCTATGCTTCCACTTAATGCTGATAGACATCACGGTGACTATCATTTCCATAGTCCTCGTTCCTCAAAAGGGAAAGCCTACAGCAGAAAAGCTTTTTTTTTTTTTTTTTTTTTTTTTTTGGCGAGACTTCAGCAATTAGGGAAAATTGATTCGAAAGGGAAAATGTTCAGAATGAGGTCTGGAACTTAAGAAAACCAAAATGAAGAAAAAGAGAGAAAGAGAATAGGAGTTCCTAAGCGCCTTTTGTTTTAGAAATCTAGAGTTCATCTAAAATAGGAACTATCATGCTACAGAGCTTTGTTTTGCACTGTTCTATTTCCCACTGCATTGCTGGTAAAAGGGAACTGTTTCAGATTGGAATCTCACCAGACAGGGCTGTTCGGCAGACCATGTGTGTATAGGAAAAATACAGAGTTGAGTTCAGCATGAAATAAGATTCTACAATCTTTCGAGCCTTTTCACTGATGTCATAAAACAGACGGGCGCTCTTCAGTGGGACTCGACCTTCATAACCAGACTGAAAAAAAAGCACATTAGAAACAAATGGCTTCATTGGAGGATGTAAGAAAAACAGGCACTAGATTGCATTGAGCTAATATAGGATTATCATGTCTGTATTGACTAGTGGGAAGGCTACTCCATGTCTGTGGATTTCATTTAGGACATTGTGCCACTGGAGTCAACTCTTCCCAATAACAGATGGAAAACTAAGAGCTGCCTGGTTCTTCTTCTCTTCTATCATAATATGTTCTACCATCCTCTCTAACAACCCTTTCTGCAGTAGAGAATAATTACTTGCTTGAATATGTTTTCACTGTTAGATCATGATCTCTGTAAAAAGAGGGGCTACATCTTTTTAGTCAGGATATGTAACGTTTGATAAGTTGATGGCTAAATGGAGGAATGATGAATTACAAGGAAAGTTCAATTTGACACTTGTTTCCTTCAACTGTCCTCATAGGTACATATTCCAAACTTTCTTCTTTCCTATATCTGCCACTTACAGAAGTCTTAGGTTGGCACTAAGGAACTCAAAAGAAGTTAAGACTTTACTTTGAGTGCCTTCAGGACAGTTGCGCCTTCAAACTTTTCATTGGGCGTGTGGGGTGAAGTTTTTCCTCTGTATCCATCACCAACAATCATGATTCCCTGGAAGCAAATACAAGAAGATACTTCATCAATGATAGCCATGTGTGTATAGGAAAAATACAGAGTTGAGTTGATTTCATTGGGTCTCTTTTTCTGCTTTGGCTGCCAGAAGGCTGAGAACTGTAGTCAACCCTAAGAATCATCCCAATTTTATTCCAGGATGCTGGTATATTATTTCTTTTAATTAAAAGAGATATCTTTATTTAATCTTCATTCTATATTTTTACTATGAAATACTATCACTTTTTATGGAAATGAAAAGAATGTAAATTATTGATATATTGGTTAATTATTAATTAAAATAAAAGGACTTCTCCAGCAAGTTTATATGATAGGCAGGGATCTTGCTAGATAGCTGTTGGTCTAGGAAATATGCCAGTAGCTATTCCAGATCCTACCTGGGAAAACTAAAATAATCCCAACCCAAAGGCTGTGAAAGTTCCTCAGAAATAACTTATGTCTTTCTCCTAAAGAAAGCGCTATCTCAGGTCTTGTTTCCTGGATCCAGATGAGACCAGGACTAAAGCAGTTCCAGCTTCTTGGTAGGCCAGTGCAGTGAGCTCCCCTCCTTCTCCCCATCCTCACAGTAGCCACGCTGTAGAGCTCCCGGCACTGTTCTTCAGACAGGACGTTATCCAGGAGAACCCGCTGAGTCCCATTCAGCTGCTCCGAGTTGTAGACAAATGTGATGTTCTCATACAGCAGAGGACCACCTGAAGGGACAGAGCACATTGTCTTCCCTGTTACCTCTGTCCCCAAAAAGGAAGCACAGAACACCAAACAGCTTTCAATGTGCAGTTTGAGTGAGTCAGTTTCCTCATGAATATTTAGAAATGCAAAGACACCTTCCAAATTAGATAGCTTGATAAACACAGTATAGATCAGAAGAAAGAGAGATGTCTGACTATCAGGTTTCCTCATAATGTCATAATAATATGACATTTGCACATTATTTTGGGAGAGACAGAACTATTTATGCATTTGTTTCTAATGCTGATCCCGAAAAGTCGACTGGGCATCTCATAGGACTCTCTTCTGAGAAAACCCACCCTTCTTCATAGCCCCTCATTCACACCTCTGTCACAACACCACAGATTGCATGTCTGGGCCCTCAGACATGACATGCACACCTCAGTTTCACTGGTGTCAAGAGAAATACCTTCACCAGGTAATTCAGGTAGTCACACCCAAGTCACTTGACTCCTCCTCAGTCTTCTTCCTACCATGTAACTGACCCTAGGATGTCTTGCTTTTGGAGTATTTTTCTCTGTTCTCTATAGGCAAAATCTCCACATTTCTATTTCCACGTAGGAGGGTTTCCTTTAGGCACTTACTCTCTTCCCAAAGAGAGACCACAACTTTATAAAATTCGCCCCATATAGGCTCTTCAGAGGGTGACACTTCTGGGACACATTTTACGTTGTGAAATTACAAAATCAAGACCTGACAGAATCCTTTTCTCAAAGAGTAGGACTGAAGGACAAAGGCTCTGATAGAGAGGAAATCTTCTGATGCAGCATAGTGCAAACATCTTGAACCAGAAAATCGAACAGAAAAGAAAACATTGCTTCCTACCCTTTATAATACTCCTAAGGGGCCTGATGTGTGCTTGTCCATAGCAACAGCTCAACATAAGAACAGCAGGGGTGGGGAAGACACTACCCCCTGCCACCCCGGGACTAGCAAAGGTCACCAACACATTGGCCTAAAACATCCCTGTTGAAGAAAGAAGAGACAATTGAAATTGATGTCTACTTTATCTCTATAAAACAGATTAGTCAGCCTAAGGAAGAACACTCTCTAAATGTTTATTAGTCTGGCTAGAACAAAAGACTCACCACAGCTCATGATTAATGGAATATTAAAAGAATGTGGCAGTGTTTCTCAATCTAGAGTAATGTTTGGCTATCTGTTAAAGCAAAAGTTTCCTAAGGAGCTCCAGTGCTGGCAAATTATTTTTACTCTAATTTTACTTCTGTATATGCAATCATAAAACTATTTATTCATTATTTATTTCAATAGTTTCATACAGTACCAAAACTAATTTATAAGACTAAATAAAAGCATAAAATGAACTAAATTCTGATTAACAAATGAAATGGTTAATGTTATTTTTCTGAAAACAAAAAGCTACTTTCCATATGAATATTCTACTTACTGATCTAGTCTGCTTTCTTTTGAGTCAGGGTTCCTTACAGTACTATTGGTGTATAATTACCATTCTACCACAACTTTTCTCTATTTAAACTACTACACAATCTTAGTGCACCATGATTAATTTTGGCCTTTGCATCAGTCCATTTTCATGCTGCTAATAAAGACATACCCAATACTGGGTAATTATAAAGAAAAAGGGGTTTAATGGACTCACAGTTCCACATCTGGGGAGGCCTCACAATCACGGCAGGAGGCAAAGAAGGAGAAACGCATGTCTTACATGGTGGCAGGCAAGAGAGTTGTGCAGGGAAACTCCCATTTATAAAACCATCAGATCTTGTGAGACTTATTCACTACCAGGAGAACAAACTGCCTCCATGATTTAATTATCTCCACCTGGCCCTGCCCTTGACACATGGGATTATTACAATTCAAGGTGAGATTTGGCTGGGGACACAGCCAAACCACATTAGCTTTCATCTGGTCCTAATACATTATTTATAAGTTCATTGTATTTCATTTATTTCTAGTATCTAACCATTGAAGTATTATGAATTGGTGTCAATATGACCATAACTGTGTCCATTGAACCATGGAATCCCATAGCAGCACTTGGCTAGAAGTTGGTCCCTTAGATAACCCCTAATTGCTTCTCTTAATTTTTAAAAATTGTGATCAAAATTTATGAATATGGAATTTTTGGATCCCAAGAATATATCCATAATCTCCCTGTTTTGGTATCATATCTTTTAGTTGATTAGAGAAATACTTTTTTCTACAATTTACTATTTCTCAAATTTTGTTGCATTGAAAGCTCTGGGGAAGTACTAGGTTACATAAAATATAAGAGGACATCTCATAACTTTTAATATATAAACAGGCCTTATTAATGTCCTAAGTAGTAATATAATATGCAGCAGTTTTTAGCCTTAATTGAATACAGTTCTCTCTCTCCCCACCCCACCCCCCAACTTCCTTCTGCACAGAGACTTTATGAAGGGCTGCAATGATCACTGCCTCACGACATTCATACCCCTGTGTAATCTGCTTCCCACAAGTGTGAGTAGAATCTGGAATTTACTTCTAAGCAGTAGAATATCCTGATAAGATGGCATTTCTGTGACTACGTTACATAAAATTGCAACTTCTGTCTTGCTAATAGACTCAGTCTATTGTCTTCTCTGCTGGCATGCTGTGATGATGCAACTGACTATACTGAAGAGCATCACATGGCAAGGAACAGAGGGTGTCCTCCAGCCAACAATGAACCAGGAACTGAAAGACCATATTCCAACAACTTTTTAGGAACTGAATTCTGCTATCTAACTTCGAGGAAGATCCTTCCCAGTCAAGCCACAGAAGAGACCTCAGCCCTGGGTCAACAACTTGACTGGAACCTGTGAGGGATCCTGAAGCCAAGGACACAGTTACGTTCTTGCCAGACTCTTTCCCCACAGAAACTGTGAGATAATAAATGGATATTTTCATAAGCTACTATTTTTTTGTTTTTTGCAGCAATAAAAAAGCCCTTAAAAAGTTTATTTGGCAAGGTCTCACCGTCACTCAGGCTGGAGTGCAATGGCACCATCATCATGGCTCACTGCAGCCTTGACCTCCTGTGCTCAAGCAATCCTCCCACCTCAGCCTCCCAAGTAGCTGGGACTACAGGCATATGCCACCATGCTTAGCTTCTTTTTTTTTTTTTTCAGGGTCTTGTTATGTTGCCCAGGCTGGTCTCCAACTACTGGGCTCAAGTCATCCTCCCTCCTTAGCCTCCCAAAGTGCTGGAATTAGGGGCATGAGCCCCCATACCAAACTAAGTAGTCTTTTAAAAATCCCCCCCAAAATCTTAGCATAGAACACAATTTGGAAAAGGCTGCTCTAATCTGTGTAGCTGATTAAGATTCATAGTCAAATTGAGACAGGCCTGCCCTCAAATATTTGGAAATGTAAACTGCATATTCCATTTCAATTTAGAAGTATAAAAAGAAATGTTCCTTCAACAAGAAAGACAAGATACTTGTAGATTCACTAAAAAGCATTTGCTAATATAAAACTCAAGCAGAAATAAAAGACAGATGAGGGATTTAGTGAATTAAGTTGGTTTATACTTTGCCAAGTTTTACTCTTTTTCTATATTGAGGGTATATTATTTTAAAAATAATTAGCTTGTTTTCAAAATATGATTTTGAAAGTTAGCAAAACTAAAATATTTAGGAAAATGCCTACCATTCTTAAGGTCTGTTATAAGTATGTATGTATTATTACTATCATTATTATTGAATTAATAAGCTACACCTGGAATACTGTGTTAAGTTCTAAGACAACTAATAAACATATAGCATTAAGAGAAGGCTACTGGGATATTGATCATTCTCCTAGCATCCCACAAGTAACATGCAAAGATCAAGTGAAGGGCTTGTGAGACATGGAGTCTTTTTTTTGTTTGTTTATTTTGTTTTGCTTTTTTTTTTTTTTTTTTTTCTGAGACAGAATCTCACTTTGTTGCCCAGCCTGGAGTTCAGTGGTAAGATCTTGGCTCAGTGTGATCTCTGCCTCCCAGTTCAAGTGATTCCCCTGCGTCAGCCTTCCGAATAGCTGGGATTACAGGTTCGTGCCACCATGCCTGGCTAATTTTTTATATTTTAGTAGAGATGGGGTTTCACCATGTTGGCCAGGATGGTCTCAATCTCCTGACCTCATGGTCCACCCACCTTGGCCTCCCCAAATACTGGGATTATAGGTATGAGCCACTGCGTCCGGCCTACAGTCCTAAATATCTGAATCTTGACTTCCGGGAGAATATTCATTAGAAATTGACCTTTCATGTAGCTAACATAATTATTAATATTACTAAGTATAAAATTTTACAGCTATTTCCTACGCATACATTTAACAAAAACAACCAATTATACCCATCCACTAACCAAAAGGAAAAAGAAGATAAAAGAAACTCCACCATTCAACAGGCAAGTCAACCAGTCTACACATGACTAGTAGCACACCAGACACGGGAAAACATTAAAATAAAAATAAAAATCTAGTCCAATAAATTGTGGTTTCTGGGGCCTGATTTGATGGCTTCAGCCAATTCTTAACCACAGCCCAAGAAGATTTAGTCAAACAACTTAATTCTTCTCTCATTCATAAACTATGTGCCTGGCTCTGATTCTCTGGTTGCAACAAGAAAGGATCACCTAAGAAAGTACTCCTTTGTACTCACTGTCTGCCTCATGGCAAGAAGAATCACTTTATCAGAAATCCCATAGTGTCACACAAAGCATGATGGGGTGGGCAGGCTAACAAGCTCTTATATGAGTACAGCCTTTTACAAAAAAATTTTAAAAAAAGACCCGGTGTGTTGGCTCATGCCTGTAATCCTAGCACTTTGGGAGGCTGAGGTGGGCAGATTGCCTGAGCTCAGGAGTTCAAGACCAGCCTGGACAACATGGTAAAATCCCATCTCTACTAAAATTCAAAAAAATTGGCCGAGTTCAGTGGTATGTGCCTGTAGTCCCAGCTACTCCTGAGGCTGAGGCAGGAGAACTGCTTGAACCCAGCAGTAAGAGGTTGCAGTAAGCAGAAACAGCACCATGCATTCCAGCCTGGGCAACAGAGTGAGACTCTGTCTCCAAAAAAAAAAAAAATGCTTTTTATGTTCACTATATTAAAACAGCTACTATCCTTTTACAGATAAAAAAACATAGGGCCCAGAGAAATTGAGTCACTAGATCTTCATCACTGGAAAACATCAGACTAAGATAATTCCAGAAACTAAGCCTCCTGATTCCAATTTTATTCAACATTGTTTCTACTAACCCTTTACTGACTCTGGAATCATATCCAGCATCACATTTAAAAATCTGGTGGGTTGGCTGGGCACAGTGGCTCACACCTGCACCCCCAGCACTTTGGGAGCCCAAGGCGGGTGGATCACCTGAGGTCAGTAGTTCGAGACCAGCCTGACCAACATAGTGAAACCCCATCTCTACTAAAAAAAAAAAAAAAAAAAATTAGCCAGGTGTGGTGGTATGCACCTGTAATCCCAGCTACTTGGGAGGCTGAGACAGGAAAGTCACTTGAACTCAGGAGGGGGAGGTTGCAGTGAGCTGAGATTGCGCCATTGCACTCCAGCCTGTGTGACAGAGTAAGATTCTGTCTTAAAAAAAAAAAATTCTGGTGGGTGAAAGGAGAATGAACAAGTGACAAAAATGTTTTTAAGTAAGTTGCCATATTATGCATGTTTCATGGACTGAAGCCACTGTGAGATGTAAGTAGCTCTGGGTCACCCCATCTTAATGATTAGGAGCTGTCCAGTAGGGATAATACTAAATACTAAATACTGTTAGGCATTCAGGGTAGATGACAATCTTTTTGGGGAAGATGAGAACAGCTGAAGTATACTTTATTCTGCAACGCATGCCCTGACATCACCCTTTAGTCAGATTAAGATAGGAAAGTGTTTTCTGGTTGAGAACTTTGTCTCTGTCTCTCACTGTTCTTAATATATATCCTAATTAGGTATCCGATGACTGGACAATAGGCTTTTTCGTTGTTATATAATAAGAAATATATTAATAAGAAATATATTAATAAGAAATATATTGGCATTCATCCCTTGTTTCTGGCATAGAGCTCCTAAACCCCTTGGAATTTCCCAAGAGGTAAGAGCGTCCTCTTATGTATAATGAGACCTTTTTAATCACTGTTAAGTTTATGCCTATGAGGTGACTTAGGGTAGGGCCCCTACAAAGACTCAGAATGGGGCTGGTCACCAGAAAGACCAAGTGATTAGGGAAATTAAACTTTTAGCTCCACCCACAGACCTCTGGGAAAGGAGTCGGGGGCATGCAGATTAAGCTCTATAAAAACTCTTGAACAACATGATTTGATGGACTTCTAGGTGGCCGAGCACGTGGAGATGCTGGGAGGGTGGTAGGGTGGTTTGCCCATGGACGTTATGGAAGATCCTCCTCCCATCCCCCCATACCTCGCCCTATGTACCTCTTCATCTAGCTGTTCATCTGTATCCTTTATAATAAACCAGTAAACACGACTATTTCCCTGAGTTCTGTGAGATGCTCTAGCAAGTTAGCCTAACCCAAAGTCAGGATCATGGGAACACTGGTTTGTAGCTGGTCCATGAGGGGTTGGCCAGAAGTAACAACTTATACTTGCAGTTGGCATCTGAAATGGGGGCAGTCTTGTGGGCTGAACCCTTAACCTGTGGGATCTGACACTATTTCCAGAGAGACAGTGTCAGAACTGAATTGGATTATTTGACACTCAGTTGCTATCCACTGGGGAATTACTGGTGTGTGTAAGAAAAAGCTCACACACATCTGGCCACAGAAGTATTCTGATTGAATATGAAAGTACAGTATGTAAAAATGTTTTTTTTTTTCCTTCAAGCCAGTTGGTTCCCAGAAAACATTCCATCCTAAAATCCACTAGCCACTTCAACCTAGACAATTCTGCAGAAATGGTCGATTTGGGTAGCCCAATCAATCATGATCATTCTCCATCACATGCAGTTTTCTGTTCTGCTCTTCTATTAACCTTCTAATCAGTTGCTGAACACCAGATTCCCTGGTAGCTAGGAAAAGAAAAATGCTTTGAAATTTGGCAACTGTCCTGGAGTTTCCCAAGCATTTACAGCAATGTGCTGGCTTATTGGCATGAACTTCCTGGGTGATTTCTCAGCTTAAAAAGCAACATGAACTCTGGCTGACCATGAAGCTCTCTGGCATTTGTAACACAGCTTGGCCTTTGTGGCTACAAACTGAGGTCCAGGTCAGATTAGATGAGCATATTATCCTGTTTACTGCTTCAAGCTGACTTGGAAGCTAAGGAAGGAAAGGGATGGGAAATGTGAGAGCTGTAGGGAGCCAGAATTTCTCAAATCAGAAGAATGTGCTGACGAGGTCTCCTGGGGAAAAGTACTGTACTTCTTCCCAATGCAGCATTTTGAAAGCCTCTTCTTATCGTGCAATTATTCAATCCATAGGTGATACATTTTTGGTATCTATACTATTCTGTGTTTCATGCAGCAGATGAAGAAATGGGATTTGGGTCAAATGTGTGGGTTCAAATGCCTGTTCAACCTGTTCTGGGCTATGAGACTTTAAAGAAGTCACTAAATCTTCCCACATGAGATGCTGTTAGTATTAAAATAGTGTGCCAAAAATAAATTGTGTGCAAATTTGCTGGGAAATCATAAAACATATAGAGATAATAATTGTTAAGAATTACTCCTGCTGTTAGTATTATTATTGCTAATAGATTTTATTAATATAACAATGCTTGGCTCTATGTAGAAACTATTTTTTGGCAACATTCCACCCATGTCTCCACTAATTTTGATCTTACCTAAGTAGGTATATAATGTTCTGCTTGCTTCATCTCTGTGCCTTTGCTCCACTTCTTTTAACCGCTAGAATGGTTCCCTCTACATTCATGCATCCTACTAAGTTCTGCTTTCTCTAAAGGCCCTGCTCAGATCTATGTGCTTCAAGCATCTAAGATTAACTAACCTAATATACCATGGGGCCTGCCTCCTCTCCAAGTTCCTCTGAACCCACACTACCTGGCACTCACTAACACTGTAACAGAAGTAAGCCATAGGAAATTGCTAAGCCTCTGGTATTCTGAGAATGGTGATGACCATGCAAGATTCCTATGGGAAACAGACAAGGGAGTAAATTTGGAGGCAATTTTTTTTTAAACCTATGGTAATAATATACAAATCTAACACATTCTTGTACTTAAGTCTTGCTTTCAGGCTATTAGGGAGTATAATAGCTTAGTCCTTTTGTTACTTTCTAAAGGAAGTGGGTTCTTCCTTGATCTGGATAAGAACTGGTCAAGCCCCAAATTCCCCTTCCCCTCCTTTATAGAGTAAAAATGTACAGCTACTTACCTTCTCTTAGGTCTCGATCTATCTTGGGTGATAACTTTTTTCCCATTGACAATGCATGAGCTTCTGCTCCCTCTATGTTCACTCCTGAAGGGACCCTGCCCAATCAAAAAATTTTAAATGGAAATTCGTTATTGAATAGCGACATTCAAAGGCAAAGAATACTTTACCCAGGTAGTCTATAATTCTATATTGTATATTTTGTTGTACACAAGTTCACCTGTCTTTTAAAGTCAAATTAAATGTCCCTGCCTCTTTGAAGTTCTCTATTTCCTCAGTGAGTTTGCTTTATTTCACGCCTCTAATTCTTCTTAGCAATCTTTATTACAATGATGTAACTGTATTCATAACTTAACCTCCTTCAGATTAGACTCTAATCTCAACAGAATAGGAAAATAATTATCATGTGCATCTTTATAATGCTCAGAGTATCCAATGGGGTCTGGAACATGGAGTGCATTATTGAACAATTGTTGAATTGAATTATGTCATAATGTAGAAGTTCAAATGTAGTCAAAATAATGATTGTTTTGAGAAAGAAGACACAGGTTTGTCATTTCCAAACATGCAAATGATAGCAGGCCGTCCTTTATAAATGTAAAAATCAGACAAATCCAAATGTGTATATACATTCTGGGATCTTTTGCAATAATGTTACGCCACCCAAGCGTTGAGTCCTTGAAGTGTAGTGAAAGATTTCAAGATTCTAAATAAGATCTGGATCTGCCCTTCCCTTGTGATGGGACTCTAAGCAAGTTGCTTGCCTTCTCAGGGCCTTAGTTTCCCAATTTGAAAATGAATAAGCTGGACCATGTGATCTCAAGCAGTTATTTCTAATCTTCTGAGTTTCAGTTCTTTAAAAGATGTAAATCGACTTTCGTCATTTTAAACAATGAGCTTTCATGATTTCTGATTCAGTTAGTGACACTTAATATTTTAGCTTGCAGTATAACATGCTGAACTTCATCATTTCAAGTAAATACGGTAAGGGAATTCATCCTCAAAAAAAGTTACATAGTTATTTCTGTTAATAAATCAAAAGTAGCCAACCTTCTTAGATTTGGAATCATGCCCTTTTTTCTTTTTTCTAGGAAAAAACATGAGACCCAGAAAACAGAAGATATATTGCCTAAGCTTACACCAAAGTGTCAAGAAGAGCTGGGACCTGGATGCAGAGCTCCTAATTCACAGCTTAGAATTATTTTATTATATCTTTTTGCCTATTTCAGAGAGCTGCACTTCTCTATGTTAGGTTATGACACTAAGTATTTCTCCTCATATAAAGCCCAGTTTGCGTTCTGAATGGACTTACCGATTCTCATCCTGTCGTCCTCCATATCTGATCCAATAATTCTGTTTTGAATTGAGTAAAAAAAATGCAGTAATTTTGTCACTAAAATATTACTTACAGAATTAAAGTAAATAAAATATGTACTAAACATTCAAAAGACCTATAATTTAGGAAACTTGCATATTATGTAAAGATACAATATATTTTTATTTTAAAGATTAATGATAAGGAAGGCTAAAGTTAGTGGAGACTTGGCAAGGACAAAATGAAGAACAAATAGATTTTTTAAATAGTACGGAATTAGCCTGGATATACATCCTTTTGTCCAAGAAAGTGACTTAAAATTTGGTGGCAGAAAAACATTTGAAAGATCATTCAGTTCAACTTCTTTAAGTTTTCTGAATAAAACAAACAAACAAAATCCAGCTTAAATAATCGTCTGTATAGGATCATGAAATTAGTAAATAACATATACAAAGGTCTCTTGGGTACTGTAAGTTTTAAAGAATAAGTAAGACCAGATATAAATATTAATATATTAGGAGGTGTTATATTGGAAGTAGTACATTAAAATTAACCCATTTTTAAAAATCTGCCTATAAAAACATGACATAATTAAGAAAGAAAGGAAAAAGGGTTGCAAATTGGATATATTATAAATAATTTTAAAAACATATTAACTTGTATATCATTTGAAGAGCTTACATAGCAACCAATGGATAAATGAATAAAACCCATGCCCAAGTAATTAAAACAAGAGGAAAAATAGTTAATATGTGAAAGGTTTATTCTTGCTGGTCATCAAAGAATTGCAAGTTAAAACAAAATTATGTATTATTTTACATATATGAATAAAAAAAGTAATTTTAAAATGTTATTTCTTATTGTTGATAAATTTGTGGTAAAATGGCACTTTTATGCATTACTAGGATTCAAATGCCTGTTTAACCTGTTATGAGCTATGAGACTTTAGAGTAGTCGCTAAATCTTCCCACATGAGATGCTGTTAATATTAAAATAGTATTCTCTTAGAATTATTTATTCTCTTAAAATTAATAATAAATAAATGATTTCTAAGATAATTCTCTTAGAAAAGCAATTTAGTTTTAAGAAATTTAAAATAATTAGCAGAATAATTCCACTCTTAGGAATTTATTTTAAGAACATAGTTCAATAGAGAAAAAAATGCAAAAGCATTACATATAATTTTAAAATCAGAGATAATTCAAAATGTTCAGAAGAAGAGTTCATTTATTTATTGTATATCAATCTAAAGTTCCAAATTCTACCTACATTTTAGATACTAAAATGTATCTAAAAATACTTTTTAAAGCTATACAAATATAGAAATTTCTTATGATATCTTCTTAAATACAAATCTCTTTATACCATAGTATATGTTTCTGCAAAGGTATGTGTTCATTTAAACAATGATTAGAAGACAACATGGAAAAGTGGAGTGAAGTCAGTATGATGGATGGTAGGATTGTGACTGATGATGTTCTTTTTGAAGTCTCTTTAATGTTTAGGTAATATACAAGCATTAAAAGAAAAATTAAAAATACCACATCCACAATTTAGGAAAATAAAACACTGCCAGAGGAAAATGAGTCATACACAAAATGCTTCTACCCAATAGATTTGCTTTCAACTTTGGACCTCATTAATGTGGAATGACTGATGTGGAAATCTACCAGCCTTTTAAAGTTCATCACGTATATTGAGTAAACATCCCCCATCTCCAATTTTTACCAAGGAAGGCATTCGAATCTTAGCTTTTTGAGGTAAATGGCATACATGGGGGTGGTAATAAAAACATAAAACGAATTCCATGGAATCATTATTTTAATAAACATTTCCTCTTTCCTCTTACCGGTTCAGTGTATGAAAATCCCAGACCTTCTGCAGCTGATTTTATCAGCTCAGATTCCAGCTTATGACGTTTCACAAACATTGTTAAATCCTAGTCAAAAAGAAGTAAAGAAAGACATTTTTTATTTAAATAACAGATAAGAGATATGATAAATGTTCAGATGGACATATTTTCATTAGTCACAAATGAGCTGACAGAAATATTCAGAGCTGCAAAACATGTCCCCGTCTCAACATGCTTTCACACGCTAGCATGCGTGAGAAAAAATGTGCTTCTGGCATAAGTTTGAAAGAACTGAGTTCTAGAATTTTGCTAAATTGTTAGATATCTTTAAGACCAGTGTTATATTTTTATCACCTCCCCTCAGAACATGTGCAGAATCAAGAGTTTCTTCTCAAAACATTGGTCTCACCTCCCTCGCCTCAATGGATGCGGGGTCAATGTTATCATCCAACAGACTCTCATAGTAGTCCACATTGTCTAGGACATCCTCATCATCTGGGTGGCACAAAAGATAGGCTTTGGCACACTCCAGGGCTTTCACATATTCACCAACTGAAAGACAAAGGAGCTGCAGCATTAGCGTCAGCCTAGGTCTGTCCAAAGAATTTTAAAGGGAGATCATCAACATGTCTACAGAGGTCAGCATTAAACATTAATCAGAGGGAAGATAAATTGAGGCTGAGCAGAGAAAGCAGAAGCAGTCACAGATAAAAGGAAGGACATGATTTCAGGTATTCAAAAGTTACTGCCTTTGCTCTGCTTCGGTGCTAGTTGTTTTGTGCAAATTATCAAAATTCTACCTGAAGAGGTTGACAACTTTTATTATTCAACACAGATAAACAGCAGAATTGTATGAGTTAATTCTGATTTTTATACTGAGTTTGGATTAAGTAAACATCCTGAAGATGGCCTTTGCAACAGTAATGTACCATTTTGTACATAATGTATGAGTAATATAAGTGCTTTTAAAATGTTATTTTTCATTGCTGCAGTTTGTGGTAAACTGGTGGTTTAATGCAAAGTTCTTCATAAAGTCCCAGATGCTCTGAAGGAAGCCCCTCAAATCCCTCACTATACAATTATGGTAAATCCAACAGCAGCAAACTACTAAAAGGAACTAACAAGGATGTTTCAAATATAAGCTTTTCATTATAGAAATATTTAGTTATTACAAGAGAAATTTTAAAAGTCTGTATGCTTTGCTTTCAAATAAGTCACAACACTGGACTTCTAATGGAGATTTACAATACATGTATGTGTGTATGTATATATATGTGTGCGTGTATGTATGTATGTACAAATACATATGCATACATATTATATATACTCTGAGATGACTCTGATTTTTAAAAAGAATGATAAAAATTAAGCAACTCTCAACTCCTTTGATTCACTGTTTATGACTTGAGCATGTGATTCATTCTGTGCCATCAACACCAGGTTAATAAATAATGTTTTGTTCTGGGGAACAAGATTTTGCAAAATACCTTTTAAACTGAGTTTAAAAATCAAGTCTAAAAAATCATGCCAGATGTCATTCTAGTATAATTTTCAGTAAATTATCACAGCATTAAATTTTGTACTTTGCTCATTGGTGATTTCCCCTTCTGCTCTTCTTGTTCTGCAGCTCAGGAGGGAAGAAATGCATAAATTCCCATTGCTTTGATAATAAACTGAAGAAGGCAGAGCACTAAATTACAAAAATGTGATGACTGTAATGATGAACCACAACCCCCCGAGAAGTATTCATGGATGATCCACGCTTTACCTCGATAGTAGGCAAATTGTAGGTAATCATAGTGCAGAGGAAGAAAGTTCTCAATGGGTGAGAGGCGGCCAGGGCGGGTGGCAACCTCCCTCACACATTCATGCTGACAGACAAGCACCTGCATGTAGTGATCTGGAAGACAAGAGTCAATACATGTGTCCCTTCAGTCTACTGAGTGCCCAAACGTCAACGTCACAGCCACAGTGACACAGGGCATTCCTCGCCTCACCACACTCTGAGAGCAAAATCATTCTAATCCTCACTTCCTCACTGTAGAACCTTTCTACAGAAAAAGTAGGTGATTGCCAAGGTCTCCTGGTCGGTGATCACTAGAACGGCAGGAGATTCCAAATCCTCTAGCTCACAATCTGTTCTCTATACCTCACTCTTCCCTCCCCATATACACTTTTAATACCCCACAGTCCACTTGACACCACCTACACCCCAGCTGAATGTCAGTTTCATATTTAACAACTTTGGGGCCTCTCTTTAGATAGCTTAGATGGCTTGAAGTGCCCTGGAATCAGGAATGCAAGTTCAGATGTTAGTAAATGTTAAGGAACAGTTCAGAAAAAGAAACCACGATGGACGTGAAAAATTCAGACTGAGAAGTGATGCAAAAATGCTCTTTTTCTTTGTTAACATTTTCAATCCAAATTGTCCTAAAGGACAAATAAAAACTCTTTTTTTTACACCTATTGGTCAGAAACCTATTCTGCCCAGTTATAAATTAGTCTATCCCCTAGACATTGTATATTCTAATACTAAGAACATTGTATATTCTTTACCAGAGTCTGGTAAAACAAGAAGAAGGATGAAAACTAAAGAAATTTAAAGGAGCATTTTATTTCCTCTTTCTCTTCTGTCTCCTTTCTATTGTTCCCGTTCTTCTTGCTTGAGAGTCCTGAACTGTTGGGGTTTTCATGCCCCCTTTGGCTCTGGACTCTATCTTATTAAAACCTGAGGTGAGGAAACACAAGTGGTGAATGTCCCCGAGAAGAAAACGCCTCCTGCCTTTTACCTCGACTGATTTTTACAAAGAAGATGATGGACTTTTCCAGGAAGAATGGTTCATTCATGCTGTGCTGAGTGGGTTCTTTTGAGGATGATAATAAAATCATTTGATCTCATAGCTGCACTATTTAATTTATCGCAACTGCCTCTTTTTTTAAAAAAAGGTTCTCTATTTAGTCTGCGTTTGGCTTGGATCTTGATGATTTTGCAGAGGGACCCCAAAACACAACAGGAAGGAAATGTGCATTTTCTGGTGTGGGGGAAAATGTGCCAGTTTTGCATAACTTGGCTAACTGAATCATTTACAGCACAGTTAACAGGATCCCTAAAGCCCATTGGTTATTAACCCCAGTCAGGGGATGTGAAGGAAGAACGAGTTCTATTTATTTGATTAGCATGTTAGAAATAAATAACTAGCTGTTTTACTTCTTAAGAAAACAAAAACAACCTTCAACTGTTTTCTCCTACCATTTGCATTTCTATTTACCTTCTAATACACACTCCATTTAATCCCAAGTGACAAGCAAAAGGTAAAGGCAAAAGACACCCATAGAGAACTCAAAATCCGAATGAAAATATTTTTCAAAGCAAATATAAATAGCAGCAAAATAAGAGTGACAGAAAGCCTTTAGGTTTCATAGCAGGGCTAGTAATAAAAAACTGCATTCGGAAGCCATTTGTACTTTTCCCCAACTGTTAATGTCTAACTCTAAAATTCAAATATTCTGACATTTTAATATATTTGCTATTTAAAAACCCAGTGTCATTCCTAATTTAGGACAATTTTGAACCGGACAACAATTTACATAGCGAGAGCTGTCATATTACCTTTATTAGGTGCATCCCTTGCCTCCTTTCTATCTTAAAAGACATTGTGCAATTAATATGTTTTTAATAAGTTTGAGTCTTAAAAATTAAAGAACCTGGATTATGAGATCTCTACTCTTTTCCAGTATCCAACATGCTGTGGTGACCTTCAGCAAATCACTAAATGCTCATCTGTGGGAAACCATCAGTCAATTTTCCTAAACCAGACCTAGGACATGAGTCAAAACTGTTCACTGGCCATTGGTGGAAGCAGGTGCAGAGGCCAATGTGGGGGCGAAGCAGGATGCGTACCCCCCACAACCACAACATAGCTATAATGAAGGAAGAATCTGCCGTTCTCAAATAAAAGATCAAGTGTAGGGAAACAGCAATTAAAATGTGAACCACACATAAAACTGACATTTCAAAAATTTAGGCCACTGGATCTTGCAGGGATCCAAAAAACCAAAACTTTCAAGAAAATATCCTCTATAATTGAGATTGTTGTATTGAATTTAGATGAACTGAGTTGATTTCGGGTAACTGTGTATGTCACAAATCGGTCATTTGACGTATTAATTTTCATTCTACTTCCTAGTCTAAATTTTGATAGCTACACCCCAATTGTCTCTATAAGAAACCTTAACAATTTATGACCTTCATTCTCATCAACATGGAGTATTTAACCCTTTTGATCCCTGCTATGCTATTGATGAACATGTCATCTCATTCATCCATCAACCCATTCATTTAACCAGTATTTATTTACTAAGTATCTACTATTTGCCAGTCACTCTTCTTAGGCCCTGAAGATTAAGCACTAAACACGACAAAGCTTTAGCCAAGAGATAGAAGAAAACAACATTTTGAAAATCTGCAAATAGAAATATGCATGGCATATTTAAGGAATCAAAGAGAGAGTGTGACAGGGAGAGAATGAAATGAATGAAATGGATGAAAACATACACAAGGGCCCAATCATGAAAGTTCTTATCAAAGAATTAGGTTTTATAAGCCATTGGGGTGTTTAAACCAGGTCTGTGAGCAGAATTTTGTTTTTTAGAGACTGCTCAGTCTGCAACCAGAGCAAAACCAGAACAGGATATGAAGAGCGGCAAGGAGCTAGTCACAGTTGCCTTGAGCCAGGGTCGTAGAAAGGATTGGAGAAGTTAGGAAGTGTTAAGTGCAATTAGGAGGTAGCATCTATCCACGTTTGGTAATTGGGAATAGGAACTAAGGAAGATGTCGGATTGAAAGAAAACTTCTTGGAATTTGGTTTGAGCTATTAGGTGAGAAGTGCTTTTTCGGAAGACCAAAAGCATTGGAAGTTGGGGAGAGCAAACTGATTTAATTAACTATCATTTTAGTAAGTAAATGAAGTTGAACATTGCTTTTCATATATGGGTAACTCAGGAAGAAGAAATGTGTCCTCAAAAAATATTTGTGAGAAATTTATTATTGAATAAACATCCTTTGCCTACTTTTCAATTATGTAGATTTTAAAAACATAGATTCTAGAGTCAGAAAAGTCCAAATATGAATTCCAGCTTCACTCTAATCATGTCACTAATCTTTTTCAGATAAAAATTTCTCATCTACAAAAGGGTGAGGAGAGTAAGTAACAATAGTATCTATAAGAGTTGCCTGGCCGGGCGCGGTGGCTCAAGCCTGTAATCCCAGCACTTTGGGAGGCCGAGGCGGGTGGATCACCAGGCCAAGAGATCGAGACCATCCTGGTCAACGTGGTGAAACCCCCGTCTCCACTAAAAATACAAAAAATCAGCTGGGCATGGTGGTGCGTGCCTGTAATCCCAGCTACTCAGGAGGTTGAGGCAGGAGAATTGCCTGAACCCAGGAGGCGGAGGTTGCGGTGAGCCGAGATCGCGCCATTGCACTCCAGCCTGGGTAACATGAGTGAAACTCCGTCTCAAAACAAAAAAAAAAAAAAAAAAAAAAAAAAAAAGAGTTGCCTAAAGCATTAAAAAGAGATAAAAATATGTGAAGTGCTTTGTATGTTACAACTGCTACATATGTATTGGTTATTATTACTACTGTTAATAAGTAAATCCCATGAACAGTAATAATTTACTTTTTTTGAATTATGAATTAAAATTCTTTGAATTTTTTGATGAATTGAAAAATTCATTTTGATGAATTCACTCTCTTTAAATATGAAAGATATTAACACTTTGCCTATAAAATATTTTGCAATACTTTCTATGTGTGATTTGTAGATCAGCTTGGTTTATTGTACAAATTTATATTTATAAATCTTAGGTAAAGTTTACCTTGTTCTTTATTTTTCTTGTCTTTTGTCATGCTTTGAAGAGCTTTTCTTCTCCTAATATTATAGAAACATTTTCCCTCACTTTCTTATAACAGTTTTATATTTTACACTAATATTGTTGTTACAAACTTATTTTTGTGTAAGGTATATAGGAGAGAACCCACTTTCCCATCATAAGCGGTTAACTAGCCAGTCTCCCAAATTATTCTATAATGTGTGTTACCTACTATTTTAAGTGCCACTTTGTCATATATTAAATTCTTATTACATAATAAAACATTTTTATAAGTAGTTGAAGACAATACAGAAGTGTTCACGCTACATTGTTTATAATAATGTAAAATTTCCATCTCTAATACTTGTCAGTAAAGGACTAGTCAATTAAATTATGATGTATTTATATAACAGAGCATTATCCAGCCATTAAATACAATAAGGTGGCTCTGCATACTTACGTGAGAAGAAGTCCACAATATATTGTTAAGCATAAAATAAAACAACAAAAGTTGAAAAACAATATATATAGAGTCTTGTCCTATTTTATAAAATATGAAATAATAACTATACATAAATACATAAATAGATAAGCATCTGAAAAAGTTTGGGAGGAGAGTCATTAAAATTTTAACTGCATACATTTCTCTACAGGAGATAAGATGTGATAGATACATGAGAGTCTTTTATGTTTTACAATATATTCTTCTATATTGCTGGAATAGTTTTTCACAAATTGCAAGTAGTATTTTTATAATCAAGAAACAAATAAAATGAAAACCTAAGCTTTACCTGCAATAGCTTCATACAGACCAGCCTTATACCCTAAGTACTCATATTCTTCAAATCTCTGAGGCCCCTCACATAGGGTTCGGCATTCTGTATCTTCAATGAAATATTCTCTTAAGGCTTGTTCAAAGTGCTTGATAGCCATCTCAAAGTCATCAGCCTCATAATGTTTAACTCCTGCATTGTAACTCTCCTGCAATGAAATAGACAACAAAACAAAAACTCTTACTTTCAAATACAAGTGTCTAGGCTGACTGAGGATCATTTAGGTAGGTGGAGGTACTGGATGCTTGTGCTGCGGAGGGTTTACCTTTAGCAAAGGGTTGCACTGGGAGATAAAGAACAACATTCCTGGTTTCAAATACTTGTAAGTGAGAGGGATCTTACTGAGCAAATAGACTGCTATGGGATCAATTTCATTTTCTTTCTTAGTACATGCAAGACTGTATTTTTGAATTCATTTGCCTATAGGTAGGACCACGGAATAAGTTCAGGTAAATAGATGTGGGTGGAAGTGTCATCCACTTTTAGGTGTTGCCTGTGTGTGTGTGTGTGTGTGTGTGTGTGTGTGTGTGTGTGTTTTAATAGTCTCTAAAATCTTCCCTTATTTTTTTCTGCAATAATTTTGGAGTCTACATGTTGAGAATGGCGATATCAAAAATTGAAAAAAAAAAAAAAAACACTTTCAACATGTGATTTCAAGTAATGTTTAGTCTACACAAAGAATTACATCGCTTTATAAACCCCAGTTTGAAAAGTATAGGTACAATGGGCAAACCACTGGACTGGGAGCTGGAAAATCATAGTGTAATCCTGAACAATTCACACTGGCCTCACCTCTAGGTATAAAATAAAAGTACTGGAAAGGTTCAGAGAGGATTATAGATAATTATATGACGTTCTAGTTTTTAACATATTACACTGATTTTCTAAGTTAATTTTTATTTTCTCTTAATTTTTAAGAGAAAAAAATTTAATGTTTTAGTTTTTTTTTATTGCAACTTTTAAAATTTTAATTAAAATTTTTTTTAAAATCTCAATTGTTTCAGGCCTGATCATTGTATCCTGAGAACCCAGAAAGTCTAAAAATGTTACTAAAATTTGAAATATTCATTCGTATAAATTTGCTTTGACTCAAATGAAACTTAGGAGCACTTAGCTCCCTCTGGTGAGGGCAGGGGTCCACAGAGCTTACCATGTGTAGTTTGGCTTCTCTGTCTACCAATTGCAATGCTTCAACACCAGCCATTGCTCTGTAATTCTCAATGTTCTGCTGCATTTCCATGTGCTCAGGGTTAGCCACGAAAAATGTGTGAGCTGCTTCCACTGCTTTTTCGAGCTGGTTAAGCTAAAGTGAAAAAAATGACCAAATGAAGGCAAATATTTCTAAATCACACTCAGAGAAATACAAAGATCAACCCAAAATCCCACAGTTTAAGAGTGAAACCAGCAGCCTGGGTATTTTTTTTTTTTTCTTTTTCTTTTTTTATTAGGCAATAAAAATAAAAACAGGCAAATGATATTACATCAAATTTAAAAACTTCTGCACAGCAAAGAAAGCAATCAGCTGGTGGAGATACAACCTATGGAATGGGAGAAAATATTTGTAAACTATATAGACATATCCAAAGAGGGTTGATATCTAGGATACATAAGATATATAAGAAGCTCAAAAACTCAATAGTAAGAAAAAAAGATTTTAAAATGGGCACAAGATCTGAAATGACATTCCTCAAAAGAAGGTATACAATTGGACAACAGGTATGTGAAAAAATGCTCCACATCACTAATCACCAGGGAAATGCAAGTCAAACCCACAATGACATATAACTTCATTCCAGTTAGAATGGTTATTAACTAAAATATAAAAGATTACAAGTGTTGGCAAGGAAGTGGAGAAAAGGGGACTCTTACACATTGTTGGTAGGAATGTAAATTAGCAAGATCATTATGAACAACAGTATGAAGTTTCCTCAAAAAATTAAAAATAGAACTACCACATGGGCCAGCAATCTCACTGCTAGGTATAGGAAATGAAGTCAGTATGTTGAAGCCATATCTGTATTTCCACATTTATTGTAGCACTATTCACAATAGCCATGACATGAAATCAAGCTAAGTGCCCACCAACAGATGAACGGATAAAGAAAATGTGGTACATATACACAGTGGAAATATTATTCATCCATAAAAATTAATGAAACCCCATCATTTGTAACAACATGGACGAACCTGGAGGGTATTATGTTAAGTGAAATAAGCCAGATATTATGCTAAGTGACATAAGCCAGAAGGACGAATACCACATGATCTCACTCTTACATGGAATCTGAAACAGCTGATCAAATAGAAGTAGAGAGTAGAATGGTGATTACCAAAGCTGGGAAACATAGGAAAGGGAGAGATGGGAAGAGGTTGGTCAAAGACTACAAAGTTACAGTTAATTAAGAAGAATAATTTCTGATGTTCTATTGCAGAGTAGGATGACAATAGTTAACAATTATATATTATATATTTCAGAATAGCTAGAAGAAAGTATTTTTAATGATTTCACCCAAATAAATGATAAATGTTATAAGAGACAGATTTGCTGATTATTCTGATTTAATAATCATACAATAAATACACATATGGAAACATCACACTGTACCCATAATTATGTATACTTATTATGGGTCAATTAAAAAAAGACAAAACTTAATGGTAAATTATTTCAATGCATAAAAGATGCTAAGTACACACATAAAATCCTCTACCACACAGCTTTGAGATAGTTGATTCCAAACTTACAACTTTGATTCTCATTAATATTTGATTCTCACTAATAAAAAGGAATTTTTAACAACTACTACACAGAAACTGCAAACTGTCTCCTAAACCACCTAATACAATGATCTTCATATAATAATCAATGATACATTTTTAATAAAATGGATTTAATTTACCCCTTTTAACACTTTTTTTTTTTTTTTTTGAGATGGAGTCTCGCTCTTTCCCCCAGGCTGGAATGCTATGTCATGATCTCCATTCACTGCAATCTCTGCCTCCTGGGTTCAAGCCACTCTGCTGCCTCAGACTCCCGAGTAACTGGGATTACAGGTGCACATCACCACAGTTGGCTAATTTCTGTATTTGTAGTAGAGATGCGGTTTCACCATGTTGGCCAGGATGGTATTGATCTCCTGACCTCATGATCTGCCCACCTCACATATTTACATATGCTTTAGTATGGGGAATTTCAACAGACAGATCCATTTACATCACATCAGAAAAATAAAACTTCACATTAGTTGTCTTCTTCATGGTGGAATCCAAAACATGCTCAATCCATTTTAAAGTTTGAAGAAATGAAAACTAATCATATTGAACAATGTAAAATCACAGAATAGCATAAAAGATTCAACTGCATCTGCCTTTGACAATTTTGCCACGCAATTAATAAAAAGTAAAAGTAGTAGACTCACAAGTCCCCATCACTGCAGTCTTGTGAAATATAAAGAATCAACTCTTAACACGAAACATAAACTGCCCTGTTTTAAGACCTGACATCCTTAACTTCATCCAATAATAGTAAAGCCTTCTCTTTTTAAATGTAATTTGCATATTCTCAGCTACTGACTTTCCTTTCCATTATACCTTGCTTGAAATGAGCTCTTCCTTCCACTTTTACCCTTGTTCTCAATTCTACACACCCAGGATTATTTTGATTGTCAAAATCACTAATTTTGGATTTCATCTTTCTCAACTTTAATTTTCTCAATTTCTTACACATCAATATAGATAAATACAAATTGTATGCATCTACATAGTAATAACTATATAGGGATAAAGAATAGGTTCGAAATTGTGTGTGAGTTTGCATTTATTGGCCATGTAAACCTGGAAAAAGTTGTTTAAACATTGGTACTTTAACTTTTCCTAAAGAAAAAATGCTCAAAACAACTACATACCATCATTTACTATGTAAGATTTTGGAAGGATTCAACTACAAAATATACATGAATGTGTTCAGTAGTCACTAGAGCACTAGAAAAAAAATAGCATACAATTTATAAATGATTTGTTTCAAGGATGTGAATATGCTCCCATTAACAAAAAGTAGAGTTTAGCTCTCATGAACATATAATTTAAGAGGATAATTTAAACAGGTTAGTACTAACATACTCAGATTCTATAGCACTAGACATTAAAGTTGACAGAACACAAATAAATATTTATGTTCTTAATTTTCCTACTTTTATGTTTTGGCTCAAGGTATTCCACTGACTTAGAGAACCTTTGTTCCTCTGTCTTTTCTTACTGAAATATGTCATGTCCTATAAGGCCAAACTTAAATCCTGCCTTCTCTAAGAGACCCTTTCCCATCCAGGTAAGCACAGTTAGGCACCACAGGATAATCTCAACCCTGTTCCTCTATTGGTGCTTATCATTCTGTACTTTATATATGTATTAGTATATTTGCTTCTCTCATTAGAGCTTTATGTGATTATGGATCACATGATTTATTAATCTTTTTATTTTTTACCTACTTTACACATAGATTATATCTATGATATGTCTTAGAAATGAGAAAAAAAACTTGTAAGAAGTAAATCTTTTATACATAAGTTAGGTCTATTACATGTAAGTATGCGTCATAAATTGTAAGGTAGCGGTCCCCAACCTTATTGGCACCAGGGTCCAGTTTCGTGGAAGACAATTTTTCTATGGATGGGGCACCGGGATAGTTTCAGGATTAAAGTGTTCCACCTCAGATCATCAGGCAAGATTCTCATAAGGAGCATGCAACCTAGATCCCTCACATGCACACTTCAAAATAGGTTTGGCGCCTTTGTGAGAACCTAAGACCTCCACTGATCTGACAGGAGGTGGAGCTCAGGTGGTAAGGCTCACCTCCTGCTGTGCAGGCCCATTCCTAACAGGCCTGGTATTGGACCATGGCCCAGGGATTGCGGACCCCTGCTATAAGGTACTAAAAGTTTGTATGTTTAATAAAAACTTCTCTGAAATCATCATTCATATTGAGAGCTTCCAATGTGGTTATCACAATGAATGTGATTCAGTAGCTCTTGAAAACAGTCAATGTTGACAAACTGGGTCCTTTTCTCAAAGTTGATGTTTTACTTATGTGGTGCCTTCCTCCTTTATAGTCCAGAATTGAACACACTAAAATCTATAAAAAAGATTCCATGACTTCAGGCTGAACCATAAAATTTCATGGCTTTTAAAAACTGGTCCTGGCTTTTAAATTATTGTGAACCAGTTTAGGAAACTAGAATTTGCTGCCAGCATCTATAAAATAAACCACTGTTTTAACAGGAAGCTTGATATCTCTGTCTTCCATTTTAGAAATTAAATACACACATCCAAAGTGGTAAGAAAAGCCCACATAAACATGTGCATGGTACATATAATGTCATATGATTGGATAGAGGCTACAAGGCTTTGTCAGTAGCAGGCTTCAGCTAAGGAAGGACCTACCCACTCCTCCAGTGAAACAAACCAAGAACACACAGCATTTAAAGGCTCTAAACTGGACTTCCTTTAAGACCTAATTAAAACAAACCACAAGAGCGAGTAACTCTAATATGAGGGCAACTATGCATTAGAAAAATAAATTGTGAAATAAAGAACAATTGAGGAAAGGGGAATAGTCTGACATGAAGATGGTATTGACTTTTTAAGGGAGGCCACTGAAATGTGAGAAATACTGGTAAAAATGTCTTCAAGAAGCCTTGGGTCATTTCATCTTAAGCTGTCAAGAACTAAAGCAAACATTTCCTTTTGCCAGCCCAGAAGCATGACCACGTGGCAGTCATGCTATATGGAAAAAGAAATGAACATTGACTAAATCAACAGCCTGCTGACATTCAGAAGTTACACTGTCCTTGAACCTGTGCATGAACGAGGCTCTTCTGACACAGGAGGAGTTTTCCATAACTGGTAATAAAGGAGGCATTGCTAAAGCACACATTGACTATTCAAAAATCTCCAGTAGCTATCCATTGACCAGAAAAGAGATTTCAGACACTCCACACCATGACATTACAGAAACAGAACTCCAGGATTTGGCTCTTGTTTTTCTAGCATCAGTTCTTCCTCTCTGCCATTATACAAACGTTTTCCAGAGAATCGGAACTTCTGTAAATTTTATAACTTGCCATCCGTCTATTGTGGAACACACACATAGGTCCAATTCTCTAGTCACGCCCCAATTCATTAGTGCACCCATTTACTTATTCAGCAAATACTTATTTTGCATCAACTCTGTATCAGGCACTAATGAGAGTATCTACATGGTCAAGATAGACAAAGTTCTGCTTTCTATAATAAATGTTGACATTCTCATGGAAGGGGACAAATCCCAAGTAAATAAATAAGTAATTAAAGTAATTTCAGATTGTGTTAAGTGCTATGAAGAAATAATCAACAAAGTTGTGAACACTGGCTGGAACTGGGGTAGAAGGAGAACTCCTTTAGATAAATTCATCATAGAAGATCTCTGCAATGTAATTTTTGAGCCAAGTCCTCAAAGTTGGGAAGCCAGGCAAGAACTGAACAAGAGGAAGTGCATTCCAGGCCAAAGAAAGTCAAGTGAAAGGTCCCTGAAGTGGAAAAAGCCTTGATGTGTTTTAAAAGCAACACAGAGATCAAGGAGGAAGATTTTAGAAGTTAGAGAAGGGCGGATCATTTGTATAGGCTATACAAATGATATTTGTATAGGCTAGAGTTTAAATGTAATTCTAAAAGTGCACAAGAAAACAGTGAAGAATTTTAAGGAGGGATATAATAAGATCTGATACATTTGAAAATGATAATTCAAACTTCTTTGTGGAAGATAGATCTTCCTGGCAGGCAGAAGAGCTCTGCAGTAATCAGGTCAGAGATAATGCTTTACTTTGCAAAATAAAGTAGCCCAGCCTAAGTCAGTTGCCTCTTTTTACTTTCCTTCCCTTCCCTGGTTCCACTCCCTTCTCTTCCTCTCCATGCCCATCCTTGCTATAACAATGTTCCTCAATTCAGAAGGCAAACACATAGCGCAAAAGGAAACATTTTTAAAATTTCCAAACATTTTATAAGAAAAATATACAAGCTCTGCCGGACGCAGTGGCTGAAGCCTGTGATCCCAGCACTTTGGGAGGCCGAGGCGGGTGGATCACGAGGTCAAGAGATCGAGACCATCCTGGTCAACATGGTGAAACCCTGTCCCCACTAAAAATACAAAACATTAGCTGGGCATGGTGGCGCGTGCCTGTAATCCCAGCTACTCAGGAGGCTGAGGCAGAAGAATTCCCTGAACCCAGTAGGCGGAGGTTGCGGTGAGCCGCGATGATCATGCCAACCCCCAGCCGGGGTAACAAGAGTAAAGCTCCGCCTCAAAAAAAAAAAAAAAAGAAAAATATACAAGTTCCCTATTTTCTGAATTAGGATACATAGCTCAAATAGTTTGAATATGAAATTAAGAACAGCTTGTAAGGCACATGCAACAAAGAAAAGGGGCTAATATTTCTAAAGTACATTAAAACATGGAAAGACCACTGTGTGCTTCTAAAATAGAATATATGGCAGCACTTTTTACTCTTCTGAAAGTTTTTTTGTACAATCAGAGTAAAATATCCAGCCTAAAATAACTAATTTACAATTATTCTCAAACATCAACATTTTCAATAAATAAATGAATTCCCTTTCTACTTTCATCACCCTAACTTTGGGAATTTATCCATTACATTTTAATGAAGTGCGATAGTTTTTGCCTTGGCTTTTTTACTGAAGTTTCACAACATAGTAACTTTAGAGATTTTTAACTCCCAAGTGACAAGCATGTAAGCTGACACTGAAGACATCCTATTTCTAAGCCACAGTACCCGTTTTTAGCTCTAGCTAGCAGCATAAGCACAACAGCTAAGGAGAAAGGAATTCGTCAAACTACAGCATGTATATCACACTAAACAACAAAAGTTCATTCTTTGATGAACCTGCAAGATGTGTGTGTGTCTGAATGTATTCATATACATATATCTATAGATGTCACAAGGCACCTTTGTAGACATATCATTACTTGCTAAAAGTCTCCAAATGTATACAAATTTTTGCCAACTTGAGTTAATTTTTATTCATAGACCCAAATAAATAAATAAATAAATTTCTTACAATATGAACAACATATAAAAGTAATATTCTTAAAATTTATGAGACATCAAATTTTGAAATAAAATTTGGAAGCAGTTTGTTCAACCTACTGAATTAAACTAAATCCTGTAAATTACAGTCTTTAAATGTAAAGAATGGGCTGTTCAATGAGAATTCAGTCTTATTTTAGGAAATTCCTAAACATTTCTATATAACAGAGTCAGATTTGTGAAATAAAATAATAGCCATATAGAAAATAACTTTGCATTTTATTTCACAATTACTGCTGATGTTAACACATTAATGTAACTTGTAAAATCCATATTTGAAATTATTTTCATAATTCAGTTATAATAATAGTTTCTGTTGACAAACTTATAAAATTAATTTTTGTATCCATTGAGAACTACCTGACATATTGTGTTGCACCTTTTGCCTTGACTACTAGGAAGCTCAGAACTATATTCACTGTCACTTACAGTAACAATATTATGCTGAGTTACTAATATGTCATACTAAAGCTGACATATTTCACTTTTTTCTTAGAGTGTTTCTGTTTCCATTTTAAAAACTATAGAAATAGTTGCTTTAGCAAGGAAATTCAGGGACATAGGAAAGGTACAATCTATTTAAAGTATATACTCCCATAATAAGGGAAATTTTTAGACACTACATCCCTTTTCTACATCTCAAGGAAGAACATTTTAAAATTTCTGGCTTTAAAGAACATGTTAATTCATAAGTTAGGTGGTCATGCTAATGTAGCAAATGAACTTATCTTTGCATTTATGGAATGTTACTCCAAAATGTAGTCTTGATTATAAGTAAATATTTACAGTTTTCAAACTGCAATTTGGTAAGGATTAAATGGGAAATGACATTTCTAAAGAGTAGCATTTCCTCTGTGGAGTACATTGGAAAGAAAGAATATGCTTTTTTAAAGGGCTTTCTTTTGCCAAACTGCTCATGCTCTTGCCCTCAATTACTTATGATCCTGATTCTGATTATTAATAGGCTCCTGCTCTTTCTAAACACTCTAGTGACGTTTTAATCTGATGTTTACATTTCAGTGTTAAACAATGATGGTGAATAGCCACTGCCAAATGAGGATACTCTTATGCGCTCAGTGAAACAACAGATTCCATCAGCTCACTAGAAGATTTCTTATCTAAATAGAAACCATCTCTCTGGGTAAGGAAAACACGAAAGTGAAGAAACAGAACTTTTAAACATACTATTTCCGATTAGAGACTCTTTAAAATGAAATGCCCTTGATGTTAAAAAAAAAAAAAAAAAAAAAAACTCTCTAAGTACTAGCTAAAAATAGTGTGTGCTTTTAATTGGACAGAATCCCTCAAATAATCTGTGTATTGTCTAACTTCCTACCAAGGGAACAGCCAAAACTTGCATGGCTGCTGGGTAAGGAGTGCACTTTATCTCACTCATGAAATGTAGACAAGTCATCCCTGCCTCGGGTCGAATGAAGTTAGTGTGCGTGGTTTATTGGTATGTTACTGTTGTTTTTGGTTCTAAATGCTAGGACAGGGTAAGACTGAATAACTGGGCAGGGATCTTAACCTCTGCAGTGTTTGTCCAGCACTCTCCCTTGAGGTGTCAGATGATGACTAATGGTTACCGAAAAGCAGTGTTGGCCAAGACCTTGCTGACATTTGCTTCCTGCTACTGTTTTTGGAATCAGCTTAAATCCTCTTCAAAATTTATTCTGAAGGTAGTTGTCACTAATTTCATACTCTAGCTCTGCCAGCATCCCATGACTACTGTGGTAGTCATTACTAACATCTAAGGACTCTAGTTCATGTCAGATTTTGAAAAATAAATAAAGAGAAATCCAGTGTCTCTCTATGTGAGCACAGAACTCTACTCCTGTTATCCATGACCCCTGTATTGGTGAGCACAATCTAATTTGTGAGGTTGCTAATAATAAAAATGGCATTTGTCAGACAGTTTGTATGTTTTATGTAGTTTGCAAAGCATTTTATCATATTAGTAATAAAAATAAGAGAAATAAAAATGGCCATTTATTGTCTGCCCAAGAGGACAGCTTCTAAAAGCTAGATGAGCTGTTACCTCTACTTCAGGACCAGTGCAGAAAGTGGCTGATAATTATTGACAAGGGTACATTATGATACAAACAATAGTTCATACTGCCAGGTCGAAACTCGTCCAGGGACAGAGTTGACCTTAATAAACATTATGATACAAAAAAAATTTGTTGTGATAACACGACTTATATTTTGCCTGGTTTTCATTAGGATAAATGGAGAAAAATGTGGTCTTTCCCTAGCGACTCAATAAAAAAAAAGTTTTCACTGGCCATCAATTCCCTATAGCTCAAAGCCAGCTTTCTAACTGTTCACTACCACAGTTATGACTCTGCAGTCATTAGCAGCCAGATCACATTTTTTCTTCAAACTGTATGTCACAATCATGTGAATTTGTCAATTATGACAGCACAGTGGCAATTAACTATGGGTTTTTGCTTCTAAGATGACTTTTTGAAAATCAGCAGTGAAATAGCTTAATACAGACCTGGAAATGATTTTTCTGATCTTGAAAATACAAAAAAAAAAATTCAAAAATGTGTTGGTGTATCTGCAACATTGTTTTGTGCAATGACAAAGCATCAGACATAAAATGCTTGTCATAAGTGACTGGGAATCAAAGTATGGGTTTATTTAGCGTTTCTTCTGTAAGTCTTCATGTTTCCTGAGTGGACTCAATGGAGGCATATAGATCAGAGAAAAGAAGTAATCATTTGGGCCCTGGCCTGTTGAAAATTGTAACAATGCTAGGATAACACTGAAAACAGCTTGGCAAATTTGATGATTTGAGGAGGGTTTTAGGGTTTAGTGAATGTACAGATAAATTCTGTCATTACAATTTCTAACATGTTTGGTCTCCCTTCCATTTTGTGTTTATGAAACAAACTTGACATTCCACTCAAATCACTTTACGGTGAGCAATGCAAGAAAAGCAAGCAGGCAAATTTTTTGATTTCCACTTGTGCCTTTTTGGTATAAATACGCCATGTTCTTCTGTGAAATATAAACTCTTACTTTTATCGGGTTGGGAATATTTACTTCAAAAATTATTTCCAAACACTCATTTCAGCTCATGCAAAGGAATGCATCGTGGCTGCAAGCCAAGGGGGATTTTATTCCAAAGACCCCTCCTGGAGGAATCTTTAAGAAGAGACCAAGGTCTCTGCAGGTACATAACCCATCAAGCTGAATAATGGGTACTCCCAAGCTGGCAGGCCACATGCTCTTACTAAAGACATGGTTTTGATGATAGAGTTCTTTCATTTCAACGTTTCATAAATTCCTCTGGCATCACACCTGCACTTCTAAAAGTATCCAGCCACAGCCATAACCTTCAGCCTGTACAGTGTATGAAATATCCCTGCCATATACACAGGTTAAATATAAACTCAAACATTTTCTTTGTACCTCAGCCAAAAGACTATATTAGAAAGAAAGTTCTAGTCCATGTAAATTCTAGAGAAAGCTAAAGTTTGGGAGAGATCTACTTACTGACTAAACATATCGAGTGGCATCAATCCTGTTGCTTTAATTGCACTTGCTCTGATCTTATAAATACTAACTGCAATTAACTATACTGTAGAAGACTAGGGCTGGATAGGCCATTTGTACCATACAGTCCCACTGCCTCATTTTACAGGTGGATAAAGAACCTGCCTAGAATATTAGCAGCAGAAGTAAAGTTAGAAGCTACCTCTCTGATTAAAACAAATGTTCACAAATATACACTTGAGATTTTAGTCGCCACTATTTCAACGTAGAGGTGAGTTTGTGCGTGTCTTGTTTATGTAACAAGTTTGCTGGTCATTTCTGTCACAGAAAGAACTGTGATAGATGACCAGTGCCTGAGGATACAAAATAAATGTGACAGGATCCTGACCTTGTGTGAAATACAGCCCAGATAGGACAAGAAGACATATACAGACTATTAATATAAAGAAGGGAATTCACAAGCTTACAGGGCAGCGTGAGCAGGTGGCAGACAACACAATGCTGTAAAAATGGAGAGAAATGTGAAGTCGTGGTAACCTGGAAGGTTCACGAAAGGCCTCATTGAGAAAGGAGGACTGAGGGTCTTGGAAAACAGAAAACGTATGGATGTGTCAGCTGCAGAGTAGCATGACCATGGGGTAGCAGGAATGTCTCGGGTATGTTTATGAGATAGTGTTTTGGATAACCTGGCCCATGTGGAAGCTTTTGATTCCAGAGTAATGGGAAACAAGGTGGAATAGGACTGGATTATGGGGATCTTCGATACTATGCTGAGGTGTTTTGATTTTTATTCCTCAAAAAGGGGAAACAGATATATCTATGTATTATCTATATGTGCATGTTTGCAAATGTAGTCCTGAAAACATCTCTCTCTCTCATTCCAAAAAGGACTGTGAAAAATAAAAACTAAAATATGATTTAAATTTTATATGTGATGTAAAATTTCACTTATTGGCAGGGAGAACTTCCTCATTGGCAGGGAGAAGAGTGTAAGACTGGAGGCCTATGAGAAACTCGATTATATCCTTTTAGTTGTGGAAACATGAGCCTGGTTGTTGTAGGACTAACTGGAAGTAAAGAGATACTGGAGAAGAGGCAAAATTTGGGGGAAACCATTGTAATTCTCCTTCTCACATAACAGAGAACAAGTAAGTTGGTCAAAGGGAGACCCAAAGTTGAATGCATGCTTAAAATTCTAAAACTAAGGCCAGGCATGGTGGCTCATGCTTGTAATCCCAGCACTTTGGGAGGCCGGGGCAGGCAGATCACAAGGTCAGGAGTTCGAGACCAGCCTGACCAACCTGGAGAAACCCTATCTCTACCAAAAATACAAAAATTAGCCAGGAGTCATGGTGTGTGCCTGTAATCCCAGCTACTCAGGAGGCTGAGGCAAGAGAATTGCTTGAACCCAGGAGGCAGAGGTTGCACTGAGCCGAGATCGTGCCATTGCACTCTAGCCTGGGTAACAGAGCAAGACTCCGTCTCAAACAAAACAAAGCAAAACAAAACAATAACAACAACAAATATTTCAAAACTAGTTAACTTGGAATATGGTGGTAATTGCAATGGAAATAGTACTTTTAGGTGGCTACAAATTTTGGTTGTGGGTTGCAGAAATTTTTCATTTCACTTTGGGCAAGTTTGTGTTTAATGAAAAGGAATCCAAATAAGTACATCTTCTTAGCAGTCAGGAACCTTGACAAGAGACATCTGATTGACCAAATATTGAGCAAAGTCTTCACTGAAGACACGCTTCAGGTCTTTTCTCAGAGAGAAAGCCAGAAGTGTTTCCTAAATGAAGGAGCAATCAATTATTATAAATATGTGAGAACAACCAAGAAGGACAGAAGAAAAATGTTTATGTTGATATTTACTCAGCCTTTACCTTGCTAAGAACTGTATTGCCCTGGATGTTCATAAGACTGATAAAAATGCCTTTGTAATTAACAAAGAAAGTGGAAGATGAACTATAGTAAGAATTAAACATATTTCTTTAAGATACGGCTTTCAGATTTTTTTAATGTACTACTGTGACAGTTAATTTCTGTAAAAAGGACACTGTATTTCACACTTTTCAATGTATTTCACATTTTTCACTCTTTCAACTAAAGACCTTCTACTCTGCTTCAGAGTGGCTCAAAAACTAAACAGTTTTCTGAGACTCTACTTTGCTGATATATATATATATATATATATTTCATATATCTATATGAAAATATATATGATACCATATATATGGTAAACTTCACTAACGTTGATGAAAGAATGACTTTAATTGTAAAATAATGACCTAAGCGATCCCTGAGTGCTGAATGCAGATATTGAAATAGCTCTTCATCTGCTGTGACATCTCCTTCCTTAATATACTTACATGAATAAGATACATATAGAATGAAAAATGTTCTTCTCAGGGTCACATGGGTCCTGACAGAAGAGCTGAAACCTATTACCTGGTCTTCGAATTCCAAAGTTAATAATTTTTTTTAGTATAGTTCACTGTGCCTGAGACTAAGTGGGCAATCTTCCTTCTTTAGCAGGAAAATTAAGTCTACCATTTTTAGTAAGTGCATATAAAAAATTAGACCCAAAACGTACCCCTCCAAAAGTCAATGGCAGACATAAGTTTCTCCATGCCACCTGAAATCACGCAAATTAAAGTTGCAAAGTGACTGCTAGTAAGTACAGAACTATAGGATTTTGTTTAAATGAAGAGGCTGGCTTGAATTGAACCACAGCCTAGAAAAATCATTTCAAATAGACTGTGAAATTATATTCGGTGGTTAAAAAAACTGAGGGTGTCTGATTTCAATTTTGCATATACTGTGGGTTTACATTGGCTCCCTTCCCCTTGAAATGTTATAGTGCAGCAGAGTGTAGCAGCTGCATGTTTGGTCTATGCTAAGAAAAGACTGCTACTATGTACTTCCCCATACGGAGTCCTGCTTTGTCTGAAGAGCGGACTACAAGCATTATATTTCTAGACGTTCTGAAACTCAGGCTGCTCTACTTCATCTTTCCATTCCACCTGAGCAGTATTTAATAAGGGGCCTGTGCTGAGCATTGCGTAGGTGGGAACAGTGGTGAGAAATCTGAGATACTTTCTCCTTTTTGGTAGTGACTTGCGGGGGGTGGGGGGGATGGGAAATCAGGCAAATATCTGTAATTCAGGGTTAAGTAAGGGCCCTTAGGAGAAGTAAAAATACATTCTATAAGGATACAAAGTAGGAGAACTTCTGAATAGATGGATCTGGAAAATCTTCATGGGGATCTTACTACAAATATGGCATCTGTAACAGACCCTGATGGATAGATGAGATTTCAACAGGCAGAGGTGCTGGGAAGGGCATTTCACCATGAGTAAGACACAGAGGAAAAGCATCATCCTTATGTGAGAGTTAGTTTATTGGGAGTACAAGTGTTGTGAGTGGGGTTTGAAATTGCAGAAAATACTGAAATGGTAGTCTGGTGCCAAAGTGGGGTGGGGTTTGAAAGTTAAGCACATGTTAGGTTTTATTTTCAGGAGCACATGAGAATTTCAAAGCAATTGAGTGATTTGTAGCTCTTAAAATTTCCTTCCAGAAACATCTCTATCTGAGAGAAGAGAAAGTCTAGTTGCTCATTTGTTCCAGTTGCGTAGGATGGTCCATGAGAGAGCTGGATTAGATCAGTCTTACTGAGCAACACCTACCAGCATACCCTACTCCTTCCAACCAGGTCTCCACCTGGCCCTGAATGCTGAGTGTTATGGAATCGACCTGCATACTCACATTCTAAAAGTTCAGTTGGTAGGGCATCCCAATAAGGTACTACACTTCCACGTTTCACATTTCTGGAAGACTCACTTTCTGTTCATTTAAAATGTTTCATATTTTGAAGACCCCATAGCAAACCCAATTTTAAGCCAGAGAGAAATGTTAGCCAAATCATTAAAATGAACATAGCCTTCCATCTGACAGTTTCCATCTCTCCTCTTTCTATCCAGAAAACCATGTGGTTTTGTTATGAAATAATATGAGCAGCTTTTGTTCTTTTTCATTTGGAAACACTCCCATGAGGCACTAGAGGAAATCTCATTTGCCTCTACTTGGAGACAGTGAGGCAGAGAGGCTCTTTTCCACTTTCATTAATCATTGCTCCTTGCCCCATATGAGTAGAAGAAGTACTGAGGGAAAGGCTATATGACTTGAAACTTATTAAATTTGTGTGTTTAGAATGGAGGATGCTGAGGCCCTATAAAAATAAAGGGAAGATGACTAGGAGCCTAAGTCCCACCCTTCCAACTTCCAGCCTGAACATAAAAAGAAGCAAATAGCAAATGCCTGGATGCAATTTGTATATTTTCAAAGAGAAGATAGGGAGTATATGTGCATATACCTAAAATACACAAAAGTCTTCCACTATTTAATTTATAAAGAACATTAACATAAATAATCTTAAGTCATCATCCTGTATAGACTGAGCAGATACTAATATCCCAATTTTGCAAATGAGAAGAATGAAGTTCAGAGAGGCCAAGTAATAAATGTTTAATTATTAAACATTTACTACGCCAGAGACCTGAAATAAATGTATTACATATTACCCATGGGTTTTGGACTAAACAATGTCTCTAAAAATTCATATGTACTAACAACCAGTATTTTAGAATGTGACTGTATTTGGAGACCAAACCTCTAAAAATGAAACTGAGTCAAAACGAGGCCATAAGGGTGGGCCCTAATCCAGGCTGGTGGTTTTCTGGTTTGTTGTTTGTTTGTTTTTGAGAAGAGGAGATTAGGACACAGAGACTGACACCAGGGGAATGAGCACACACAGAGGAAACACAACATAAAGACACAGTAAGAAGGCAACAATTCTGCAGGCCAAGGAGAGAGGCCACAGGAAAAACCAAACCTGACTCCTTGACTTTGGACTTCTAGCTTTCAGAACAGTCAGAAGATAAATGTCTGTTGTTTAAGTTATCTAGTTTGTGGTTTTTGTGATGGCTGCCCTAGCAAACTAACATATGCTGATAATAATGAGTTTAACATCAATAAATTCATTTATAATTGAGAAATCTAAAACAGTAAGTAATTTAATCTGACTTTAAATTCATTTCTGTCTTACACCAGATATCAGGCCCTCAGCTCCATTATATCCTCCCATTACGATCAATGACAGTGCTAGCAACTAAAGTATTTTAATTTTTAATGCAGTGTTCTTTCCATAAAGGTATCAAAAAGTGACCTTGGTAGACTCATTATGACATTAAAACAGAATGGAAAACAAAGTTAAGAAAAAATAGAGTTCCTTGGGAAGCCAAGGCAGGCGGATCACGAGGTCAAGAGATTGAGACCATCTTGGCCAACATGGTGAAACCCCATCTCTACCAAAAATATTTAAAAATAGCTGGGAGTGGCGGAGTGCACCTGTAGTCCCAGCTACCTGGGAGGCTGAAGAAGGAGAATCCCTAGAGCCCGGGAGGCGGAGGTTGCAGTGAGCTGAGATCACATCACTGCACTCCAACCTGTCGACAGGGCAAGACTCCGACTCAAAAAAAAAAAAGAAGAAGAAGAAGAAAATAAATAGAGTTCCATGCAAAAATTAAAATGCCTGATTTTCTTTATACTTTCTCAGAATAAGAGAAAAAATTCAAGGTAAAGGATTTCTGTAGGCATTCTGGAGTGATACATTTGTTTTTATTTATCGTCCTTAAACCTTCCATTTTGGTTTATCCTAAAAAATAAGTTTGATGAAGACCCTCTTCCTTTAGGCATCTCCATTTATTTTATTGTAAGTAAACAGTTTTCCTAAAGCAGAAAACTTCCTAAAGGGAAGATACTTTTCTAATATGATTTTGATTAGCTGGTAAAGTTGCTGAAAAGTGCTAAAAACCCCAAATACTAGAGCACCAGACAGAAAGAGCTACCTAGGAAATATCATCTTAATTTCATGAAGCAGAATTTTTAAGACTCCAGATAAACTCTTGTCTGACTAAATTAAAAGCAAAATTTCTAACCGGCATAGACTAACTTATAACACCATCCTATGGTAGAACATTTTATGCCCACTGAGAATAATTAGAATGCAAACATGCTCTTGTGTTATCTCAAATAAAAAATAGCAGATTTTTATAATCTGTATTGTATGTATAAAATGATTATACTCATGTAATAAAAAATTCATTAGAAAAATGTTATACACCAAATGTTAATGGTCATAGTATCCAAGTGCAGAAATAAGACTTAATAATTGACAATTTTTCATTTTTTTTTCTTGTTTTCTAATTTTAAAAACAAACATATATATGGCATATGAAGAAACAGGACTGGAAGTAGAATGAGAAAGTAAGCAAAAGTAGAGCTTAATTATGATTTCCTAAATAAATAAATATCTCAAGCATGAAAGGGCTTCATCTTGAAATAAGGTCAAATTATGCCACTTGTTCATTTAATTTATATGGTTTATATAAGACAAGCGAAATTTCAAAAAGGTGTGTGCTTGTGTGTAGGTAGACGTGTGTGTGTGGGACAGGGGGCATATTTAAATGTACAAAGCAAAACAACTATAGGAAATTTTCTTGTGAACTCCTGCTCTCTGTAATCTATTTACCACACTGCATCCAGAGTGATATTTCTAAAATGCAAATCTGATCTTATCCCTCTCTGATTTAAAACTTTCAAAGGCTCTCCTCTGGTCTAAGGATCATGTTCAAATTCCTAAACATGACTCACCAGCTCTTGCCTGGCTGCTCGTGGTTTACCTGCCCAGGCTTAAATCTCATTATTCTCTGCTGTTTTCTAAAATTTGGTCCCGATGAATTTTGTCTCAGTTCCACTCAGTCTCCCTTCTGAGTCTGCAGTGTTCCTCTTCTTGGAAAATTCTCCTTCCAAATCTTTGCCTGATTATTTCTCACTCATCTCTAGTGGCTAGCTTAAACATCATTTCCTCTGCTATGTGTTCCATGAACAACTAAATCCCACATGATCCCGCCCACCTCTGAACATCCGCTCATGGTGCCTATCTTGTAGTATTATAATCATACGCTGTTATGTCTGTGTTTCCCCCAGTGGCTCTCTAGGGGCAGAGTTCTGAAGACACTGTTAACCAGTATAAAGAAGATGAAGAGATTTTGTAAGTTAAAATGAAAACTCATTTGTTTAAAAACCGGAGCTACTTTCTCTCTTTAAATTTGAAAGTCTGCTCAGCTCATGGAAAGCTGTGTCTCTGATTAATTATCATATTCCCAGTGACCAACTCTTCTCGGCACACCTTGGGCTCTCAATAAGAGCTGTAAGAAAAGCTGTTCATACGGTTGTTCACTCATCGAACACTGATTGAGAACCCTGGGTGGGCTACTACGGGCTAGTTACCAATTATGCATGCTAGGCACATAGGGCATGGGTGTGTTCTTCAAAATATATCGATATTAATATAATAAGAGATTATAGCATTGGGAGGGCTATAGTAAGTAAATAAACATGACAATTATCAGGTAGTGAATCAAGTGCAAAGGAGAATGGTGTGGGAACACATAGAAGGGACACCTAACTCACAATGGGTAGCATTTATGATATCACCAAGTTTTAAAAATTACGGCAGCTGGTGAAAAACTATAGCAGTCTCCTGATAGCTGTTTTTCAAAAGAAGTTTAGTTAAACTGGAACTCATAAGTTATTCTTAAGAATTTTGTTAATAATGGAAATAATGCTACAGTTGAAGGGCTGTTAGCAAGCTTGGATGAACTGAAAGGCATTTACTAAAAAGGCATAAAATTCTGTCAGCTACTGGATGATGATGGACACATCTGTGGAAGGACAAGTGGATCTGTCTTCCTACCACATGGGACAAGGCAAGGGTGAGACATGTAAGAAGAGAAAAATAGACAAATAAAAATTTGTAAATTCCAAAGAGAAAACAGATTTTCCTTGTGAATATTTTCCCTTAGGACTTCTAACATCCTTTAGGGAAATGGTGATTTTAACAACCCTGGCTTTGCCTGCTGCTCAGTTTTCAAATATCTTTCCCAGCTCCACAGGGTAAGTGGAATGGCCCTGGCTGCCAAATCCTAATAGCTTGAAAATCCTCCACGAGAGAAGAAAACCAATTAAAATGTAATTAAATCATCACTTCATCATTTCTGCATATGAAATATTACACTGAGATCAAGAATTTGGTGTGAGTAGAGTATCAGTTAATCTCTACTTTGATCTTATTTTTTTCTTAAATAGGAGAAAAGTATGTGCTGTTTCCTTGATATTTTTCCTGAGGAAAATTACTCTCTGGGCATTTGACGTCTACGAGGGAGAAAAAAAAAAACTTTTGGTGGCAAAATAGGGACAATAAATAGTTGATTTATGAGAAAGTATTTATTGCTTACAGGTGAGAAATTAGGGAATGATTCATGAAGAATGTAGCAGTTGTGCTGATCCTGGAGGAAAAGATGTGATTTGAATATGAGCAGTAGGGCTCAGCCCAGGCTTTTTAAACTAAAAGATTGAATAAAGGAATCAATAGCTATTTCAAGTCTTTGTAAAGTTACAGGATTTCTTGTCATTGAAATTTATTTCTCCTATTTTTATGCAAATAATTTTACCCCTTCTAAGAAAAAAGTAGACAGAAGATCAACAGTATGGCTACACGAGAAACATATCATTTAGGAGGGAGAAGTAAGACTCCATATAAAGGAGCAGACACTTAGGATCAACAGATGGATAGGATTTGGCAGCTTAAGGTGAAAAGGTTATATTCTAGGTAAAACAATCCTAACTGATGAAAGCAGGTTGCCCAGAAAGTGCAGGCTATGTACTGAGAAAGAAGCTCCAACTGGCTGCATCTGCAGGGAGAAATGGGACATCAGGAAACGAGATTTCATATCGTGGTTGTATTTGAGTGAACGCAGACACCGATCTTGAGCCCACATCATCTATGGCTTGAGTCATAAAGAAAATCTCACTGTCTTCTTTGCCACTCTTGGTGGCCTCGTGGCTTCTCTCATTTCTTGCCCTTATGGAAGCTTCATTATCATTCTGCTCTATCTGACTCTTTCCCTGCTCCCCAGCTGGTGTCTTAGGAGCCACAGAAACTTCCTCACTAGACTTGTGAGGAAGGACGCAGCCTTGTTACAAGGGAATGTGTAAGACCAGAAGTCAAGAGAAAGGAATTCTAGTTTTGGCTCTGCTGGCAACCTGCCCAGAGACCTGAAGCAAACCATTCATTATCTCTGAATCTGCAACTTCATCTGTAAAATGAAGGGTTGGGCCAAATAATTTTATTTTATTATTTTTTTTTAATGTTCAGAGACAGAGTCTCACTCTGCCACTGAGGGTGAAGTGCAGTGGCTGGTCATAGCTCGCTGCAACTTACAACTCCTGGGTTCAAGTGCTCTCACCTCAGACTCGTGAGTAGCTGGGACTACAGGTGTGCACCATCATGCTTGGCTAATTTTTAAAAATTATTTGCTGACACAAAGCCTCACTCTGTTGCCTATGTTTCTGAGATTACAGGCATGAGCCACTGCATCCAGCCTAGGCCACATTTTTTTTTTTTTTTTTTTTTTGAGACGGAGTTTCGCTCTTATTGCCCAGGCTGGAGTGCAATGGCACAATCTTGGCTCGCTGAAAACTCCGCCTCCCAGGTTCAGGCGATTCTCCTGCCTCAGCCTCCCAAGTAGCTGGGATTACAGGCATGTGCCACCGTGCCTGGCAAATTTTGTATTTTCATTAGAGATGGGGTTTCTCCATGTTGGTCAGGCTGGTCTCAAACTCCCGACCTCAGGTGATTCAGCTGCATCAACCTCCCAAAGTGCTGGGATTATAGGTATGAGCCACCGCGCCTGGCTGGCCACATGATTTTTAAGATGACTTCTGGTTTGCTACGTTTACCTATTTAGTTTCTACAAATTCTAGGAATTAAAGGCTTAAATAGTATAATCTCCTTAATCCACTTTAGAAACTAAATTGTGAAAAATGGAAAAACATGCTTCAGTGTATTAACAAGCCTTACTCTGAGCCCCTCTGGTTCTATTTACTCTCTGAAGAATAACTGATTCCCAACCCAGGGCTTTCCCTTCATGTCAGTATCAGAGTGTTCTATGGTGGAATGGTACTGACCCAGGAGTCTGGCATGAACTTTTTTTGTCTCCCTCAATCATCTTCTTTTGATCAACCTTGAACTACTCCTCAAGATAAAACATCTTCTTAAGAGTGGGGCCAGCATTTCTTATTTTCCCAAGCTGATATTGGTAGGCTATGATTCATCTCAGCATTATTGCACTCAGCCTGGAACTTACAGAGGGCAGAGATTACTTCAACCTTTTGGTTATTCCTTGACCAAGCTAAGGTTGAACCAGTGCCCTTGGAGAGCTGCTGAGACAAGATCATAACTGCTACACTCTATCTGGACTGAAGCTCTGTCCAAGGATAGGACTGGAGATAAATGGTCCACTGGAAGCACGCAGTTAGGGGGCATTTTGGTGGAGAAATTTGTGTGTATGCATATGTGCTTGTGCATGTGTGTGTGTGTGTGTGTGTGTGTGCGCATGTGCATTGCATGCATGTGTGTGTGAGTCGGAGGCTAGGGGTGCTTATATTCTACTTCTTGCCTACTTCCCTTACAGTTCAGGCATGAAGGTAGACCTCTGTCAAATGTCATTGCCCTTTAGCTTGCTGTTTTGCCTCTTTATTATCTATGGCTTCCTTATCCTGTAAGGAGAAAAAAATCCATAACAAACATCATTGATGGGATTTTATATTCTCCTGCTTGTTTTGGTATGTGATAAATCCTAATTTGTTTTACCTTAATTGCCTCATGTATATAATGGGAATAATAATAACAATTCCTGGTTTTTATTTTATTATGTTTTAATCTGGCATGTAATTTGTGAAAAGAATGTCAATTGTGATCTAAACTGGTTAAAGAAAAAAAAGAAAATAATGCCAAGTTTGCAAATTAAATACCCAACATATGTTTAACATAGTCGCATTCCTTTTTTCCATTGAATCTGAGACCGAAACATTCTTAAGAGTCATCTGGCCAAACACCCCTCTCCCTTCCGATACTCAGATCTTCTGCAAAGTTCTTTCAATTGTCCTGTGTCCCCTTCTTGCATGCACCCAGCCACAGGAGATTCACTACCTTCCAAAACAGCCCATTCCAGCTTTGAACAGCTTTGGCCATTCCAAAGTCCTATACTATGTCTTCTTAGAATTTCTATCAAATTTTCCTCAATCTATTGGACACAGCCATTCCAAATAGGTCTAAGATCGCCATTCAAGTACACTGAATCAATGTGGTTAATTCAGTAGAAAATGTTGTTCCCCTAAGAACGTTTTTATCATAGCTGCCAACATCTCAAATCTAAAGCCAGATAAGCACATGCATATATGCACTGTGCAAGCTACTGCCTCTTCTCTGTGTTTCCTTGCATTTGTTCTTGAGTCCCTTTCCAGCTGTCCTGTCAGTCAGGAGAGGTCTCTCTAGATCCTGAAGAATTTTGTTCAGAGAACCAGAGATACACGATACATAGAGCAATGCCATTCCTTTGTTCTTCATAAATCAGCCATGACTGGGGCAATGAAATTTTATTTAGTAGTACAAATTTAAGCCATCTCAGCTGCTCTCTCAGGAAAAAAAAAAATACTGTTGTTTCCTCAGTTACAAAAGTTCGGGAATCATCCCAAAAAATATTTCAAAATGAGGTATTATTTTCCGAAGCTAAATAGCATACACATGGATGCAAAAGAACTGTGGACGATATGTGGCCAGTAACAGCATGGTAAATATATTTGACTCCTGACAATAACCAAAACAAGTCCTGAAGACAGCTTGTATAATGGGACATGGATTTAAAAAGAAATTCTCCTCTGGATTTCTCTTTAGCACTTTCACCACCAGCAGTACAGTTGTGTGTTTACCATTGAGCCACACCCCTAAGCCACAATGTATTATGCATGTGCTGAGATGCTGAGTATGGCTGATCTTCCAGCCCTTGTTTGTTAGTCTTGGAGAAGGAGGGAAACTAGTTTGTGGATTCACAAGAAAGCCTCTACAACCTATTTCCTGAAAGGTTTTTCTCTTTGACTTGAATGATCCTGACTATCCGATTAAAGCCAAATTACTCAGGATATTGGAATGGTGAAAATTGGCCCCAGGAGGGCAGAAAAGTGCTTCAATGGCAGAGAAAGCTTGCTAATGCCATAGACACATACGTCTCAAACACGTAACTGTATACACAGAAATACTAGCCCAAGTACAACAGATCTGAGCACGTCAATGGAAAAAAAGTGTTTAGATTACCCTTGTCATGAATTGTCAGGTGGCTGAAGTCACAGTGACTGATTCTGTCTTTCCTCATGAATTCATCCTCTCATTAGAAAAGGTTTTACAAGCAGTTGGTCAAGAATTATATGAAACTTTGTAAGGAAGTGTTGTTCAACTTGCAAAGATCACTTCTATTTTAAAAACTATTTTAACTTATTTTACCCACCATTGTGGTCTACCTTGATAACCTAGTTATTCACATTTGCCACTAGTTCAATCTCCCTTGCATCTGGATGCATATTTTAATAAAATAATAATAATAAAATCATGGTTATCATGTATTGTGCCACCTTGCTAAACACTTAAAATGCATAGTGTTTAATCTTTTTAACATAATTATAAAGCGTGCATTAATAGTCCTATTTTTACAAATAGGAAAATCACGACTTAGATAAATAGGCCAGGTATAGTCGCTCCTTCCTATAATCCCAACACTTTTTGGAGGCTGAGGTGGGAGGATCACTTGAGGCCAGCAGTTCGAGACCAGCCTGGGTAACATAGCAACACAACTGTCTCTATAAAAAAAATAAAAATTAGCGGGGCATGGTGGCATGCACCTGTAATCTTAGCTACTTGGAAGGCTGAAGTCAGAAGATTTCTTGAGCCAGGAATTTTAGGCTGCAATGAGCTATGATTGTGCCACTGTACCTTAGCCTGGGCAACACAGCAAGACCCTGACTCAAAAAAACAAAACAAACAAAGCTAAGTACGTTTCTAACTCCACTCCTTAATGCTGCAGTTAAGGTTAGATATGGGCATAAGAGGGAATGAACCGTAAGTGGCTGCTGTTATTTATGCATGCATCAGTTAATACTATCGTACTCCTTTCTAAATTATTCACTATTTTAGGTCAGAACAGATATTTCTCTTTCCTTATAATAGAGTCATCAGCAAACTTCTTACACAGTAATGGTCCAAGCTATTACGGAAATACCTGCAGAAATCTTAGTGTCTCTGTGACAGGTATAGGAAGAAGTGACTGGATCCTACACCACTTATCCTTCTCCAAAACACATATGAACATGGTTTGGCCAAGGCCTCCCTTGAGAAAGCCAAGAAAATTGCCATTTATTTCAATAACTGGGAGGATTCAATGCAGTCACTTTTTTGACTTGGCATTTAAGGAAGGGCTGGTTAGACAAACAGAAGTGAGGAAAACCCAAAGGAGAGCAGCCCTCCCAGTGTCTGTGAACACAGACTCTTCTCAGGCAATGGAGATTAATGATGCGGATGTTATTTTTAACCACATTTCCCCTGGAGTGAATGCCATTTTTTATGCCAAAAAATAAGGTATTTCTTTCCATTCCAAAAGTACAGTGTGAAAACATTATATTCAGAATACCTGAGAGAGTTTAAGCTTAGTTTTCAGAACCAAAAAATTGTCAAAATATTCAATAGCATTTGTTCAGTGACATTTATTTATTCTTACATGAGACTGTCCCTTTATCACTATATCCATCGACATCTGGGTGTTCACTATCATTTCTATTACCATCAATTTTTCACTTTTTAATAGTAAGATGACAGATAACTTGGGTCTTTCATCTTTGAAACTTCAGCAAGCCATTCCATTGCCCTCCTTCTTTCAAAAGCCTCATTCCTAAAATAGCAATGATGATCCCTGCTTCGTTGTCTCAAGAAATTGCTGTGAGGAACATAAGGAAAAAATCCACGTGACATTACTTAGAAATTAAAAAAAAAAAAAAAACATATACTCACAAATCCACAATTGATGTTTCTGTAATTATTTCTATTTAAGTATGTCTTGTCTCCATCCTGATGACAAGGAACTGCCATATGCTTCATGTTATCTCAAGAGCTTGATAGGCATTCAGAGGATATAAGTGGCAATGATGAGAATGAAATTTAATATCCCTTGCCCCATGAACACAAAGTAGTCATGATTGTTGCCAGCAGGAGGGGGCACAAACCTGAAGACTTTAATTAGGAAGGTCCATTGTTGGTCTACTTCTGAAATACGGTGACGAGCTATCAAATTAGTTCAAAGTTTCTTCCACTATCTGTGGTGGTTGCCACCTTCAGAAAGGCTAAAGCATCCAACACAGGTTTTTGGTTAAACAGAGTTTGTGTTTCAGGAAACCTACATCAGATATCTGAACAACACTGGATATGAAATCAGGACTAAGTCTTAGCACACAAATGTGTGATCTTGGTAATGTAAAAGTCAAAGGATTTAGAAAAAAGTAAAATAAATTAGAATTTTTCTTTTGGGAAAGAGTGGAAGAATTGTTGAAACAGCCAAGATCGCCTTCTCTTTTCCATCTTAAACCAAACATATTTTTCTTCTTTTAAAAAAAGTTAACCAGCTTACTGGATTCCCAAATATAGTTTTAATATCAGTGGTAACTTCAAAGAAGCCATGATGAGTGCTTTAAGGACTTTTCCTCACAGCATCTTTTTTTGGCTCAATAGGTCTGACCTCCAGGTCTCATCTTAAAAGTCGGAGCTTTCCCCTTTCATGAAAGCCTCTTATGTCTCATCAGTGCCGGATACACAGCAAAGTTAAATAGGGTCACAGTTTAGTGTGGGTCTCTAGAGTGAAGCCCATCCAGGGGTGTGGCGATTTTTCCTGTGCATGGTCTGGCTGAGCGGCTACTAAACACACGTTGATTACTTTAAGCCTGTTGAAGTGCTTGGAGCCTAACTGGCCTTTTTGAAAGGATTCCTAAGGAGTCATTTTCCAAGGAGTGGACTCTGTCAAAAATGTAAAAGAAAAAGAAAGCAATATCTACAAACACCCTGTTAAAATACTGGGGTAAAAAACTAAATGGTTATGAAGCTGCAGAAACTTTTAAGCATACCTTAGTCCAAATCCTTCAGTTTTGTAAAAGGAGAAACTGAGACTCAAAAAGGCAACATAATGTTTTCAAAGTCACTTGGAAAATCTCAGACCCCAGGACCCTAAGTAACCATCTTTGCCTTACACCAGGCTAGAGTCCTCCAGACGTTTATTCTAAATAATGCCCAACTACAGCCATTTGGAAACAAATATTTACACAACAGCCACTATGAACTGTTTGCAGTAATCAGAGATTTGGTTTGAAAAATTAGTAACAAAAAGTACTTTAGAGGTTCCAGAGATTTCACAGCCTTTATGCAGATGTTTTACTCTGGTGGAGAAAGAAGCACCATCGGGAAGAACATATGTGGTTCCCTTTCTTATACATCAATGTAGCTCATTAAAATAATACTTCTCTACTTATTTTTTGTC
>NW_022436978.1:11528036-11588534 GCF_009761245.1 Sapajus apella | reverse complement strand
CTTATTTTTTGTCATTTCCTTAAGTCTGAAAAAGTAAAATTCAATTATTAAAGCTATTTCCATTTGTTTTTAAAGTCTTTTTTTAATGTTTTGTTTTGTAAGAAATAGATTTTCAACAATGTTATAATGCATAAATTTTAGCCAAATATAATTTTTCTTTTATGATTTCCTTTTTTAAAAAAGTAACTTTCTCTTCTTTCCAAATATTTCATCCCAAAATTATGCAAACTATTTCACATTCAGTTTTAAAATATAAAATCCATACTTCTGGCTTAAACTGCACACATTTGTAATATTCATACCAACAGATGCCTATCCAGCTGGCTGTACATTTGCCTACCCACCCATCCATTCATCCATCCTTCCATCCATCTTCCCAATTATTCATTTTTTTTTCAATAAACCTTTAGTAAGTGCCTTTCATATGCCAGGCAGAGTGCTAGGTACTGGTGACCTAAGTGTGTAAAATATAAGCATCTCTGACCTTGAGGATCTACTCCAGTGTACTAAATTTGTCAATCCTGGGTTTTGTTAGACAAATAACTATGTACAATATTATATGATAGTGTGTTCCTATAATGTAACTGACATTACAGGACAGCTCTTAAAAGCTGTAAATGATACTTCATTGCCTATTCATTCAACAAATATTTAATAAATATATATCATGTGCCAATCACTATTTTAGGAACACATTGATAAAAATAATGTTCTTCTAGTAATGCACAATGACATTAGCCTCTAAAGGGTATTGAGAGTATCTTTGTTACAAATGACTGTCTAACCAGACTTCTCCCAATAACTGAGAAACAAATTTTACCATAGGTTTATTTTTCTCATAAAAAACATTAAACAGCATCTCCCAAATAATATTCCATATAATAAGTAGTAAATACTTAAAATTAACATATGCAACATTTGTGATTTTAGTTCTCTGGGAATGAGGAAAAGCTTTTAAAAAGTAGTAGATTTGTAGTTTAACTAAGGTACAAATGAGCCCCTTAGGGGTGGGGTGTGCATTCAAGAAAATAAATCCAGCCAGGGGACCAAACTGCTCAGCTCAAAGTGGCTTTGCTTTTCTAAACTCTTGGTAACTAATGCATTGTTTCTTTATGAAATATAAATAAGGAAGTGAAAGTCTCCTTTAGGTAGTTTATACAGAATAAACTTGAATACACATTTTTATTTAACATATTGTCCACAAAGAAGCATTATTTGTTAGCCAAATGTACATATACAAACTTCTCTATTTGCAAAGTTGGCAATTTAGAAGGTCTCTAAATAGATCAAAACCCCAAATGCCTTTAGAGGTCAGGCAGATACTATCAGTAATCAAGTGGGTACTTTATAAAACGATTAGGCAGTGGTTATGCCCCAGAATCACCTAGGGGTCGTAATAAAACATATTGCTGGTCCCTTCCTCCAAAGTTTCTGATTAAGGAAGAAATAAAGTACTTCTAACAAATTCCCAGTTGAAGCTGGTTCTGCTGATCCCAGGACTACAGTAGAAGTCCACTATAAGAAATGGTGGAACTCATGACAAATTAAATAGCGTTACTCAATTGCCATTTTGGGCAGATATTTTGATTTGTATAGAGATGATGAGTGTTATTTATAAAGGAAAGAGGCTGAATTGACTCAGAGTTTAGCATGGCTGCAGAAGCCTCAGTATTACAAAGGCAATATGATGTCCAGAAAGCTCTGTCACCAATACCACTTCTTTTTATGTATCCACTACACATTGCTGGTGAGATACAAAGTGAATTACTCAACTGTTATGGTCCCAGTTCATCATCAGCAAAATATAAACATATTTGCTTTATAGGAGAGATTATAACATTAAATGAAATAAGGACACGGTGCCTGGTGCCCCTGCAGTTTTTTTAATGCAGGGGCCCTGCTTGGTATAAAATAAATTAAGTGTATAAGTAATTATTCCTAAATTTTAAAATATCTTTCATAGTATACATGGTGTACATAGTATACAGCCAATATATAAATGTGAGCAAATAATGTAATATATAAGTCTTATTCTTTAAAACAGATGGATTGGCCAGGTGCAGGGGCTCACACCTGTAATCCTAGCACTGTGGGAGATTGAGGCAGGTAGATCACGAGGTCAGGAGTTCAAGACCAGCCTGTCCAACATGGTGAAACCCTGTCTTTACTATTAGTGAAAATACAAATATTAGCTAGGCATGGTGGTGCAGCTTGTAATCCCAGCTACTTGTGTGGCTGAGACAGAAAAATCACTTGAACCAGGGAGGCAGAGGTTGTAGTGAGCCAAGGTCCTGCTACTGGGCAACAGAGTGAGGCTCTGCCTCAAAAAAAAAAAAAAAGAGAAAAATAAATTTGTTTTTTAAATAGGTGGATTCCAACAGTCTGACTTTACTTTCCTCTTTCATATGCATTGATAGAGCTCTTGGTAAATGTGACTGATACCTTCTGTCTGCTTTGGGTAGCTCTATGAGTTATTACACCTGCAATGTTGTGAACATGCAGCAGAAGAAAACTCTATTTTCCCAAATATAAAAGAAAGACTGGGAAGATAAAAAGAGGATTTCAAGCAAATAATGTGAGAGAAAAAACACAGAATTCTATTTTTCTTAAAGACAATGCTAATATTAGAGTCATTTCAATTTACGCATAGTCATAAATGGAAACCCGTCTCCACCCTAACACTAACATAAATATGGCAAGTATTTTTGTCCTTGATACCCAGAGGAAAATCCAGTCAAAAACAGACTGACTTACCAAAAGACAAAAACAAAACAAAACAAAAAAACCCTTTAAAAAGAATCTTAAAGGAACCATACAACCGGCACTCTAACAAGTCCTTGATATATGGTGTCATATTTAGCTCCTAAAATAGATCTATAAATATATAAAGCTTACAAAATGCAGGCTTCCTGTCTTAATGAATCATTTCCTCATCTTTCCTTTCACCCACAGTCACTACTGTAACTTTGTTTTTTCTTTTTGCTTCTAACATAATGTTTCTCCAGGAATAATTTCCCTCAGAGACCATTGCTTTTCATCCCTTGTAAGCCAAAAGTCCATAAAGTTTGTATCTTTTATTTTTCTCTTCTTAGGATAAAAAACCAAACTGCTTTATCCCTCAATTTTTTTTTAATTCTTAATATTTTAGTCATTAATAAGTAGCATGGTGAGTTAGTCAAGACTGTACACGCTAAAACTAAACTGGCTGGATTTTAATTCTAACTCACCATTGGTAATTTACTAGCTTTGTTTTCTTGGACCACTAATTAACCTCTCGGTGCCTCATTTTCCCCAAGTACAAAGAAGAGATAATAATAATATTCACCTGGGAGGGTTATGATGCAGATGACATCAATTGTATTTGTTAAGCACTTAGAACTGTCCTTTGCATATAAGTGTTTGGTAAAGCAATTATCATTATGTCTCATTTACATCTTCTTCTCTTTACATTACAGCTCCAAAATAGAGGACAGTCAAATAGAAGTATGGAAAAAATAATAAAATCAATTCAAGAGATATTTTTGGAAACTGATTCATTTACAAATGAACTAACACATAATAAATCTCATTCAGGAATCTTAGTAGTACCCATCAATTCTTCCAACAAGATTCAAAATTATCAGTAAATTAAGAACAGAATCCCAACCACGTATCAAAAAAAATTTTTTTTTCAAAAAGCTAATTCTAGAAATTAGCTACTGAATTTACAGTACGCTTTTTAAGACCAAAATAATAGGTATTTGTCTTTAGTAAGGGAAAGTACCTTTTAGAGTTGCTAGCTTTATTTTGATTTGATTTTTTGTTTTTATTAACCATTATTTCTCAGGCTCCTGAAAACATTTTCTTTCATCTGGGGTGGTTCTGCCAGCCAGTTTACAAAACTTGCAGCATTTCAATTTTTTAAATGAAATTTAACAGAATTTTGTTTCAGCTTTTACGTGATATGTGTGAACTTGAATACATTCATCCCTTTCTTTTAGCCTCTTTACTTAAAAGTCAAATTTTTGGGAATTCCTGGAATCTCTCACAGTATTGTGTGAGAGGTGTTTGAACCAGAGCAACTCCATTTGAGCAGTGGTTGGGTAAAATGAGCCTTAGACATGCTGGGCTGCATTCCAAGTCACAGGATGAGGCAGGAAACTAGCACAAGATACAGGTCATAAAGACCTTGCTGACAAAACAGCTTGCAGTTTAAAACGTCAGCTAAACCCACCAAAACCAAGATGGCGATGAGAATGACCTCTGTTCATCCTGGCTGCTACACTCCCAGCCAGGATGTAGCGTCATGACAGTTTACAAATGCCGTGGCAACATCAGGGGAACATGAATAATCCATCCCTTGTTTAGTATATAATCAAGAAATATCCACAAAGATGGGCAACCAGCAGCTGTCAGGCTACTCTGTCTGGGGAGCAGCTATTCTTTCAATCCTTCACTTCCCTAATAACCTTGCCTTCACTTTGCTCTACGCACTCACTTTGAATTCTTTCTTCTCGGAGACCTAAGAACCGTCTTCTGGGGTCTGGATCCAGGCCTCTTTCTGGTAACATAAAGATTCAAATAAATAAGAAGGGTTTCAGAAACTGAACATATCATACAGGTATTAGTTGTTCTAATATCCAGGCCTGGTTTCTCAATCCATGAAATGTATAATGTTTATCAAAACTCAATGAATACTTGCTGGGTATTGGAAGCTATAAAATGAAAAGGGATAAGCTAGGAGAAAATACTTAACATTTTATTTAAAACATAAGTGCCTTCCATAATACAAACCGAGCACTGTTTTAGGTGATTTAGGAACAGTCACTCATTTAATACACATAACAATTTTATAAGGTAAGTACTACTGTCATTCTCATTTACATCTGACAAAACTGAGTCAGTGAGAAGTACAACTAACTTCCCCACACAAACAGGAGGAAATAACAGACAATGTAATGCAAATACAGGCAGTTGGCTCTGAGGCCTGTGATTTCAGACTATGATACCTAACTAAATCTCCGCCACTTAGCTAGGGAGAGAGAAACCACCAAACAGATAATGCTATACTATGAAGCAAAGACGATGTAAACAGGTCTTGTGGCATTTTATCTCTGTGTTCTACCCATAAGGGCAAGAAAAGGGTTTCACAGCCAGCTAATTCCACCACCATGGAAAATACAGTAACCCATTCTTAACCCATGTGAGGGAGAGTGGCTGGGTACCTGAAAAGTACTGGAATAAAATAACTAACTCTGAGGAAGTGTGTCCTTATAATGAAACATCAGGTTATAGGCAAAGAGGTCATTAATTAAAATATAAAAGCACTTGTACATATTTGTTGTATTTTGACTAAAATAAAGTAGATATTAGATAGAGGTTGGTGCAAAAGTAATTGTGGTTTTTTACCCTTTTTTTTTTTAATCTTACTTCTATTTTGTATAACACGGGATTTTGCTGGAACCTTTTTTTTTTTTTTTAAAGTAATGGCAAAAACTGCAATTACTTTTGTACCAACCGATTGATACTGTAACCTACAGATACATTTAGTGTTTACTGAATCTTAAGTGGGTAATGAATTCATAAAATATTATTTTCTATCATCATTGCCTGCCCAGGATTTCCCTCTGCTGCTCTTCCCACCCAGTGCTGGTACATGTGTTTTGCACACAGGAGATCCCTCCGTGTTGGGTCTCAGCATTCACTTCCTCTCTGGCTTCACAGAATACATGTTAAGACCAGCTGCCACTACCTCCTCTGCTCATATTGTTCGTTGAGCCCTCTGCATTCTATTCCTTGGCCTTTTAAGGTGCTTTCCTATTCCTGTCAATCAGTTCCCTCTATTTCCACATATTTCCAGAAGAATGATTGATAATTCTCACAATTGCCATGATATAGAAGCAAAATTTCACAGTACTATGCCAATAAGAGACACATAATAAATGTGACTCTCATGTTGAAAGGGAAAAATTACCATATTTAGCAAGAGAAATAGCAAAGCCATTCTCAATTGGGGAATAATTTTTTGGCTGGCCTCTCCCCCAGCATAGTGAAGAGAAAATACACATTACTGATATTCCCCTCAAGCCTTACTCTTGCAGAGCACACAGGTTTAGAGGCTTAGTGAATGCTGGGACTGGGAGAAACAGAGAAACATGTGTTTGAAGAGGTATTCCAGCCAAACCCTGGAGACCAGACATCCTCCATCTTTTCTGTTGACACACAATTAGAGAGGAAGTTGCCAGATATTTCCATGCCTGAGGGGCTCTCTCAGTGCCACAGATCAGAAGCCACAACTTAAACCAATGATCTTTTTGACCACAAGTGCCATGGTTTAATCATAGAGCCCCGCATAGGATTTGGCATTCATTGAATGCTGTCAAAATTAATTAAAATTCTGTGCTTCTTAGAAGGGAGACACTCTATGTTATATAATGATTTTATTATTTTAATAATTGTTTGAACTTTCTCTTAGTCTCCTCAGAAAGTTCATTACAAATCATACCTCTGCTGACTGATAAAAGAAAAGAATGATACATTTGTATTTGGGCTCCACAGTCTAGGGAGAGAGGTGTGAGGGAAGCCAGGAGGAATTTCCAGGCAGCTAAGGTAGCAATAGAAAGCCTGAACTTACGACTAACTCAAAAACTCATTTACATAAGTTAAAATTTTTTTTTCTCTGATTCTTGCCAAATTCTAGTGTTCCGGCCTAAGTTTCTTAAGACAATATTTGATTATCTCTTAAGAGTTAGAGTGGGAGTGGTTAGTATTTATTAAATGTCCATTGTGAGTTTGGAGCTCTCAATACCTGAATAGAAGCTGATTATCCAAGCAGCTGAGAACCACTGATTCAATCCACAATGAAGTACTTATATCAAAGGTGAAATTTTTATTTAATCTCAGTCTCCTATTGGTAATTACAATGCAGATTTTAGGAAATCAGAGAAATATGGGGATTTTTAAAAGTAACCATACCGTTACCCATATCTATTCTTAAATATCATCAACTTGACAATTTCATTTGGTGAGAATTCACTCTATTCACATGCCAAGTTTTGGTCTGTCACAACTGATTATCCTCTAGAAATGTCAATAGGCAATAGAAAATTGGTGATTTTCCTTTTTTTTCCCCCTTTTTTAATTAAAGTATCTGACCAATGCATTTGATGTAATTTCTGACTCAAAAAACATACCTAATAATTAAATTTTAGAGACATCTTTATCCACATTGTTAATTAACCCTGTTCTGGAAATTCTGACCAATAAACAAGGTGTCCAAAAGTTAGAGAAAAGTAGAAGACAAAATATATTATTATTTGAGGAAACAAAGATAATTTGCTGGCCAGGCATTTTGGCTCACTCCTGTAATCCCAACACTTTGGGAGGCCAAGGCAGGTGAATCACCTGAGGTCAGGATTTCGAGACCAGCCTGGTCAACATGATGAAACCCAATTTTTTACTAAAATTACAAAAAATTAGAAGGGCGTTGTGGTGGGCACCTCTAATATCAACTACTCTGAAGGCTAAGGCAGGAGAATCGCTTGAACCTGGGAGGCAGAGGTTGCAGGGAGCCGAGATTGGGCCACTGCACTCCAGAGCCTGGGCAACGAGCTAAACTCCATCTCAATTAAAAAAAAAAAAAAATGAAAAAGAAAAAAAGATAATTTGCTGAACTATTAGACTTAGTAAGAGTTCAGTTAAATAGCTGTATAAAAATATATAATTACACACAATGTTTAGCTTTTCTAGATTCCTTTAAAAATAAATTTGAATACATAATGAGAAAAGATAACATCTGTATATTCCATACACAAAACCTGAACACATGATCTGTATAAGCAATGTGTTGTAGCTACCTGAAAAAAAAACTAAAATTTTGCAGAGATATGAAAGACTAAAATATTAGAAAAACACAATGAGATTTTGGCTGGGGTGGTGGTGCATATCTGTAATCCCAGCAGTTTGGGAGGCTGAGGCTAGTGACTTGAGCCCAGGAGTTCAAGATAAACCTGGGCAACATGGAGAAACCTCTTGTCAAAAAAAAAAAAAATGCAAAAATTAGCTTGGTGTGGTGGCATGCACCTACAGCCCCAGCTCATCTAGAGGCTGAGGTGGGAGACCTCTACCTGAGCCCAGGGAGATCAAGGCTGCAGTGAGCTGCAATTGTGCCACTTCACTCCAGCCTGATCAACAGAGTGAGACCCTGTCTCAAATAAATAAGTGAGTAAATAAATAAATAAATAAATAATAAAAACAATGAGATTTTACTGGAAGTTGGTAAAATGATTCTGATGTTTGAATGGAAAAATAAAGACAAAAAAGAAGAGGTAAAATTTTGAAAATTAAAAGGAATGAAAGTAAACATGCTATAATAAATTACAATAATTAAAATAATCTGTTAGAGAAAATTTGAGAAAATAATCAGTGGAACAAATTAGCCCCCAAAGAGATCTTAGACTACAAAGGAACTCAATATAGGAAAAATTGAGGCAACGTCAATTAATGAGAATAATATATAAAATCAATAATGATGTTAGAAAAATTGGTTAATCGTTTGGAAAATATCACTTTGATCTTAGCCTCATATCTTGCTAAAAATAAACTATAGATGTATTAAGAGTATGTACTATAATTCTTAGTGAATGCTTTTTCAAGTTATATATATATTTTTAAAGGTTAAGGTAATATACATGTCAATATTTCTGACACTTCATTAAGGATGGATTTCCTATATTGAGAAGTGATGGAAGACAGACAATAAAATAAACTGCAAATGAATTACAATACTAAATGCTCTAAAACAACAAAACAACAAGACTAAAATAGATGAAGATATTTCCAATTTATAGGTGAAATAATTTCTCATATTTAAAAGTGACAGATGATATAACCAAAAAATATCATCCAACATGCATATACATAAAAGGAAGAAAAATTGAAACCAAAATAAACTCTTGTGTATATCAAATGACATTATCATGTTAGAAAAAATATTTTTAAAGAAATGTAGTCCAGGCATGGTGGCTCACACCTGTAATACTAGCACTTTGGGAGGCTAAGACAGGCAGATCACCTAAGGTCAGGAGTTCAAGGCCAGTCTGGACAACATGGTGAAACTCTGTCTCTACTAAAAATACAGAAACTAGCCAGGCATGGTGGCAGACACCTGTAATCCCAGCTACTGAGGAGGCTGAGGCAGGAGAATCACTTGAACCCAGGAGGCAGAGGTTGTGGTGAGCCAAGATCACACCACTGCACTCCAGCTCAGCAAAAGAGCAGGACTCTGTGTCAAAAAAAAAAAAAAAAAGTAATTTATGTTAATATCTGAATATACAGATCTTTTTTAACTTTTAAGGAAAATCACCAAAAGTCGAAGAGATGCAATCGGATAAACTTACAAAAGAAATGCAGATTTGTAACAAAAATTGAAAATGTAAGCTAAGATTTGTGACACACATATTTCAAATGACTCAGCTAGAAATAATTGATCAGAATTCAATGTACCAAAGTCACGTCAGACAAGTATAGACCAAAAAACTGTCACAGAGTAGAGGAGACTAACAAGACAACAATGAAGGACAATGTGGGATCCAGGGTGAGCTTTATCATTTTTGAGTTTATTTCATAACATTCAATAAGTGCCTACTAAGTGCTAGACCTAGTGCTATACCTCATAAAGCAAGAACGATTGAGACAAGATCTCTGTCTTATCGGAGAAACAAGGCATTTAACTGGCATGAGCTGAAACTCCAGAAATGCATGTTCAATATGATGGAGGATATGCGTCCTTCCACATCCTATTCCGAAGTGGTTTTTATAAATTATTTGTTACCTCTACAATTCTAGAAATGTTTATTGCAGTAGTGTCTGGTCTACATTGTTTATTTTCAACAGGGAAATATTTTTTTTTTTTCAAATCACTATATTTCTGTAAGTGTGTTGTCAAAATGCTGATTCATTCACTCAAGCATAAAATTTACTGTGGATTGCCTTAGGAGCCTGCGTATTTTCTAAATTCCATGTCTTAAATCAACATGTGAAGATTTCAGATGCACAGTTCCTGTGATTTAGGAAATTCAGAGTAAAAAACTCCATGTTAAAGTTTTGATAACATCACAAAAAGAAGGAGGGAGAGAAGAATGAGGAAGAGGAAAAGGATAGGAAGAGAAGAGGAAATAAAGGCAAGCAGGTTGGCTCACAACACATGAAGGCAAAGTTTGGACAAAGACTCAAAAGCCATGAGAACATTTATGGGTACATTTAGAGCTTTAGATTTTTGTAAGATTAGAATTTGAAGCTTTATTATTTCCTCTGATCCTCCTAGAAAATTTGTCTACAATAAAATTAAACTTATATCATCTTATGATGGAATCACCAAGATAGAGTGTTTAAGTTTTGGCTTTTTTGTAGGTGTGATTTAACCCAGCAGTCTCCAAACTTTTTGGTGTCAGGGACCGGTTTCGTGGAAGACAATTTTTCCATTCACCACAGTGGGGATTGTGAGTGGGTAGGGTAGAGAAGTGGTTTTGGGATGATTCTTGTGCGTTACATTTATCTTGCACTTTATTTCTATTAATATTACATTGCAATATATAATGAAATAATTATACAACTCACCATAATGTAGAATCAGTGGGAGCCCTGAGCTTGTTTTTGAAACTAGACGGTCCCATATGGGGGTGATAGGAGACAGCGACAGATCCTCAGGCATTACGGTCCCTAAGGAGCACACAACCTAGATCCTCCGCATGCAAAGTTCACAATAGGACTCGCACTCCTATGAAAATTGAATGCCACTGCTGATCTGACAGAAGGCAGAGCTTTGGGAGTAATGCAAGCAATGGAGAGCAGCTGTAAATACAGTCACTTGCTTACCTGCCGCTCACCTCCAGCGGTACGACCCAGTTCCTAATGGGCCACGAACTTGTACTGGTCTGTGGCCTGGGGGCGGGGGACTCTTGATTTAACTGAGTTATTAATATTGTGGTGTATTCTCTTTTCAAAATAACCAGAATATAAATCTTTATTAACATTGGTAATTTAGAAAAATATAGAGAGAAATCTGTGAAAGAAAATAAAATATCTAAAAGACTCAATTGGGTACTTTTCTTATATTCCTTGAGAGCAAATTATCTATTATTTTAAACATTTTTGTCATTTATAACTGCAAAAAGAAAACTTATGATTTTTTCATTTAACTAGTTACTCTCATGTTTAGTACATGTCTATTGCTTTATGAGCTCAGCATCCACTCTGTATTGTTTGGCTGTAGCATTTCAATCTTCATTTGCAACCCATACCTCCTTCAGTCCATTTGGATGTGGCTGGTCCTATAAACTTGGCTGTAAAGTCCCCTCCCCCCCAAAAAATAATCTATTCTTATCAAGTTATGTGTATCTGGCTTTGCTGCCCTTTAATCCTGTGATTTAAGCTATTTGCAAGAGACTGCTGAAGACTTTCTGGTCTAAAATCCCATGTTGTTGTTGATTTTTCCCACCAAAAGTGAATCATATTCATATCCTATTGCCCAGGGTGACGATATTCTCTTTTCAACAATTTTGTTATTTTATCACCAGATATTTAAGAAACAGAAATTTGCATACAATGGTTTTCTTGGCAACTAGGGAAGCTTATATTTTCTGCTTTTAGATATTTACTTTCCCAACATGGGTTTTGCCACAATTTCAAGCTCATGTTACAGAATACTTTCTTAAACAATATTCAGACAGAACACAATGTTATAAATAAAGATTTAATGTACTACCCTATCGTGGCAAGATAAGATTCAACAGGATATAAAAAATCTAAGAATATGTATAGATCTCTTTTATAAATAATCCTGTCCAAAGGGCTGGATAAAGGGATAGTTGAAATACTTCATCACATATCAATAATTATGCCTCATAAACTCAGTCAAAAGTCAGATTTAGTAATGGGAGAGACACTTTGAAAAGATGACAGCTGGACATGCACTTTTGGTGGCAGTACTTTCTGTAGGCATATTCGGTATAATCTTTAAGTGTTAGAATTTGAACCATAATTTGTCTCAGAATTTGGACTTTTGAGTTTCACAATAAGCACAATAATTCAGAAGTTTCTACAGTATTGCACAATTTCAGACATGTGAAAAACATGGGAAAGTAATCACATACTCTCCATGTGATTTCGGTAACCCATATAAAATATTTGAAAACAGTGTGCAGCTCACGTAGGAGACCACCAGGCAGGCTTTGTGTGGGCAATGAGGCCGTTTTATTTTGCACTTGGGTGCAAGCGGGCCAAGTCAGAAAAAGGAGTTAGGCAAGGGGAGTAGAAAAGGGGACTGGTTAGGCAGATTGGGGCAAATGTTCAGTTCAAGGGGATAATCTATTTTAGGGAGGGGAAGGGTGTCACTGGATGCATGGTCACAAGGGTAGGGGTCAACTATTACAAACAGGCATGATCATAGGGTGAGGGTTATTAGTTGCAAGCAGAGGTGAGGGTGACGGAAATTACATAGTTGCCGGGGCAGGGGTCTTGAGAAACCTAATGTCTGAGGGGAAAGTTTTTGCAAGTCTGAGCAGAACAATGATTGAAGGTTACAGGGGGATTACAATCAGTTGAGGCAGGAACTAGTGGTTTCACTTCTGTTTGTGGCCATCTGGTTACTTCAGACTTTCTGGCTCCTGGAGACCATCAGGAGGGTCACCAAGGCTATACAGGTATTGATCGACTTACGACCTATGCAACTTACAACCATTCGACTTTACGACCACAATCGCTAGCCACGACTGCTCCACGTTTGGCAGTGCAAACGTTGCCCAGCTGGGCGTACGACAGTGCAGACCAGCTTCTGGCAGCACTACCATCTCTGCGTGCACCATTTCAACTGTTATCCCAGACTCGGTACGTACATACTCAACTTACGACCAAATCGTGTTACGACCCGTCTGTTGGAACTGATCGTGGTCGTAAGTCGAGCACTAGCTGTAATGGCCAAGCTTGAACTTGGAGGCCTGACATTCCCATCTTCTTATATACATATAAAGAATAATGTTAGAGACAGGAGTAGGGGAGATGTTTCTCAAGGCTTCTTTAAATGTGACAGGGGGCTGCGTGGAAATCTAAAAGAAAAGTCTGTGATTTTTCGTAGTTTAGTAAGTGTTTGGTTAAGTCCTTGGCTTAGGGTGCCACTTTGTGTATTCAACAGGGTGCCAGTTTGCATATTTTTGATATTGAAATTGTCCTAATAGGATGAATTTTCTAAAAACAGCCTTTAAACATAATAGCTTTAATGCGGGTGGTGATGAAGTCTTGGGCCAAGGTTGGAGGGGAGTGGTCCCAGAAGACTTGGATTGAAAGGGATATGTATGGGTTCCAGAGAGGTGTCACGCTGCATCTCGACATTAGCCTGGCATTGCTTGGAATTCATGGTGCTTCTGGTTGATTCTAGAAGGGTGAAGGCTATGGAACAGGACTGGGGATGAGACAGGATGAATGGGGAGGGTTGGCAAGGTGTCTTGTCTTAGCCTTGGTGACCCTCACTGAGTGGCTGAGATTACAGGCATGTACCACCACACCTGGATAATTTTTGTATTCTTTATTAGAGACAGGGTTTCACCAGTGTCTAAATGTTGGCTCCCATATGATTTGCTGCCTAACTTTATGAAAATATTTTAACTTCTCTGATTCATTCTATTTAATAAGTATTAGAGGATACTGTACTTGATACTCAAGCTGCCTCAATGTATTTGAGAATTGAGTTAGTCTATATAAAATCCTATTCAAATGTTGTGTGAATATATAGCTTATTAAAGAGATATTTAAAAGTTTTAAATTCTTAAAGATTAAACGGTCTTAAATCCGTAACTTTTTTTTCTCTTATAAACCCTTGATTCAATTTCTCAGGCCATCCTTTTTGTCACTCCCTTTTAATCTACCAGCTTTGATGTATATAGCAATTTACTGTCACCCATTAATAATCTTATGAGTTTTATTTTTTACTTTTGCTGTTTTATTGATACTGTTATGCCCTTTGCCTTAATTTACACTAAAGGAAAGCAGGATGGGAGTATTGCACTATTAACTCAAAATTATTCACATTTAAACAAAAGGCAAAAAGCTAAATACGGTCTGTTGGGCTGTCGGCCACCTGGGGGATTTGAAGCAAACTCAGATCTTATATTGCAACGTCTTTTTAGAGTTTTTCCTTCAACATGTGCTTCTAATTAGCAGTAATATTTGGAGTGGGGGCAGGGGACAAAGAGTACACACAGGTTATGTTCTCAGTTGTTAAGTTACTTCGTTTAAATTCTATGCAGTAAGCTGTAGCAGTGTCCCTGGAAACTACTTGTTAGTTGGTTTAATATTTCCTACCAGTTATTTTATTCAACTGCAAGCATTGTCTCTACTTCTGCATTATTTGGCTTCCCATCTTTCCATATTCAGAATGAAATTTTCTTCTAAAAGTCCCAGTTGCCAACACCATCTCCTTCCCACTTCTGTTATTCTCTAAAATGAAGTCACAGTTTGTCTCTTTTTTTTAGTAACCACACGACTCTTCCTTTTCTTTCAAACTTTCTCATTTTTCAGTTAGACTCTAATTTCTCATTTAAGAATTTTGCTCTTAACTAATGATGCATTCCACACGTTTCTTTTTTTTTTTTTCTTTCTTTCTTTTTTTTTTGAGACAGAGTCTCGTTCCGTTGCCAGGCGCCAGGCTGGAGTGCAATGGCACAATCTCAGCTCACAGCAACTTCCACCTCCTGGGCTCAAGCAATTCTCCTGCCTCAGCCTCCCAAGTAGCTGGGAGCATTCCACACATTTCTTGTGTCTACAAAGAAACAGTAAGTCATACATATAGACTACATACTTGTGTGAATAAATACAAGAGTATTAAAAGCCCATCAAAAAGAAGTACAAGGGAGTGATCAAATTATTTTGCACTTTGGAATTTTGTGCAAATGACCATTCCATAACAATTAATAACATCTAAACTGGTATATCACTTTATAGTTGACAACCTTCATCCCACACATAGGATAATTTCATGCTTAACATAATCTTGTGAGATCATTCTTTTACATCTCCATTTTAAAAACAATTAACATTGAATCTTAAAGGAATTATGACTTGCTTAAGATTGTATGATGGCAAGACAGAAATTAAAACTTATAATCTAATGTCAAATCACATTCATTTCCACTTTTCTATTTCCTTCTCAATCTCACTCACTCAGTCCACCTTTGGCTTCAATTCAAAGGAAACAGAATTAGTTCCCCCAAGTTTCCTCTGTAGAATCTGACAAAGACCAAGGACATCCTTTGCTCTGCCCCTGAACGATGGATGCCCTCCTCCTCCACTGTGATGTAAACCAGGCAGCAGCCATGGCATGTCAGATACTTACAATGATTCATTTAACAACAAAGGCCTCCAAAGGCATGGAAAAATTGAATCATCATTCTTTAAGAAACTATATTGGCAATGATGGAAAGATTTTTAAAAATACATTTATGTAGTAATAGAATAAAATTTTCAACTAACACAAAAAAAGTATGATGGATTGGCAGATGCAGAAGCTCAAACAATAGTAATAATCTTTATGTCTGCAAATATTTTATGGCTTATTCTGGCCAATCACGTAGCCCATCTCATTTGACACGTAGGAGTGAAGGGAGTATCTGCCCATTTCATGTATAGAAACATTGTGGTTGGATAACTTGAGATCATACAGCTGGAAAGGAGAGCATTAAGGTGTATAATTTATGCCTTTTCAACTTAATTCTAGAATTTGGACACCATCGTCCCTAAAAGGAGAAGCAAATTATAAGTAAAAATATATAGTAATGATTCTTAACATCACTGGATCATTACTTTTAGAATCTAGTATAAGCTCTAGATTTCTCCCCAGAAAGATGTACCACATCCACACAATTTTATGGGCTTCATAGACCCCTAGGCTTCAAGAAAAATATGGACGCTAGGGAAGAATCACTGCTTTGGATAGAGTCTGCAGAAAAAAATAAGATACCGTGGCTCAGATTTTAGCAAACAGTTTGACTTCGTTACCTGTATCAATTCTTCTTCCTTGCTGTCAACACCTCAATCTGTCACATCTATTCACCTGATTAGCATGATTCAGTTTTCTTTATACAATTACTGATCAGTATGATTTTAAAGGTCATTTAAAATTACTGATACATATTAGTATTTGAGATATGAATGTTGATGATTATATGGTAAGACATTTCAATAAAGTCAATTTATAAACAATTTAACTAAGGATGTTGTGTCTAAAATATTTTTTGCATCTCTGTGTCACATATTGCAGACAGTCAATATTTGTTAAGTAAAAATAGTTTCTTTAAAATGAGACAACAGAATATTTCTATAGCAATGGAAGCATCACAAATGTGTTCATATAATAATATCGATAAGCCATTACCAACATTTATTTTTGTAATAAAGCCACTCTCCTAAGTTGAAACTTCTCCACTGATCTCAAAGATCTCCAAGATCTAATGACAAGCTAATCCACACTGGTGATGAAAACTATCTCTTTAGAAAATCAGCAAAAATAAAACTGAATTAGAAGTTCTAAATCCAAGAGAAAATTAGATCAAACTGCTTTTGATTCTCACTCATACTGTTTCACAAAATGCTCATCTACTGTCCCTAACAACACTGGAAGTCAAGAACTGTCAGGAGCCGAGACTGCACCACTGCACTCCAGCCTGGACGACAGAGGGAGACTATTCCAAAGAGAAAAAGAAAAATTCTGTCACAAACACGGAAACCTGACTGGCTGCAAGCTTCCTGGAGACTGTGAGTGAGCAATGTGATGAGATGAACAGCACTTTTGGCACTAGAACTGCCATGGCCTGTCAGCCGCCTGAGCATATGTTCTACCTCCAAACATCAGATACAGCCCTACACTATCTCAGTCACTCCAGGTGTCCTCCTAGATATCAACAAGAAAAACTAACTGCAGAATAATTTAAAAAAAAAAAAAGTGAAAACCCAAACAGGAGTAGGAAAAAAGTCACCTAAAATAAAAGCTGATGGCTTTTCATTTCCCTTTCTGCCTAAAGCTCCAGGGATGAAATAAGGAAACTGGCATTACAGCTAAAAGAAAGTTGGTCCTCTAGGATGCATTAATCACTAAAGCCAGAGATGGAAACGACTGCATAGACCATTTATTTCGTCCTCAAGACAAGCCAGAAATAGACCTTATAGTTTCCTTCCTGAAGTACATACAGAATTTATCATACACTGAATGAAACCATCTGCCACAATAATTCACATTTATGGACAAGATAGAGGTAAAAAGTTTTAAACAATAAACTGGAGTTAGAATGCTTCATGAAATCCTATTCTTACATTTTGTGTTTAAGAATTGAGCACTATAAGGAAGGAAAAGTTTCGGGGCCATATGGTTGTTGAGTTCTCCACTAATAGTAGCATCCCACAGAATCCCCCAAACATAACTACCAGCCATAGTTAAACAGCAGTTCATCTTTAAATGAAAGCACATATTCAGTTTTAATAAGAATGAGTCTGTACCTTGGTATAATGCTTAGCTTCTCAGTTTGCAAAATTTAATGCATCTAATTCTGATATGATAACTTCCTGAGATACAGTATGTTGTCTTTGCAGATGAGAAAACAGGTCCCAAAGATATTAAATTACGAGCTAAGAGTTTCATATATTATTAATGGCAAAACCATTGACACTTTTATTTAAAAACATGTTTTAAGCACATAGCACAGGCTAACAAGTACAACGATAACCAGGGTTATAAAGGTAGGGAAAACAAGCTTGCCTCCAGGCATTCAACATCTACCAAGGAGCATAAAGAAATACCATAAACTCTGAAGTAATATGGACTGTGATAAATCCCTCCAACTCCTTCCACAATGGCATAGGGACTCACAGGAGGGAGAAATCAATATGAGATTATTTCAGTTGATTTTCTACTAATCATAAGATCAGTACGGAGAAAATGGGATTTATTGATTCTTGTTTCCCCAGCGAGCCTAGAACACTCTGTAGGTGTTCAGAGTATTGATGGAAAGGAATGAGTAATGAATGCATTAAGCTTTCTGTTCCCTGTGTTTACTTTGTATGATATTCATTCCTAAAATGATCACTTTGCACTCTAAGAATAAGGAACGGAACAAAAATTCACAGGAATATGAAGAAATGAGAGCAGCGACTATAGTTGTATTAGATATTTCTTAAATAGATATTTATCCTTTCAATCCTCTTATAGGTAATTATTCAAGATGTGTGTCTTCATGTACTTAGTAATTGGCACCACACACACAAAAACCCTGTCTTATACTTGATCAAACTGATATCCAGGAGACCATCAGTTACAGAACAAATGCACATTTGGCTGCATAGATTTCAGGGGAGATTTGAAAAATCTGGGATGAAGATATTTGTAAAGCACTACCAGACATTTAAACAGTTTTTATTGGGTCTATAAAACATTGTGTGTTACTCATTTAGTGCATCAGCTTGGTGTGTACACAGGGGTTACCTGAGGTTTGTAAGGGAGAATGCCAACTAATGGTTACTGAATCCACCACCTGCAGAATAACTTTGGAAAATCGGCTTGTGCCACCAGAGTCAAGACTCAAGAACATCATCTTTTCATAAGACATGGAATGTGATCTAACTGGTCATCTAAGGGCACCAGATAGATGACTTAAAAAGTTCATATTCATCACCTAATGAAGGCAATGATTTTATGTTCACTACCACAAACATAGACAGTAGCGTTTTCCCAGGAATGATGAGAATACTGCTTGAAGTCATTTACATGTTTTGATTTGTTGGCTTCACACAAAGTATCCCTGACTTAAGACAAACTGCACTATTGCCTGTGGAAAGTTACTGGACTAGTAGATAGATTGGATACATTTCTTTTATTAATTCTATGCAAAAAATGAGCTGATTAAATGTAATCCATTCAACAAATATTTAATTTATGAGCATGACGTATCAGCTGCTACAAACCTAGTACACATAGTTCCAGTTAATTTCCATATGATGATGTGTGTGACCTTCAAGAAGGCACTAAAGGCCTGGTGCAGTGGTACACGGCTGTAAACACAGTACTTTGGGAAGCTGAGGCACACAGATCACTTGAGCTCAGGGGTTAAAGATCAACCTGGGCAACATGGTGAAATCCTGTGTCTACAAAAACAAAAACAAACAAACTAATGTACATCTATGTGTGTGTGTATATATATATATATATATATACACATATGTTAGCTAGCCATGGTGGCACACACATGTAGTCCCAGCTACACAGGAGGCTGAGGTAGGAGGGATCATTTGAGCCCAGGAGCCAAGATCGTGCCATTGTACTCCATCCTGGGCAACAAAGTGAGACCCCGTCAAAAACAAAACAAAAAAAGGCACTAAAATTTGTGTTTACATAAGTTCTTCATTTTTCATTTTCATATCCTGTTTCTTTTTAGCATATTAGGAGCACATTGTTGAAAGGAGGGTGGCAGTGAAGAGAAGAAAACTTTACTGCCTACTCAGCAAAATGTTTAAATTCTTAGTCCAATAAGGAGAGCCTGAGAGGTTCACAGCTGGCTCTGCTTACTGCAATTACAGAATGCAAACTAGTACTTCAGTCAGAGCCTGCTTAAAAGTTTCCATGCCTGACCTGCAAATGCTTAAGGAGAATAATAGCTACTTTACAACTGGAAAGGTCTCAAAGACTTAGATCAATAGCACAGCTGGTCTAGTCATTGTTGCCTCTCTACTAACATGTTAAAACCTAAATTGGCTAATTTCTCCCAATTACTTTTATATAGCTTTTTATGTTCCCAAGTACCAGGAGAGAGACACTCTGCTTTTCCATTTTTTACACAAGAACAATTTTTAAGTGACAAATGATGCTGTAAACAGAACTTAAAAATTCATGGTCATGGGAAGTTCAACTTTTAAAAATTTTTCAACATATAGAAAAGCAGATAAAGAGAGTGAAAAGAAAGTAGTCACTTAACCCAGTTTGTTTATTTTTCTTACCTAGTTTGTTTTCAGTTTAGAACATCATGTGCATACAAAACACATTCCCCAGGCAGCAATTCTTTATTCTTAATGATTAAAGTCTGTAAGTGCCTAAAGCAATGCCTTTTGGTAATTAGCGACTTTCAACTCTAAAACTGGCCTCTATTGTCTGAATGCAATGGTGGAGTGGAAGAGGGGTAGAAGAAAATTATTTGTTTTGGTTAAGACCTATCCTGAGTAGGATCTTCTGAAGTATAACTAGCCTAATAGACATGAATAGGAAGTAGAGATTCTGAACTGTATTAGGGGCTGAGGGTTCTAGCCATATTTGATGTTTTTTGTTTAACTTATCCAGTCCACAAAGTTTGTAGCAAGTAACCATGAAATTGACAGCAGAAAGTGTATAGTATTAGGAATCTGAGGACATGGTTCCAAAAATTTTTACTTGTTTACTCTGTGTGTCCTTGGTGTCAGGATATCCTAAGAACTTCATTGTTTTTGTAAGATTGTGTGTGTGTGTGTGTGTGTGTGTGTGTGTGTTTGTGTGTACATATGTATGTATGTACACAGAATTTGGTCTTCTATCTCACAGGCATATTGTGGAATATGTCAAAGTACATCAGAATATACTGTGAACTTTAAAGCTATATAGCAATGTAAGATGTTATTATATTTTTAACAAAAGATTTTCAAAATCAATGTAGAATCTTCCTTCAGAATAACCTTATGAATAAGAATACAGTATGTTCTACTTTGCATCATTTTCAGTCCCTACAGTAAACCTTTTGGCCTGAATTCAAAGGAGTGGTTCCTATTTTACATTGGCATAGTTACTATTCCCTTTTAGAGGTAAGTGGGATTCCAGCATCCTGACCATTCTCAGAGACAAGAGGCAGGAGAAGGCAGTGAAAATTTATCCCCCGAGTGGCACAATTTGGAGAAAACTGTTGAGCCCTTAACATTTGTTTTTTCACTCATAAAATAATACTTCAGTAGAAAGCCAGACTAGAAACAAAGGCTAGTCAATTTTAATGCTGAAAATGAAGGCAGATAGAAGGCAGATGTTTTTTCATTTGAAATGTAATCATTAGAGATGGCCATTAATTTTTCCTCCTAAAATAACCTCCAGTAGTAGAGCAGGGTACCCTACATGGCCCGTTAGCAAAGGGTTCTGAGAGAGTAAGTATAGGGAAGTGCTTGACAATGTAAGAAATGAAACAATTCCAAAATCACTTTTACAATTATCAACAAATAATAGAAGTGTGTGTGTTCATGTGCACATGCTAAGATGGAATATTATATACATTGATCATATTTCTAACTATACTAAGATCTCATATAAGGCTTACAATATGCCTTTTTGAAAATTCAGATAGTTTTCATCCTCTAAGAGCCAAAGCAACAAATCAAGCTTAAGGAACTAGAGTTGCTAACCTCCAGGAAGCCAGGTAGAGCCTACTGATGAATGGAGATGATGAGGGTGCAGAGCGATGAGTAGAGAGAGTGCTGGTTTCCTATGGGTAATTCACAACAGTCAGCTTCTTATTCTCCTTAAACTTGTTCTTTATGCAGGTGGAAACAAGAACAGCAGAGTGAAGGCCACCCGTGAGAACTTGGTACAATTTCATTACATGGGGATTTCCAACTAATCTTTATCCCCCCTAGCTTTATTGAGGTATAACTGATAAACAAGAATTGTATCTAGTTAAGGTATACAATTTAATGTTTAAAAATAGATATATAATAAAATAATCACTACACTCAAACTAGCGCATCCATCACTTTTCATAGTTACCTTTATCCAACCCTTATATTGTTGCTGATATCAACCAAGTCTTCATATATCATAATTAGGAACAATAATGAGAGTAGGAATTATGAACACTGAGCCAACATGTTCCACAGGTCCACAGCTGTGTCTCCCAGAGTCAGATGGAGGATTCTCAGGGAAGCAGACTCTGACAGTGCAACACAGGAGGATTTTTCTAGCAAGTCTGCCTTAAGATCATGCTTTTGTTACTGAAATAGGAGTTTTATAGTCTTATTAGGATGAATTCCAGGGAGACGTCAAAGAAAAAAAAAAAAACAAAACAGAATTGTATTGCTTTCTTGCACTTCCAAGGTAGTCATAAATACTTTACAAATAAGTATAAAATAAAAGAGAGATTGTTACATTTTACTTCATTTTTAGTTAGCATATTACACATCTCTTAAAATATATGCAGGATCAAACAAGTATTTCTCTAAAATAAAAACAAAACAAGAGCACAAATAAGAGAATGAGTAGGTGCCCAACTCCACTTCCAGGATATTTTGAAAATCATTAGCCAATACTTTAGCACTTGCTAGGAGCAGATGTTATTTCCCAGATGCCCACTGCCTTCTCACCACTTTGCATAATCCTAACACATGACACATTAGTTTCGGATGAGCCAGATGCCAAATGAGAGATATTTTACAGTACAGAGAAATCAGAATGGTGGAGTAATACAGAAACTTTTAGCCAAGGCACATTCTCTGGACTCTCAATCCTTTGCAGCTGCCACACCTCTTGTTGGAATGCAGTTCACACAGAAAATAGTTCTGACATCTGCCTCCCTTGTGGTCCCAATAAGAATTCTCGACATTGATATATGTTGTTCCACTCAGGACTAGAGCATGAGAATCCTCACCAGGGACACTTGATTAATTCTGTAAAAGCATATATTTATCAATAGACTATATAATAACAACTTCCGAAAATAATAGTATAAGGAAATTTGCAATAAAAACGTATGTAGCCAGAAAAGATAGTGGTACAAGCTAGGACAAAAACTATCACATATGAAGGAGTGACTGATTGTACCTGGAAAGTGAATTGGGATGACTCTATTTTTTCTATGAGTATGAGGTAAACCCTGACTAAATGTCAGGTAAGGCTACTGTCACCATGATTTAGCAGACGGGAAAAAAAGAGTATCCGTTCTCAACAATAGGAATAAAGGGAAGATACGCAATAACTTAAAAAAGCCTGTTAAATCACTAAGATTAATATAATTATAACTTTTCACTAAAAGCTAAAACTGGATGGTAGGATACAGCAATTTGGGGAGGAGGAGAATCCTTTAGCTATGGTAGCCAGAAAGACCTCTGAATACATACTTAATAACAATTGAGCTAAGAACTCAATAAAATGTCCAAGAGAAAATACTTTGAGGAAGATGTTTAAGGCAAAGAGAAAAGCAAGTGCAAAAGCTCTATACGGAAGACCTTTGGCATCTTGGAGGAAAAGAAAAACATGCTAGATTTTATGGGACCTAATAAAATTAGGGAAGGCTTAACAAGCAGGTAAGGCATTGTAGGCCAATGTGAAAAGCTTGGATTTATTTTGAAATGATGAGAAAATTAATGTAATGCAGTGTACACTTAGACATAAGCTTCATGGCAGTTAAGATCTCTAAACTCTTTTCTCTCAAGAAGAATAAATAGGACTCTTCATAAGAGGTTGGTCAGGGTGATGGGAAAAATTGTAGGAAAGACGCAAACTTTCTTGGAAAGCCAGAAGGTTTTGCAAAAGCTTTGGGAAAGGGTGATGGCTGAAGGCAGCCTAATCAAAGAACAGTTAACAAGGGAATGTGAAGGAGTTTATCTAAATAGCTTGTTTACTCATGGTATCCTAAAACTGACCTTTAATCATTTGGATTTGGGTGTAGGACTGTTCTCTACTTGGGGGGGTTGACAATGTTTATTACCCACAAATTATGTTTGCTCCAAGCCTGTGTCATTAAATCTGCACTAAATAAATCTGGGTGTCTCCAGCTTAGTGGGGCTGCAGCTGCACTCTCATCAGTGGTGCTAAGCCATGAGTTCCCTAGCCACACTAACAAGGCAAGCAAGTGTCTGCATAATTTTCTCATTCATCGCTCGGCCAGAGTCTGTGGGACAGACTCAGCAGTTCTTGTTATAAGAAGACACATCTGAAAAAAATTCCAATTTTCTTCTTTCCATTAATTTGCATTCCTGTTTGCTGCCTTTTATTTCTTTTTCCTTCCCCCTGAACAAATCCTTCATATATCCTAGTTCTAAGAATGACAGAAAGGGAGAGAGACGTAGACAGAGAGAGAGAGAACAAGAACCAGCTACAGAACTGTGATGTGTCAATTTAACTAGACTACAGCCCTCAATCAAACACCAATATAAGTGTTCCTTTGGAGGTATTTTTACAAATATGAGTAAAGTCCATAATGAGTTGACTCTAAGTAAGACAATGTATTTTAGATAATCTTGGTGGGCCTGATTCAATCAGTTTAAAGGTCTTAATAGATTTGAAACATCTTAGGAAAATAATTTCTTATTTCCTGAAAAAAAGAGAAATTCCTCCTGTAGCAGAAACCTCAGCTCATGGTTAAGAGTTCAAACCTGTCCTTCCTGATGCCTGCCCTAGGGATTTCAGGATTGCCAAGCCAGCCTCTGCAATTATGTATGCTGTTTCCTTGTAGTCTGTCTCTTATGATGTATCTGGTTCTATTTTTCTGGTTGAATCCTAACTAAACAAGATATCACACCTCTTTTGAATAAAAATCTTAACACTAACTTATGCCAAACACCAAAGGGGTAAAGATAAAAATAATTCCTTTATTTCTGTGATCCATACAATATGGATTCAGTTATGTGGAAGATGAAAGGAATAATGGTCTATTCAGGCAAAATGCTGCCAAATTCCATTGTTCTGGCCAAATGAAGTAATGGTAGGTGATGACGAAGAGAGAAGCAGAGTTACAGAACCCTCATCCATTTTGGATGTGTGGGCTACTGTAGCCTTGGATGCTCTTGCCAGAATAGTTTGTCATAGCGGCCAGTAATATAAAAAATAAACATTTCAACACTATAACCTCACAGGTAAGAATTTACCTTTAAGAAACAGCTATGAATTCAAAAACTGATGTAAATGGATTTTCCTCAAGAAAATTTGTAATTGAACCACAGAGAATTAAACTAACTAAATGCCCAACATTAATGTGAATTAAAGAAATTTATGGCAATTTATGTAATTAAACCCTATAAGCCATTCTACTTGGTATTGTAGAAGACCTCAAATACTCGGATAACCAAGACAAAAGCTGACAAATAGAATTATATTAAGCTACAAAGCGTCTGCATAGCAAAGGAGACAATCAATAAAACAAAAAGATAACCTACAAAATGGGAGAAATATTTTCAAACTATTTATCCAACGAGGAATTAATAACCAGAATAGATAAGAAACTCAACTCAATAGCAAAAAAGAAAACAAATAATCTGATCTAAAAATGGGCAAAAGATCAGCATGGACATTTCTCAAAAGAAGACATTAAAATGGCTAACACATAAATGAAAAGATACTCAACATCACTAATCATCAGAGAAATGCAAATCAAAACCCCAGTGAGATATCATTTCATCCCAGTTAAAATGGTTATTATGCAGAAGACTGAAAATAGCAAATGCTGACCTGCCAATGATGTTGGCGGAGATATAAATTAGTGCAAGTGCAGCCACTATGGAAACCAATATGCAAACAGTATGGGAGTCCTCAAAAAAAAAAACGGAAATAGAACTACCATAAGATCTAGCATGAACTACCATCAGTTCTAGCTGAGTATACACCCAAGAGAACGGAAATTAGTGTATTAAAGAGATATCTGTGCTCTCGTGTTTATTGTAGGAGTATTCCCGATAGTTAAGATATGAAATCAACCTAAGTGACCACCAATGAACATGAGAGTACAGATATCTAAACACAAGAATTGCTGTAAATGACAGGGTTGTATTCTTTTTTATGGCTGAAAAATATTCCTTTGTATATATAAACCATGTTTTCTGTGAAGAAACATTTGCAGCAACATGGGTGGAACTGGAGGGCAAATAAACTAGGCACTGAAAGACAAATATTGCATGTCCTCACTCTTATGTAGGTGCTAAAAAATTGATCTCATGGAGGTAGTGAATACTCTCTGGTGGCTACCAGAGGTTTGAAAGGGTAGCAGGAGAGGTGAGAATGAAGAGGCATTAGTTAAGGGGTATAAAAATACAGTTACATAGAAGGAATAAGTTCCACTATTCAATAGCACAGTAGGGAGACTATAGTTAACAATAATTTATTTATGTATTGCAAAAACAGCTATAAGGTAAGATTTGGAAAGTTCTCAACACAAAGAAATGCTTTCACCGTTGTTTTATCCTTTTTTATGTATACAGGTCTGTCTTCTAATTTCCCATTTTTAAGAGCAGTGGTTGTCACAATGATTTCCTGGAGGTGCCTCAGAGGTGCCTCTAGGACTGTTGAATACAGAAAAGGAGCAGTATCATCAACACAACTATCTTCATTTATTGTTATTTTTTCTTCTCTTTTTTAAATTACAATCATCCAAGATATTTCATTTTAAAAATAGCTTCTGCTAACTTAAAAATGGTTTGAGCCAGGCATGGTGGCTGACACTTGTAATCTCAGCACTTTGGGAGGCTGAGTCAGACAGGTCACTTGAGGTCAGGTGTTCGAGACCAGCCTGGCCAAAACAGTGAAACCCTGTCTCTACTAAAAATACAAAAATTAGCTGGGCGTGGGGGCAGGTGCTTGTAATCCCAGCTACTCAGAAGGCTGAGGCAGGAGAATCACTTGAACCCAGGAGGTAGAGGTTGCAGAGAGCTAAGTTCACACCACAGCACTCCAGCCTAGGCAACAGAGTGAGACCATCTAAAAAAAAAAAAAGAAAGGTTTTGAAAATAACTACACTAGATTTTGCTTTATTTTACTAGACAATTTTTGTACCTGGTAGGCTATTGATGGACTGACATTAATAACTAAGTATATTAGAAAACAAACAAAAACATAAAGTTAAAATGTGAGCTTAATATCATTGGCTATAAAAATTAAGCTTGCTCTCTTTGTCCTCTTTCAAAGCTATTACTTTCCATGACTTTGCATAACTGCATTGACATACATAATATTTACATATCTACAATATTCTCCTGGAGAAGATGATCGGCATTGAAGCCTTTAACTTTCGGGTGGACTACAGGGACAAGAGCTGGAGATCAGCTCCATATCCTGGAAGCAATGTTTCTTCTAGGTCAGTATCATATCATTTACCAGTTAAAAAAAAAAAAACTAAAAATAAATAAAAGTTCTATAACAGAGACAGGAAACGGACTCTCCTTGCTGTCTCCTGTCTACATGTCCTTTTAGCATTAACACCTTCCAGAGGAAGGAGAAAAATAGCTTCGCAGGTGTGTGCAAATGTGTGTAGTTAGCATTTCAAGAACAAAAACCGGCTGCCTGTCACAGCTGTGTTGGAATTTGCTTCAGATTCTGCCTTCAAATTACAGAAGACGTGAGTAAGGGCACGTCCATGACTCAGTCCTCAACCCTTGCCAAAGTAGTAGTTTTCTAGATATAAAACTACAGGGAAAGAAAAATAGAAAGTCAGAAAAGAGAAGAGGAAGAAAAACTGCACATTCATAAATCTTGCACAAACCTGAATCTCGAAAGTGTGATAAAAAAATCAGAACCAAGGAGTGTTTAGGAAAGAGAAACACACATAAGTGATGCAGTACCTAACATTTCAATGGACACATCTTTTTTCAGTCATATTAATTAAGTTCTGTGCACGGTGCTTGCACATAAATAAAACCAGATGCTTAAATTGTAGCTCAATCATTACCCTGTATTTGCTCACATCCCCTCTTGTATCACTTTCAGTAAATTGGCTTTTTGCCTAAATGGCAAAGGAGGAAAGGGAAAAGAAGAAAGAGAAAAAGAAAACTTCTGGGGCTTTAGCCTTATTCTCCTGTTGATGAGTCGTTGTTGACATGCGACAAATACATTTTGCTTTCATGACATCTCTATGGAAAGTTAAGAACTGTAGTTTTCTTGAGGTAGTTGAAATTCTTAAAGGAATATTATTCATCATGCCATTAATTTATCAGCCCTCACTCTTTCAAAATTGTCATCTATATATAAATAAGACTTAAAACCCACCCTCTGCCACATAGACACACACAAACACACACACACGGCTGTATGTGTGTGAATTTCTAAAAAAATGTGTTAATACATATGGAGAAAATAGTTTCATGGAATCGAAATCATCTGGTTTACCTCCTTTAAGTGCATTTCCCAATGTGTGTTCTGAAGTGTACTTGTTCCATTATATGTGAAAAACTGGAGGGTTTAAATAAGTTGGGAAATGTTGGCTTACACAAAAGTAAATAGGTTTCTTTAGTGTGAAATTTTCAGAGTCTCTAACATGCTGATGCACAATGTAAATATTCAAGAAGTCAACATACTCTATAACATCTCTCAAAGCTAGTTGACCCAGAAACTTGCAAAATATCTTATGAGGGTAGTAACTTGCAGGCCATGCGGTGAAAAATGCTAATATAAATCAGTCCCAAGTGTTCATCCAGTCTTTGCTTAACCTTTCCTTATGCGAACAAAATTGGTACTTTCCAAAAGAATTCATTCTGTCCTACAAAAGATCTAAGTCAAAAAGTCAAACGAGATTTCTTTATGGCACTGAACCATAATATATTTCTCTGTAACTTCCACTACACTATTTCAGCATTGGTTTTTTTTTGTTTGTTTTTTTTTTTTTTTTTTTTTTTTTTTTTTGAGTGCAATGGCACAATCTCTATTCACTGCAACTTCTGTCTCCCAGGTTCAAGTCATTTTCCTGCTTTGGTCTCCTGAGTAGCTGGGATTACAGGCACCACCACACCCAGCTAATATTTGTATTGTTAGTAGAGACAGGGTTTCACCATGTTGCTCAGGTTGGTCTTGAACTCCTGACTTTGTGATCCACCCTCCTTGGCCTCCCAAAGTGCTAGGATTACAGGCATGAGCCACTGTCTAGCCCCACTATTGCTCTTGATTTTGCACTTTGGAAGAACAAAAACAAGAGTAATGCAATTCCTTTTCTCTGCTATAGCTTTTTAGATATTTGAAAGCAATAATCATATTCTCACAAACTCTTTCATTTTGCAAGAAAACACATCTCTAGTTCTTAAATGAGTATGTCAAATTAATCCTCTCTAGTTGTCAACATCTTATTTAAGATGTGGGGCTTCAAAATGATCACAGAAATGTAGAACTCTAGAAGTATCTATGCTTCTATAGATGTAGATTTAGATGTCAGGTTTTGGTTCTTTATTTTTGAAGGCATGTCTCATCACTGATTCCAATTAATCTACTAAAACCTTTGAGTCCTCATAAATATTGTGGCTAAGTCAATTCTTTACAGTTCCATATCTATATGATTGTTTGTGTATATATGAGTTTTTTGAGGAATACTAGGAAAACACTACTCCATTAGATTTCATTTACCCTTCATGACAGAGACTGTGCCTTATGATAAAATTGGTCATCTTTCCTCAATTACCATCTCTTATGAAGTTATCATATCTCAGCTTCATGCAAAATTTATTACATTAAGAGAATGAAGAGTATTAGCCTGAAACTTACTACCTGTACTAGTGACCTCCTTCCAGCTTAATACCAATTCATTACTTGATACCAGGTAAATTATTTTACAAACCCACATAATACCAATAATAACAGTATTTATCTTGCTGGTCATGAATACCATAATATAAATGATACTGTCAAATGCCTTCTGAAATTAGGATATTCATCTGTAGCAATTTCCTAATCCACAAACTCAAGCAGCCCAGTCATAGCTATAGGTAGCACAGTTCTGGTTAATTCACCATCCGTGGCATCAATAATTGTATCATCATGTAATTTAATATGTTAGAATAAATAATGTGGAAACAGGACAATGCTAATGCCATCTGGTGGGGGTACGGCTGAGGATTTGAAGGAAGTAGGCTATTAATAGCTGGGAGATTATTTTGGATGAGGAGAGAGTCAGGAGGCAATTGAAGAAAAATTCACTATTGTCAAGATGGTGGACAAGCAATACAAAACAACACTTCTTTCTTCTCTATAAAAAATGGAAATAGAAAGAAATGACAGAATTTTATGATATTAAGATAATATCATTTAATCTCTGGTCAAACAATGCAATTTAATATGAGAGGGGGAAAAGTTTGCTCAACTTTTCATAACACCAGATGCCACATATATACAGAGTTGAAAAACATACAGAGCCGGGCGCGGTGGCTCAAGCCTGTAATCCCAGCACTTTGGGAGGCCGAGGAGGGTAGATCACGAGGTCAAGAGATCGAGACCATCCTGGTCAACGTGGTGAAACCCCGTCTCTACTAAAAATACAAAACATTAGCTGGGCATGGTGGCGCATGCCTGTAATCCCAGCTACTCAGGAGGTTGAGGCAGGAGAATGGCCTGAATCCAGGAGGCGGAGGTTGCGGTGAGCCGAGATCGCGCCATTGCACTCCAGCCTGGGTAAAAAGAGTGAAACTCCGTCTCAAAAAAAAAAAAGAAAAACATACAGAGACAGATCCTGGGCATTTAGTAGCTGTAATAAGATCTTGCTTAAAGAATAGCCGATTTTTACAAGCTATAGCTTATTTTCTTTTAAAAATTAAAAAGAGAAAAGGAAACTTGCCATTTGGCAAATTCAAGTGTCTTATAACTGATCTTCAAAATCCACAACAATTTAATTGGAACACACACACACACACAAATAAAAACCTGAAATACTTGTTTGTCATCTTTAAGAACAAAAATTACTTTCAAATCACTTTCCCTCTCCAACATCTAATCTGCCAGGTTTCAGCCCACAGTGAATTCTTGCAGCTGGATTAGGATCCCCCAAGAAAGGGCGTTCAAAACAAAAATGCTGAGGGAGGCATTTCAGCCAAGGGAGGCATCCCAGCTGTGGAGGAGGATGGAAAATTTCTAAGCACAAGGACTTCCCCCTCTCAGGCCTGGAAATGCCATTTGAAAGGCTTCTTCACCCATCTGTTCTATTCACACTTGCCGAGGAGTCAGGCCTTCTAAAAACAACAAAACTATATTCTACAAAATAGTCCTTGAGGAAACACAATATCTTTCCTGGTGACAAATATCCTCAAAAAACAAAGAAGAAAATGGAGAGATAGAATAAACAAATCAATTTTTAAAAAAATTTTTACTTTAAGTTTTGGGATACATGTGCAGAATGTGCAGGTTTGTTACATAGGTATACAGGTGCCATGGTGTTTTGCTGCACCTATCAACCTGTCACCCAGGTTTTAAGCCCCACAAGCATTAGATATTTGTCCTAGTGCTCTCCCTCTCCTTGTCCCCCACCCATCAACAGGCCTTGTTGTGTGATGTTCCTCTCCCTGTGTCCATGTGTTCTCATTGTCCAGCTCCCACTTAAGTGTGAGAACACGTGGTGTTTAGTTTTCTGTTCCTGTGTTAGTTTGTTGAGAATGATGGCTTCCAGTTTCACCTGTGTCCCCTTGCAAAGGACATGGACACTTATTTTAAAATACATTTTAAATACGTTTTAAAAGAAATGAACTATACTACAGAGTAATAATTTTAGCTCACATTGATTGAGATCTTTCTCCATGCTTAGAACTGTTCTCTATGAATTAAGTAATATTATATCCCTAATTTATACAAATCTGAATCGAGGATAGAAAGGTTACTACCTTGTTTAAGAACATATTGCTGTGTGTTTATGTGTATATTAAGCATATATATGTGTGTGTATACACATGTATGTATATACACATACATATATATCTCCATATATATATTTACTGAGGTTTAACTGATGACCAATAAACTGTACACATAAAATAATATACTTTGATGAATTTTGTCATATGCCTTTCCCTATGAACACACAACAATCAAGATAATAAATATATCCAATGTCCCTAAAAGTTTCCATGTACCACCTTCTAATTCATCTTTCTTCCTTAGTTCATACTTAGACAACCGTTGATCTGCTTTCTATCCTATAGGTTGGCTTAAATCTTTATAAAACTTCATATGAAAATAAAAATACAGTATATGCTTTTTTATCTGGCTTCTTTCACTCAGCAAAACTACTTCAAGATTCCATCATGTTGTGGCACATATCAATGGCTGAGTCCTTTGAATTGTTGAGGTCTATTCCATTTTAGGACAATATCACAATTTGTTTTGTTGTATATTTGTTGAGGGCCATTTGTTCCCAGTTTTTAGCTATTACAAATGAATTTGCTAAAAACATTAAGATACAAGTCTTTAATTTCTCTAATGATGTTAAGCATTTTTAATGTATTTATTTATTATCCACATATCATGTTTGGTGAAGTGTCTATTCAAATATTTTTGGTTGTAAAATTGAATTTTCTTATTGACTTTTAAGAATTATTTAAATATTCTAGATACATGTCTTTGGTTAGGTATATATTTTACAAATATTTTCTCTCAGTCTATGAGTGCCTTTTTATTTTTTTTTTAAGTCTCTCTTTTTTTTTTTTTTTTAAGACAGAGCTCTGTTATTGTCACCCAGGTTGGAGTGCAATGGTGCGATCCCCGCTCACTGCAGCCTCCGCCTCCTGGGTTCAAGTGATTCTCCTGCCTCAGCCTCCTGAGTACCTGGGATTACAGGTGCCCATCACCATGCCTGGTTAATTTTTGTATTTTTAATAGAGATGGGGTTTCACCAGGTCAGCCAGGCTGGGGTCGAACTCCTGACCTAAGATGATCCACCCGTCTCGGTCTCCCAAAGTGTTGAAATTACAAGTGTGAGCCACTGTGCCTGGCCAAGTGTCTTTTGAAGAATAACCACTTTTAATTTTTATGGGGCCCAATTTGTTGATCTATTTATCTTATTGTTCATGTATTTCATTTTCTATTTAAGGCATATTTTTCAAATCCAAAGTTACTAAGATTTCCCAGTTTTCTAAAAGAAATTTCAAAATTGTAGCTTCTATACATAGGTCTACAATCTATTTTTTTTTTAATATCAATGTTTCCATCACCATTTACTGAAAAATTCTTTCTCCATTAAACTTCCTTAGTTCCTCAGTTGGCCATACATGCAGGAACTTTATCTGGACTGTATTCTGATGTTCTAAGCAACAATACTGCATTGTACTCTAAGGCCACTAGTGCAACAGTGAGGTTACTGAATTAACGCTTAATCAGAGCCCTCCACCTCCGCCTACAGTTTAGTTTCTAAATGTCTTATTTATCATCACGGATCAATTTAGAAAATGAAAGATTCTGCCTTATATAACTATGGTATTCAAAAGAAGATCATAGTCTGAGAAAATTGCATCTTGAATAACTTGCAAGTAAGCTAGCCTGGTCTCCGAGGATCTGGTGAAGCCATCACCCATGACACAGGCTGATAAGAGAGCCGACATCAGTAGGAACATCCAGCCTTGTTGTATCTTTGGAAGATGGTGGGGGGGATAATGATCATAGAATCTCAGCATTGGGAGAGATACTACTGGGCCTGTGGTTCAGCTGTTTGATGCTAGGATTGTTTTTTATCATGTAAAATACCTTTGCTCAGTCATCAAGCTTTGATTGGACCTCTTCAGAGAGGCCACTATCACTCCCTCCACTACTGCAGGCAGCTCATTTATCTATGGAGGGTCCTAATTGCTTTAAAGATTGTTCTCATATTGTGCAATTTCTAAGATTCTGAATCTTTCATGCATTCATCCACATATTGTATCCCTTCATAGATTCTAGCTACCTGGGTATCAGGCATGTAAAAATACTCTCAGGCACTGCCCCAATCTTCCCATCTCACTCCACTCCATATCATGAGTAGAAACTAAGGAAACTAAGCTTACTACCTGCCTCTTCTTTACATTAGAATTGTATGCCCCCTACCATCTTGCTCTCCATCTTTAGAAGCTCTCTTTTTTCAATATCCCTCTTAAATGGATAGGCCCCAAATAGACACAATTCTCCAAGAATCTATCCATGAGAAGCACATTGTGAAAGTGAAATTCCATGTTCATTAGGCCTCCCAATTCCTTTTCCTTCCTTCAGTAGTTGAAGTGGGATGCCCATCTTTCTTGTTCTTTGAGATCTCTCTCAAACAGAAGACTCCCCCATCTTTCGGAACAGAAACAGGGAAGTATGGCTGGGTGTGGTGGCTCATGCCTGTAATCCCAGCACTTTGGGAGGTCAAGGCAGGTGGATCACTAGGTCAGGAGTTCAAGACCAGCCTGGCCAAGATACTGAAACCCCATCCCTACTCAAAATACAAAAATTAGCTGGGCGTGGTGGCGGGTGCCTGTAATCCCAGCTACCGGAGGCTGAGGCAGGGAATTGCCTGAATCGGGGAGGCGGAGATTGTAGTGAGCTGAGATTGCACCACTGCCCTTCATCCTGGGCAACAGAAAGAGACTCTGTCTCAAGAAAAAAAAAAAAAAAAAAAAAGAAAAAGGAAAGTGTAACATGGGCATCAGATATTAAGGAGACCACTGACCCCTGTGCCCACAAACAACTTTTAATAGTGCATTTTGCAGTTGGGAATAATTACCAGGTGCACATAATATAGAGTCTCACATTCAGTAGTCTCCTTATTACTTATTCAAGCTGGTTTTCATTTGGATAAAAACTTCTTCTTTTTTTTTTTTTGAGATGGAGTATCACTGTATCGCCAGGCTGGAGTACAGTGGTGAGACCTCAGCTCACTGCAACCTCCACCTCCCAGGTTCAAGCAATTCTCCTGCCTCAGCCTCCAGAGTAGCTGGGACTACAGGTGCCCACTACCATGTCCAGCAAATCTTTTGTATTTTTAGTAGAGGCATGGCTTCACGATGTTGACCAGGATGGTCTCGATCTCTTGACCTTGTCATCCAACCGCCTCAGCCTCCCAGAGTGCTGAGATCAAGTCGTGAGCCACCACACCCGGGCTGGATAAAAACTTCTAAAAATTTCCCACATTGATTTTTTTCTGCCAAAAAGTGACATTATATTTAATTTATAAAACTCAGTTTGCAAAATTGAAATTCACATTAGTGCATTCTCAATTTTACCCCTTTTACTTAAAAAATAATCAGCATAACAAAAAACTTTTAAAGCCATTATAACAAGAATCTTTAGATATATTAAACAAAATGTGAAAAAAAATTGGGAATGAAACTCTATGCAGAGTGCTATTTTTTTTCCTTTCTCTAGTTTTGCTGAATACCAGAAAGTCCAGTACTTAGAAATGTAAGGTATCTAGTAATTACATTTCAAGAGTCAGGCAATGGACTTAGTTATATTTTACAAAACGATCATATTCTCTTGAAGGAAATCAAAGATTATTATGTCAGCCTTGAGGCAAGAACAAACAAAATAGATTCAGGATCCCAAAAAAGAATACGGAATACAATATCATTCTCAATTTTACTCTCCTGGCTCTTCTGATTTATATTTTTAGTGGATCATAAAAGTAAGCTTTTATAGCAATTCCATGGAATGCAGCTCTAAAGAGAGCCTCTTTTCCCTTCTTGGCACATACTATGCTTTATAATTGGGATATACTTGTGTGTTTACTTGCACTATGGACTGTTTGTGTCCACTGAAAATTCGTATGTTGAAGCCCTAACTTCAGTGTGGCTGTATTAGGAGACAGGGATGCTAAGGAAGTACTTAAGGTTAAATGAGGTCATTAGGGTGGGGTCTTTTAGGATGGGTCTGTGATATGATAGGATTAGTAGTATCCTTATAAGAAGAGACACTTCTCTGTCTCTCTTTGCCTGTTACGGAATGTCCATGTGAGAGACATAGTGAGAAGATGGCCATCTTTAAGCCAGGAAGATAGCCTCACCAGAAACTAAATTAGCTGGAACCTTGATCCCAGACTTTTAACTTCTAAAACTGTGAGAAAAAAAAAATGTCTGTTGTTTAAGTCATCCAGACTGTGGCATTTGTCCTGGCAGCTCAAGCTAATACAACTTGTTCAGTGGCTGTCCCCTGATTGAGCCTATAGGCAGTTCCCCTGAGGGCAGTTACTGCCTTCATTTGGTTCACCACTATATTCCCAAGTACTCAACACAGAGTTCACATAAAAAGGGCTCAGTTAACATTCACGGAAAAATACGTAGTTTTAAACTAGATTGTTCTCAAATGAATTTTGGAAAACCTTTAAATATTTTCACTGCATTCAGAATGTTTGATATTTGGACTCTTTCTGAAAAGCCAAAACTACAGGGAACATAACTTCAAGAAGTCATGACGATAATCTGGATTGTTCCATTCATCACCAGTCAAACTACGATTAAGCTTCTGGGAGCCTGGAGAGCTCAGTCAGAAATGATGGAGGCTTTTTCCCAGCTGCAGGTGACTGGGATGTCTTTAACATGCCAGTAGTCTATTTCTATAAATGCAAAGAGCTGGACGAGAAAAGCACACGCAGCTGCTCTGGGCCTCCCCACATCCTCTGCCTAGGGAACATCCTCAAATCCACACTCTACCCAGACTCTGCTGTGTTTTACAAAGGATACACTTCCCAAGCCTCAACTGTTCAAACAGACCCTCCCCCTTCACCATAGACTAGAAACATGCTTTTGGAAAATGTGACCTCATTCCAGTGTAACTTGGGTTCATTTATAGCAGAGAGGACCAACGAAACGGCTGCCAACCTTTCAGACACAGGAGGAGTGGAAGGGGGAACTGGAGCAGAAGGAGATGGACTTGCAAAGGGGATGTCTGTACTACCTACAAATCAACTTGAAAATTGTAGCAGGCCTAACTTTAAGTATCTTCTTACCCTGATGCTTTTTACATAATGATGGATAGTTTAGAGTCTTGCTACTTAAACTGTGACTTTTAGACCAGAAACAAAAAGAACTTGTTAGAAATGCGAATCTCAAACGAGATCAGACCTACTGAATTAAAACTGCATTTTTACAAAATTGCCCAGCTGATATGTATGGACAGGAAAGCCTGAGAAGCACAGCTTTTCATTGTTAGGAGTAAGAACCATGGAAGGCTAAGTTCCAGGGGTATGTCCGAACCCCACTGGTTCTGATTCCTAATCTTTCTGGAATGAATTTCCGTGCTCCTTCTCATAACTGTGTTCTATGGTCTACCTTCCATCAGTGCTATTCCTTTCCCTGGATCCCTGGCAGCCCACATCACTCCTCCATCTGAAGCAAGCAATCCTTTGAGAGTTTCCTATAGGTTTCTATTTGGGTTAATGGTGTGGACACTGAGGGGAAAGAAAAACAGGATCCTCCTGCAGAAAGAAGGGTAGGGCAAACACATGATGTGGTAAGACCTTTGTTTTAGACAGCTTTGCATTCATCTACATTTCAATAAAAGCCCAAATTTCAGCTACTAAGAGCATTTTTTCATCGAAACGTGAGTGAAAGGAAAGAGGAGGGAATAGGTAATGTCTTCAGCAGAAGGAATCTATTTTCAGAGTGTAAGGAAGATGGGTGAGGGTTTCTTCTTGAGTTTCTCTTCTTTCTTCCCTCTCTTTTTCAGTCACTCCCAAAACTAAGGCATAGTTGACCTTCAACTTGAAGAAGCCATTAATGAGAAAAAAATTCTGGTTCTATTTGTGGAAGATGGAAATATTAGAGACAGCGAAACAACTGGGGCAGATCAAAAACAGGATTGAAAGGACCTTTTCCACACCAAAAAGGAGAGTGTAAGGAAGACCATGGAAAATTTCAATATCCCCTCAGTCGTATTCCTCAACACATATCCCTCAGGGGCTAGCAAAATGCTTGTACATAGATTTTTATCCATGTCTATTAATTGGCTTGTTGAATTCCTAGTTCTTTTTCAATAAGATGGGGGAAAGCTACCCTCACTTGTGTAAGCAGCATTTCTCAAGTTTCCTAGAGATCAGTTTATTCACCTTACAGTGAAGATGCCAGGTACTGATGGCACCCATCCCTGCCCCCAAGAAATAAAAGTATGCCCTAAAACAAGGCAAAAACTATGGGAGCCATAGGAACTACGATGGGTTAAACTCCTGAAATTTCAAACATGGGTCAAAGTTATAAAATGGAATGGGGAGTAAATGGTCCCAGGAATGCCAGAAACAACTTGGTAACAGAGTGGGAGTGAGGAGATGTCCCGGAATGGAAAGGGTGAAATGTTATATCGACTTAAAAGGGTAAAAAGACATAATTGCCTTGACAGCTTCAACATTACTGGCAGCTGTGGGTAGAAGGGTGCCCTGCTTTGCTGATGCAGACACAAGTTACAGGGACGATGTAAAACAGTCAGCAAAATTTAACCGTCGCTTGAGCTACTGCTGTTATTTTAACCCTGTGCAAAAGGTCGCAGTGTTCTGTCCCTGATGATAAAAGGATGCTGGGAAAAGACCAGAGAAGGCGCACACACAAAGGAAACTCACTAAACAAAGGCCAGATTTAGTTCAGGGAAAAACAACTCATTTTTGCTGAAGAGACTTTACAGTGACACACAATGGTTTCCTTCTTGCCCTGCTATCCTTTTGTCTTAGTGGATTGGGGAGGGAGGGCATTCTTATTAGCTACCAACATTGCACATTCAGTTGTTAAAGCTCTGCTTTGATAATTCCCTTTCTAGACCATTTTCTGATACCCAGGACTTCATTCAGACAAAGGCTGGGCTGCACAGAGGATGCAGGCTCAGACAGGCAGTCCCTGCTTCATGGAAATTTGCAAGGCTGCAGCAGCTTCCTACCCTACGCTTCTATAACCCTGTGGCCATTCCCCTATTTACCCCAACCTGCGCCATAATAACTGTAATGATCTGTCTTCATGTCTGTCTCTTCCCTGCTGATGGTGAATTCCTTAAGTAGCAGGTCTGTGTTTTAATAGCTGATCGAGAATGTGGGTGCTCAGTATGTGTTTGGCAACTGTATTCCAGAAAGATAGGTCTCTGAGTAGGAAACTCCCAGCACAGCTGCACCAACATGTATCTAAGGCACAAAATTGTCATACAACACTGGAGCGTGGAAAATTGGAAAGGTCACTGATTTTAGTCATGGGGATCCTTTTCCTTCCTGCATCTCCAGCCATAGTGTCATGCTGAAAGCAGCAAAGACCAAGGGAATGAGAAAGCCCTGAACTACCAGAATTGGAAAAAGTGACATTTTCCTACTTGTCATTATCCTTACTTCATTGCTCTCCTCCACCTCCAGCATCATTCACCTTCACTGTCTCTGCCACCCACCCCTCCAACACTTGCCACCAATTCTCACGAATGCTGGCCTCCTCATCCTGGTAGCATCTTTAGGATGAGAAAGAAACACTGAATGCTGGCTGGGGACAAAAACAAACATATTCTTGACCTTTTTTTTAGCCTCCTGCAAGAACCCTAACCACTCTCCACAGTGTCTTCTTGTTCACAAGACAGACTAACTTCTTGTTTTTCACACTTTGGAAATGAGATTCCTCCTCATAATCTGAGATTCTGCAAAGTCACAGAGTGTCATACGAATAAATAAGTTACAATGGGAAACTCTAAAGGGTCTAGTTCCAGTTTTAGGAGAAGAGATAGGAAATTTTCCCAGGTATTTTGCTTTCACCAACATGAATAACTTTTTTCTAAAAAATGGCTTTATCTAAGACATCTAATTAAGAATTTAGAACATTTTAATGAAAAGGATTTTCTTAAGACTAATCCAATGCCTGAAAAATACCCAGGTTTTGTAACAAATAGCGGAAAACATTTGTCCTGAAGCAGATGAAGCACCCAATTTGTTGAAATTCACTGCTTTGGAGGTTCCTAAAATGCCTGGATGTCAAGGGAAAAGGTAGTAATTATAGAAAAATACAGTATTTGCCACTACTAATGAAGTATTTGGCTAAATCCTAATGCAAAGCATCTATTTTGAAACTCGGCTGGAGATTTGTAAGGAAGCTTACAAGGCATGTAGCATCCAAGTCCACCAACTTTCTGGAGCTTACAAGTGAACAGAAAATCTGTTTAAGTTCACATATTCATTTTCTGGGAATTAGAAGAATGATGGATGCCAAGTCAGACTTAAGAGAAAAAAATTGATATTTTAAATAGTCAGTGACTCCTGGAAGTAGTTTCCTCTCAATTCCTCTAATTCTAACTTTATATTTTTCAATAGTTATCATTGCTTTCAGTCAAGCACTCTGTTTTTATGTAAGTGGATGATGCACTGTATCTTAGTCATAATGGCCTGATTTAGCCTATGATCTCTATTTACTCGAATGAAGTTTATCTCCAAGGGAAAAACAAATATTTCACATCAAACTATAATTTGGTGCTATCTTGTTCCACTGTCCCATAATTGGATGAAGATGCTTAAAAGAACTTCTGAGAATAAAAAACTGATTATAAATCAAAATCTATGTACTAACATGCTAAAAATGCACGGAAGGGGAGTATAGGAATGGCAGGAATCATTACATGGTTTGTTTTATTTTGATTACCTTTAGGGAACACTAAGAGCCTACTTTATTTTATTTTTTATTACTTTTTATTTGTACAAATTTATGGGGTACATGTACAATTTTTTTTAATGTGTAGACTGCTGAGTGCTGAAGCCAGGGCTTTTAGGCTAGTCCATCACTCAGATAACGTGTGCTACACTCATTTACTAATTTCTCATCTTGCTTCATTCTTCACTGAAGGGCTTTAGGACATTTCATTGTTTCTGACTATAGAGGAATATACAAGGTAAGATTGAGCTGGAATTAAAAACAAAACTAAAACACCTTCTTCCTCCTCTTCTTTCTCCTTTCTTGCCCCACAATTGCCTGAGAATCCCTCCTTCACTTTTTTCCCCTGGACCTTAGGAGAGCATTTAAATACTGTTCCGTGTTTCAGAATTAACTCCATAGGAATCCCGATGGAGAGAAAACTGTCATTCATAAAAACACACATTCCATTGAAAGGTTGATGCCAGGAGCTGTAGGTGGATTTTATTTAGTGCAATATGGTTCTGTTTCAAATGCAAACCCTCATATGAAGGTGAACGTGATAAAAATGACTCAAGGAAGGGTCCAGGATTACAAATACTGGCAGCTAGATGACAGAAAAGTAGGTTCAACCACAAACTTCAGAGTTAAAAACAGGTTACCCATTGTGTGTTTACCAAAGCCTCCTACTGTACTGCTGCAAGGCTTAAATAATACTAAACCTTTTAGAGCTCACTTCCGCCATGTCCTGTAGATGATTTCTTACTCTTCATTCACCTGCCAGTGTCCTGTTAAGGACACTCATATCCTTTAGTCTTGCCTCCTTCTAATTCATTAGGCAAACTGGTGCCAAATACCATGTAGTGTCCTAAGAAGTCTTTAAGGGTTTCTGATTGCCTTCAAAAGAAAGAGATTATGATGCAAGAGAAAGAGATCCACACGAACCTGAATTCAAATCCTAGTGGATTACTAAATGACTCTGAGAAAGTTCCTCAATCTGTCCAGGCTTTGTTTTTTCCTCAGTATAACACAAAATACGACTACTATTTGTGAGAATTACATGAGAAAGGTATATCAAATGCCTGGCATATATGAGGCACTTAATAATCAGTAGTTGGGTTTTCTTTCTCCTCAAAGTCCTCCGTGATATGCTAACTTACTTTTCCAACCTCAGCTTACCTCTACCCTTCAACAGGCAAAAATCAAGGATAATTAAATTCTTTCCTCTAAAATTCTCCCCTAGCCTTCTTAATCCTTCATCACAGTCATTTTATATCTATTGTGTTCAGATGCCATCCATCCTTCAAAATTAAACTGTAATACTATCTCTTTGCTCTCAAACCCTTCCTTATTTGCTTCATCCCTAATCTTTTCCCCTGCAGCCATGGATCCTTATAATTAAATATTTTGGCACCTCCTAATTCTGTGCTCTATATCATCAGCTAATGGATATGACAAATCCCCTCCTAGCAAAATTCTTGATGCAAGTATCATTTATTTAATTATCTAGTCTCCAAGTTCCTTGCACAGAATAGCCCCATCGAACAAATTCAAATTGAATAAATAAATAATGTCTCACTGTTAAGAACTAGCTCTAAAAACTAAAACAGTGGCCCATACATTTACCCACTGCTCTATCACTAAATGTAGAATATTCACACTTATAAGTTGTGGACTTCATAGGTGTCCAGTGAATGCTTACTGATTAATAATAAGCCTGGCACTACTATTAAGTGTAAGCGTTGCATTTTGAAGTCAACCCAGACTTCCTTTGCTGGAATCCCAGCTTTCCTTCTAACGAGTGATATAACCTTGGGCAAATTACTCAGTTCTCTGTGGCGTGGTTTTATCGTCTGTAAAATGGAGTTAATAATAGTATCTTGCATTGATGAAAGAACTTTATCACCCACTTATACAATCTCACATTTACAAACTCCATGCCCTAACCACCACCAAGAACTTGAACAGGAAACAAGAGCCTGACATAATGAACTGGTGGGAAAAGAATACCAGAGAGGGATAATACCAGAATTGGGAGCAAGAGTGTGGAGCAGACAGTAGTTGAGAAGCCATGAGAAAATTCTATTGAATAACTTTGTTTCTGATTAGCTCTGAGCTTTCATTATTAAGACTTCAATCATTCAGAGAAGTTATATAAAGCTATTCTTCTATCAAGCCCGTGTATTTGGGCCCAAACCATATACCCCAACAAGTGGCTCCTGAGATGTTTTAGTTTAAATTTAGGAGTTCTACTTTTACAAATGGCTTCATAATCTATGAAAATGGTGCCATGGGATGAGTGCAACTACTGGCAAATGATGAGCTGCTTCCAGTTAGTTAGTGCCGGATAGTCTGCAGATAGCAAGGGCTGTGGGTTATTAACATGTAATCAGTAATCTGATAGGAAGAAACAGCATTAATCATTTCCATGGCTGAGCACAGCATCCTACTTGTCAGCATTCCACAGGCAAAAGCAAATATTCTCGGGGAAAAGGCATCTTGCTAAAGTTTTGCTCTGGTCAATACATTTGGCTACTGCATTACAGGCAGTACTAACGGTTCTCTTTAAATAGGACAACCACATCAGACACTGCTTAGTACAAAAGTCGTCTTAAAAAATCCTATCTGCAGCTGGTTTCAGACGTCCATGTTTTTCAAGTTTAAAGGCTTCCCTTTGCATGATTAATGTGTTATTAAATACCAGTTACGTACTTTGTTAGAGACTCAAATAACAGTGCTTCAATACAATTTCCACCCGTGATGTTCTTTGACACATACAAATGTGACAGTCTCCTCAGACCCATTGTGGTGGTGGTTGTAATCATAATGTTTATTCTTGGAGGGAAGGAAGCCTGTATGGAGACCATTAGAGACTTCTGAGCTGCCTCTGGAACTTAAGCTGTTACCTGAGGATACGCAGAAAAAGGATTGAGAGGAGAGAGGCAGGGGCTTTAAAAAGAGCAGCCATTATCTTACTTTCTGCAAGAAATGAATTTGAGGGGCCTCCTTGCTCCTTTCACCTGAGTTAGATTTGAGAATGTTTATACTTAACTACATATCTATGTAAGCATTTAAATTTTTTTCTTTCTTTCAAGACAGGGTCTTGCTCTGTTACCCAGGCTAGAGAATAGTAGGGCTCACTGTAGCTCACTGTAGTCTTGACCTCCCAGGATCAAGTGATCCTCCTGCCTCCGCCTCCCAAGTAACTGTGACTACAGGCACACACCAACACACCTAACTTTTTAAAATTTTCAATAGAGAAGAGATCTTACTATGTTGCCCAGGATGAACTTCTGTTGCTTAGGTCTTGAACTTTTGAGCGCAAGTGATTTTCCCACTTTGGCCTCCTAAAGTGCTGGGATTATAGATGTGAGTCATTGCATCCAACCAGAATAAATATTCTTAAAAAAAAATTTTTGGCTACACTTGGATAATTCTGTTTCTGATCCTAGAGAGTGAGTCAACAAACGGGGCTATCCTGGAAGGGCTAGGCTGATAGCTGCTCAGTAAATCTCATCAAGGTATGAATCGTCTAAATCTGAAGTTTTACAGGTTTAAGCAAGGGGATATTGTGTAACAAGATACATGTAATTAACATCTGATGTATATTGCCAGTCTTTGTGCATTCACATATATGTTTATCTATTTAGCCTATTTGTATTGAGACAATGATATCCTGAATACTCTGATAGGCACCAGGGACAAGTGAAAAGCAAAAATTGGTATACCCAGGCTTCACTGAAGTCACAGTCTAAATGTACATATTTATAATAACAAAGATGCCCACATTTGAAAAATATAAAATTTGAGTCATTCCATATCATTTTGAAAATCCCTCCTAAATTAATATTTTAAGCATTTTCCTGGCAGAAGGAAGTAACAGGACATATCAGAGTCTATAAGGTAAGCTTTCTTGTTTTGTGTCAGCCGGTGTTCTGAGATACAACAAACTAAAAATGTAAAGCAGGTTTGCTAGGCACAACCCGTAGACTGTAGGGGCTGTTCAGCTAATTCCACCTTCTAGGTAAAGCCTGTTATTGTGTAAAGAGTTTGGGATCTTGGTTTCTGGTAGGGTAGCTCTCCATAATTGGAGGACTCACTGCCTAAACACTCCTTGTTCCAGAAGGCATGATGAACAAGGTCTCCAGGACAGCACTGTCTCCACTGAAACACTGAGTCTCCCCAAGGCAATGACAGCATTTCAGAGTCTGTCTGGTTGTTCACCAAACTTGCTTCCCTGTCATCCTGGGCAAAAAGTAAGACAATACTGTCCAGTCATTTTGCATTGATGTGGCCACAAGACTGAGTTATAAATCAGAATATGGTTGCAGGTGCTGCATGCCATTCCAAAGCCTGGCCCATAAAAACCTTCCATGGAATCCATGACCCTCCCTCTCTTCCCTTGTCTATAAACTGGTTGTCCAATGCCAATATCCAGGAGGATTTTGAAGCCATTTGTTGAAGATGTCAGAGGAAGAGAATTCCTCCCCATTACCCAACACCTCTTCGACTTTATATGAGAAATAAACTTTTATTGTTTTAACCCATTGAGATTTAAGAGTTTCTCTTTCACAATAGTCAGTGTTATATTAATCAGTAAAGATACAGAGATTTTTTTTTTCAGTACCTGCTCCTATAGAATTACTTTCTAACTGAAGACTATCGCTAACCAAAGTCTTAGTCAATATAGGATTCAAAAAAATATTGTTTGACTTATTTTGTCATTTCCTAAATTGTATAAAATGTCCCACAACTATCTGGTCATCATATATGCCTCTGTTATCAAGACGTAAGTAAGCCATTCTGGGCTACTGCAATAATAGCCTCCTTTTGGTCTTTCATCAATCTGCGCTCCAACAATCTATCATTTATAAAAGGTAATAAAACACTTTTTGATGTAGGCATTTAAGATATAAACTTTCTCCTTAGCCCCACCTTTCCTGTATCCCAGAGATTTTGATAGGTTGTGTCGCTATTGTCATTCAGGTGGAAGAATTTTTTAATTTCCATCTTGATTTCGTTCTTGGCCCAATGAGCATTCAGGAGCATGTTATTTAATTTCCATGTATTAGCGTGGTTTTGAAGGATCCTTTTGGAGTTGATTCTCAGTTTTATTCCACTATAATCTGAGATAGTACTTGATATAATTTCAATGTGGAACCAATCCAAATGCTCGTCAATCAACAAGTGGATTTAAAAAACTGTGGTATATACATACAATGGAACACTACTCAGACATAAAAATGAATGAATTCATGGCATTCACAGAAACCTGTATGGGATTGGAGACTTATTCTAAGTGAAGTAACTCAGGAATGGAAAACAAAACATTGTATGTTCTCATTCATAAGTGGGAGCTAAGCTATGAGGATGCAAAGGCATAAGAATGACACAATAGATTGCTGGCAAGATGCCCAAATAGGAATTGCTCTGGTGTGCAGCTCACAGTGCAATTGACTCAGAAGGCAGTTGATTTCTGCATTTCCAACTGAGGTATCTGGTTCATCTCACTGGGACTGGTTGGAAAGTGGGTGCAGCCCAAGGAGGGCCAGCTGAAGTAGGGTGGGGCATCGCCTCACCTGGGAAGAACAAGGAGTAGAAGAACTCCCTGACCTAGCCAAGGGAAGTCATCAGGGTCTTGGAGAAGAGCAACTCCAAGACACATAATCATCAGATTCAACAAGGTTTAAATGAAGGAAAAAATGCTAAGGGCAGCCAGAAAAAGAGGTTGGATTACCCGCAAAGGGAAGCCCATCAGACTAACAGGGGATCTCTCAGCAGAAACACTACAAGCCAGAAGAGAGTGGGGGCCAATATTCAACATTCTTAAAGAAAAAAATTTTCAGCCCAGAATTTCATATCCAGCCAAACTAAGCTTCATAAGTGAAGGAGAAATAAAAACCTTTAGAGACAAGCAAATGTTGAGAGATTTGTCACCACCAGACCTGCCTTACAAGAGCACCTGAAGGAAGCACTAAACAAGGAAAGGAACAACTGGTACCAGCCACTGCCAAAACATTCCAAATTGTAAAGACCATTGGCTCTATGAAGAAACTGCCCCAACTAAAGGGCAAAATAACCAGCTAGCATCATAATGGCAGGATAAAATGCAGACATAACAATATTATCCTTAAATGTAAATGTGCTAAATGCCCCAATTAAAAGACACAAACTGGCAAATTGGACAAAGAATCAAAATCCATCAGTGTGCTGTATTCAGGAGACCCATCTCACATGAAAATACACACATAGGCTCAAAATAAAGGGATGGAGGAATATTTACCAAGAAAATGGAAAGAAAAAAAAAACAGGGGTCGCAATTCTAGTCTCTGATAAAACAGATTTTAAACCAACAACGATCAAAAGACAGAAAGAAGGGCATTACATAATGGTAAAGGGATCAATGCGACAAGAAGAGCTAACTGTCCTAAATATGTATGACCCAATACAGTAGCACCCAGGTTCATAAAGCAAGCTCCTAGAGGCCTACAAAGAGATTTAGACTCCCACACAGTAATAGTGGGACACTTTAACAACCCACTGTCAATATTAGACAGATCAACGAGACAGAAAATTAACAAGGATATCAGGACTTGAACTCAGATCTGGGCCAAGTAGGCCTAATAGGCATCTACAGAACTCTCCACCCCAAATCAGCACCACATTACACTTATTCTAATATTGACCACATAACTGGAAGCAAAACACTCCTCAGCAAATGCAAAAGAATGGAAATCATAACAGTCTCTCAGATCACAGTGCAATCAAACTAGAACTCAGGATTAAGAAACTCACTCAAAACCACATAGCTACATGGAAACTGAACAGTCTGCTCCTGAATGACTACTGGATAAATAACAAAATGAAGGCAGAAATAAAGATGTTCTTTTAAACCAATGAGAATGAAGGCACAATGTACCGGAATCTCTGGAACACATTTAAACCAGTGTGTAGAGGGATATTTGTAGCACTAAGTACCCGCAAGAGACAGCAGGAAAGATCCAAAATTGACATCCTAACATCACAATTAAAAGAACTAGAGAAGCAAGAGCTAACAAATTCAAAAGCTAGCAGAAGACAAGAAATAACTAAGAGAAGAACTGAAGTAGATAGAGACAAAAAAACGCTTAAAAAAAAAAAAAATCAACAAATCCAGGAGCTGGTTTTTAGAAAAGATCAACAAAATAGATAGACCACTAGCCAGACTAAAGACAGAAGAATCAAATAGATACAATAAAAAATGATAAAGGGGATATCACCACCAATCCCACAGAAATACAAACTACCAGCAGAGAATACTATAAATACCTCTACACAAATAAACCAGAAAATATAGAAGAAATGGATAAATTCCTCAACACTTATGCCCTCCCAAGACTACACCAGGAAGAAGTCAAATCCCTGACTAGACCAATAACAATGTCTGAAATTGAGGCAGCAATTAATAGCCTACCAACCAAAAAAGTCCAGGACTAGGTGGTTTCACAGCCAAATTCTACCAGATATACAAAGAGGAGTTGGTACCATTCCTTCTGAAACTATTCCAAACAATACAAAAAGAGGGAATCCTCCCTAACTCATTTCATGAGGCCAACATCATCCTGATACCAAAACCTGGTAGAAACATAGCAAAAAAAAAAAAAAAAGAAGAAGAGCATTTCAGACAAATATCTCTGATTAATATAGATGTGAAAATCCTTAATAAAATACTGACAAACTGAATCCAGCAGCACATCAAAAAGCTTTTATTCACCACAATCAAGTCAGCTTCATCCCTGGGATGCAAGCCTGGTTTAACATATGCAAATCAATAAACATAATCCATCACATAAACAGAATCAAAGACAAAAACCACATGATTATCTCAATAGATGCAGGGAAGGCCTTCAACAAAATTCAACAGCCCTTCATCCTAAAAACTCTCAATAAACTAGGTATTGATGAAACATATCTGAAAATAATAAGAGCTATTTATGACAAACCCACAGCCAATATCATACTGAATGGGAAAAACTGGAAGCATTCCCTTTGAAAACTGGCACAAAACAGGGATGTCCTCTCTCGCCACTCTTACTCAAAATAGTATTGGAAGTTCTGGCCAGGGCAATCTGGCAAGAGAAAGAAATAAAGAATATTTAATTAGGAAAAGAGAAAGTCAACTTGTCTCTATTCGTAGACGACATGACTGTATATTTAGAAGACCCCGTTGTCTTAGCCCAAAATCTCCTTAAGCTGATAAGCAACTTCAGCAAAGTCTTAGGATGCAAAATCAATGTGCAAAAATCATAAGCATTCCAATACACCAATAAAAGACAAAGAGTCAAATCATGAGTGAAATCCCATTTACAATAGCTACAAAGAATAAAATACCTAGGAATACAACTTACAAGGGATGTGAAGGACCTCTTCAAGGAGAACTACAAACCACTCCTCACGGAAATAAGAGAGCACACAAACAAATGGAAAAACATTCCATACTCATGGTTAGGAAGAATCAATATCATGAGAATGGCCATACTGCCCAAAGTCATTTATAGATTCAATGCTATCCCCATGAAGCTACCATTGACTTTCTTCACAGAATTGGGGAGAAAAAAAAAACTACTTTAAATTTCATATGGAACCAAAAAAGAACCCACATAGCCAAGACAATTGTAAGCAAAAAGAACAAAGCTGGAGGTGTCACGCTGCCTGACTTCAAATTATACTACAAGGCTACAGTAATCAAAACAGCATGGTGCTGGTACCAAAAAAAAGTTATATAGATCAATGGAACAGAACATAAGCCTCAGAAATGATGACACACATCTACAACCATCTGATCTTTGACAAACCTGAAAAAAACAAGCAATGGAGAAAGGATTTCCTAATGGTGTTGGGAAAACTGGTTAGCTAAATGCAGAAAACTGAAACTGGACCCCTTCCTTACACCTTATAGAAAAATTAACTCAAGATGGATTAAAGACTTAACTGTAAGACCCCAAACCATAAAAAACCTTAGAAAAAAACCTAGGCAATACTATTCAGGATGTAGGCATGGGCAAAGGCTTCATGACTAAAACACCAAAAGCAATGGAAACAAAAGCCAAAATTGACTAAAGGGATCTAATTAAACTAAAGAACTTCTGCACAGCAAAAGAAACTATCATCACAGTGAACAGGCAACCTACACAACAGGAGAAAATTTCTGCAATCTCTCCATCTGACAAAGGGCTAATATCCAGAATCTACAAAGAGCTTAAACAAACTTACAAGACAAAAACAAATAACTCCATCAAAAAGTGAGTGAAGGATATGAACTTCTCAAAGGGACATTTATGCAGCCAACAAGCATATGAAAAAAAGCACATCATCAGTCGTCATCAGAAAAATGCAAATCGAAACCACAACGAGATACCATCTCACATCAGTTAGAATGGCGATCATTAAAAAGTCTGAAGACAACAGATACTGGAGAGGATGTGGGGAAATAGGAACATTTTTACACTGTTGGTAGGAGTGTAAATTAGTTCAACCATTGTGGAAGACAGTGTGGCGATTCCTCAAGGATCTAGAACCAGAACTATCACTTGACCCAGCAATCCCATTCCTGGGTATATGCCTAAAGGAGTATAAATCGTTCCATTATAAAGACACATGCACATGCATGTTTACTGTGGCATTTTTTACAGTAGAAAACATTTGGAACCAACCCAAATACCCACTGATGATAAACTGAACAAAGAAAATGTGGCACACATACACCATGGAATACTACGCATCCATAAAAAAGGATGAGTTCATGTCCTTTGTAGGGACATGGATGAAGCTGGAAACCATCATTCTCAGCAAACTAACACAAGAACAGAAAACCAAATACCACATGCTGTCATTCATAAGTGGGAGCTGAACAATGAGAACACATGGACACAGGGAGGGGAACATCACACACCAGGGGCCTGTCAGTGTTGTGAGGGGTAGGGAAGGGACAGCATTAGGAGAAATATCTAATGTATCTAATGTAGACGACAGGGTGATGGATGCAGCAAACCACCATGGCATGTGTATACCTACATAACAAACCTGCACATTCTGCACATGTGCCCCAGAACTTAAAGTACATGTATATACTTTATATATATATACTTTATATTAATATATATATTTATATATAAAAAGAAAAATACATACAAATATATATATATATATATACTAAAAGACCTGAAGTCCTTTGAAGCCTGTGGCAAGTGCCAGTAGGAAAGTCAAGTAGAAACCCCTAAATGTTTGGCATTAAGCCATGAAAGTAATTTTTTCTTCTAAGTTTTCTTTTGACATGTAACTGTGTTTCTTTTGAGACTACCTGATTATGGAATACCAGGTGCCCCTGCTATCTGAGTTGCCCGTTATAAATGGGGTGTTATCTGAACCATCAGGCCAAATGACACCTAATTGTCAAATAGCAGTATCGTGCATAGTGTATAAGTTTGCAATTGCTGCTTACCAAATTAGCACAAATATAGTGGCTTAAAACAACACAAATTTATTATCTCATGTTTTCCAAAGCCAGAAGTCTGGCTTGACATGGCTGGGTTCTCTACTTGGAGTGTCACAGGGCTGATATCAAGGCATTAGCTAGGTTGAGCTCTTGCCTGGAGGCCTTGGGGGAAATTTTTCTTCCAAGCACATTCTTTTTGGCAAAGTTCAATACTTTGCATTTGTAGAACAGGGTTTTATGTTTGTTAGCTGTCAGCCAGGAGCCATTCTCACCTTCTAGATACCACCATATTCCTTGCAAAATGACATCTGTCTTCAAGCCAGCAATAAAGAATTCCTCTGTAGTTGAAGCCTCTAATGCTTTGTATCTCTCTTGCTTCCCTATTGTGACCTGCCTGAGAAAACCTGCTTTGGAACGAATTAAATAATTAGATAAGCCCCACTCAGATAATCTTCCCTTCCTAAAGTCAACTGTGCCATAAGACATAACTTAGTCACAGAAATAAAATCGATCATGCTCACAGTCCCAGGGGTTATGCAGGGTGTGTATACTAATAGGAAACCTTAGGGGCTGTATTACTTTTCATTTGCTGCAGTAAAAAACGATCACACAGTGGCTTGAAACGACACAGATTTATTCTGTTAACAATTTCTGAGGTAAGAAGTCTGAAATAAATCTTACTAAGCTAAAAAGAAAAAAAGAATGACACAATAAGGTCTGGGGACTCGGGAGAAAGGATGGGAAGTGGGTAAGGGATAAAATTGGGTTCAGTGTATACTGCTCAGGTGATGGGTGGACCAAAATCTCACAAATCATCACTAAAGAACTTATCCATGTAACCAAACAGCACCTGTTCCCCAATAACATATGGAAATAAAACTTTTTTAAAAAAAGAATGCAACATGAAAATGTTTATAAAACAAATCTGAAAGTGAAATCCCTCTACTTAAAATAACGTGGGACTTACTATCTATAGTCCAAATTTCTTAATATGTCATTTGTCAACAATCTGACTCTAACCCGGAGCTCTAGCCCTGCCTATTCATGGCTCCCTGAAAAAGTCAGAGCCTCTCATCTGTGCTTTTGCTCATGTTGTTCCTCCGGCCTAGACTGTCTTCTCCTTCCACCTTTCCAGATACAGCTCAAATGTCACTTCCTGGGTAAAGCCTTTGACAGTTGCTGGATGAACAATAATTCTCTCCACTATATTCACAAATAGTTCCTTCTTTTTAAATTTCTTTTTTTTTTTTTTTTTTTTGGTAGAGATGGAGTCTTGTTATGTTGTCCAGGCTGGACTTAAAAACTCTTGGGCTCAAGCAATCCTCCTGCCTTGGCCTCCCAAAGTGCTGGGATTACAGATGTGAGCCATCACACTCAGCCCTATTCTTACATTTACCTATTATTTGTGTATTTTTGTAGGTGCCTCTACTATCGGATTCATAACTTTTTGCAGACATGATTTCAGTCTAATCCATCTTTCAGATGCAAAGCATTCAAGAAATATTTACTAAATAAAAAGTGAAGAAAGAGAAAGGGGCAGGAGGAAGTAGGAGGAATATGAATTGTCAAGTAGTCTTTCTGTACCTAGGAACTTGAGCTCCATGTTTCTTCCATAGAAGCAAAGAGACAAATCCTTGAGTGCCCTCCATACCCCTTTTACTAATTATTTCCCTCATATACCCAAAACAAAATAAAACAAAGAATTTAAAATAAAACTAAAAAATAAAATAAACATAAAACGAAAACTCAAAAACTCCCTATGACAAATTCTTAGACAAATGCTACCATTCTATGTTATCTCAATTTCTCTGGAATTTTTCCTTTGGGTACCTAGTGATTCTGTGTCACTCTCTGGTATTTAATTTACATACGGTGCTGGCACACTTACCTACAAAGTATATACCTTTGATTCTTCTTCTCTGCTTAAGTGTCTGTTAAAACGTTTTAAAATTATTTATAAAAGCTTTCTTGGGGACAGAATAGTTTCTATACTCTTAAGTATATAATAAATATTCATATCTGGAATCCAATAAAAAGATGAAATATTGTATTTTATTATTTATGTAATAAATCCAACTATAAGTTATGTGCATCTCAATATTTAAGCTGAAAATGAATTTGAAAAGAAGACCTAAGAAAAAAATATACACAGTTATAGCTATTTAAATATAAAAATTAGGCTTCATCCACAAATAGCATGAGTTAGACTTTTCATACGATAACAATAAAACACATATATTTGAATTTTAGGTCAAACTCATGCTTAAAATGTTACACAATTTCTTCTCAAATCAAGAAAGGTTAAGGTGAATGGGATAGTACAATCTCATGTCTGCATTACATTGTATATAAAAGCTTTCTAAGAAAAATCTTATAAAGCACTTATAAATAATTTTCTCAAAACATTTAAAAGGAATACATTGTTACCAAACATTTGAAAGGACCTTCAAAAGAAAATCAATCTGGTTGAATTTCAACAAGAATTAAAACAAAAATCAATAGCTAAGTAACAAGTACTGAAAAGAAGGTTGGGAAATCTACCTTGTCCTATCCTCTGAAATATTACTAGATTCCAGATATCTTAACCTTGACAGCCACTTCCTAAGTGGCCAGGCAGTCTGGTCACATGGTGTACTCAGCCCCCTGGACACGTATAGATGTGGTGGGAAGTTACCTCACACCTTTTGTCTACCACGAAAGTTGCTGGGTGTTAAAAATGCTAGATTTGGGGCCAGGCGCAGTGGCTCACACATGTAATCCCAGCACTTTGGGAGGCCAACACAAGTGGCTCACCTGAGGTCGAGAGTTCGAGACCAGCCTAACCAACATGGAGAAACCCTAACTCTACAAAAAATACAAAACTAGCTGGGAATGGTGGCTCATGCCTGTAATCCCAGCTACTCCAGAGGCCAAGACAGAAGACTTGCTTGAACCCAGGAGGCAGAGGTCACACCACTGCAACCTGGGCAACAAGAGCAAAACTCTGTCACCCCCCACTCCCCCAAAAGAAAGAAAGAAAGAAAAGAAAAGAAAAATGCTAGATTTGGTAAATTAGGCTTATTCTAAATCCTTAGTGATAACACAACTGAACAGTTACTAAGGAGCTGGCAAAAACACATAAAGTAAGTCTATGTCGGAGATTCGTTTTCTTTGAAAAACTACTGCTTGGTCAGTTCATTCCTGGATGAAGATAGATAAGTAGACAGAGCTGTTTCATAGAAGCTGAAGTTGCAATTTCCTGAGTGAAAAGGCTTATCACTTCGAAGAGTCGCCGATTTTTCTCGGTAGAACGACAGCTATTTGCTGATCTACATAATGTGTTTTCTTCTTTGGCAATAATTTTCAGCTTCCCTACATATAGATGCTTTTGCACCCAATAAATTCAAACCAATGTATAATTTATAAGACTTTTACAAAAAATTGCAAATACAAAAAAGAGAGCAATCATATTTAGTCTCCTATTATAACCAACTAAACTTTTGCGATAGATACCATCCTATGTTCAGCGATATACTGAAAAACCATGGAAAAAAATGTTATGAGTGAGGTCTGTATTTTCATAGGAGGTAACTTAGTTCATTCTAACAAAAATTCTATTTGCTAGTATAGTAATCCGAGATACTCTCACCTATCTGTGCATTTCACATGGTAAAGTTCAATAAATATTTAGGTAATTAAGGATTAAATATCCATAGGTTCAGCTCCAGAGTGTCCTCTGGATAAACTATGCCAAGAAAAAGTCTAGATGATGCACTCTTCTCTACTGAGACATTGCTAAGACTTGAGTTCCTAATAAAATGATATTGCTACCTTCAAGATGAGGCCTAGTTAACTTACCAACCCCACTAAGTAGGCATCTTTTGACATTTCATTGATTTCAGGACTAGAAAAAATTGAAGGTTCATAGTCCCTAGAAATCTTTTCCTAGTCTCAGAGGAAATCTTATATATTTGATGAGCTATTTTAAACTTCTCCCACAAAAAAGTCTCCTCTTCATCTCCCCTCCAGCCAAATAAAACTTCTCTGTAAAATTTATAGCATGTTTACCTTTCCTTCTTTTCCCAGTCCTTCTTTTCTCCATCTCTCTGTGTTCCAATTCTACTCATCTCTTCAGCAACCAAAATGCTGAAGCACACCAACTTTCAAAGGATCAGTAGAAGAACCAACAAATAAACAGAAAATGTCCAGTTAAATAGAAGAAAATCTAGCAAGGTTGGAGAAAGTGTCCAGAGAAGAAAGGGTTCTAAGATGCAAGGTCATGAAAGTGAAATAGTGCTAAAAGGCCAAGAAAGCGGATGGCTGATAAGGAACCACTGACTCTAGCAAGGGGTAGACAACTGGAAACATTTATGAGTGACATTTCAGAGCAGTGGTGTAGATGGAAATCCAAGTAGCATTGATTGTGGAGAAAATTGGAGGTAAATCCTGCAGGCAGGTAAAGCCAGCAAGTGTAGACAATTTTTTTTTAAGTTGTGATAACAAAGAAATAAAGAGAAAGCGGCTTACTTGTTTTAAGATGGGTGCCTTAAGGTTGTGCTGGTGGCAATCACATGGTGGCTATGGATGAGCTGATGACACCGGGAAACAGAAAGAAAGAATAATTCCAAGCATGAAGTCCTTATGAAGGCTACAGGTCAGATACAGGGATCTAGTCAAAAATGTTGAACTTGTATTGATCTTACATAGAGATTTATTGTTGTTACTATTATTATTACTATTGAGAGACAAAGAGAAGCAGATTTTGGCTAAGTGCATTGGAGGAACTGGCGGTGGGAGGATAGGATTATCCTCATCTTATCTATCTTGTTTTCTTAGAAATCATAGTGCATAGGAAGATGTGGAAGGGGTTCTAGTAAGCATCAGGTTCAACTTTCTTGCCTTGCATTTGGGGTAACTGAGTCATAGGAGTACATTCCTGAAGTCATAAAAATGTGGAAGTGTCCTTCATATGGGTATCTAGGGGCATCTAGCCATGCAGCTTTCTCATCTTTCCAAGCATTATAATAATAGTGCTGTCGTCAAGAGCACACTGTCCAAGGAGGGAGGGGTCACAGGTACATCAAAGAGGCAACAACTTACAAGACAACAAATCTTGACTACCTTTATGTAGCCAATTCCCCTTCTCACACCAAAATCCTTATTACTAACAATCCATATTAACAGCCAGTGTTCTCAAAAAAGCCGTCTTTAGTTAAACAACACATTGTCTGCCTGAAATGGGAATTTCCATTACCTCAAACTTGCCTCAAATTCCAGACCCTTGCTACAGCTTCAATTTTCACGCTTATGCATTGCTCTCACATCATTAACTCCTGTTAATTGAGAAAAAATGTTGTTCTTTTAGCTGACCCGACCAGAACATCATAATCATATTACATGTAGGCTGCACACAGTCTTTCTAAATGACTTAAAAGCAGAATAAATTAAATCACAACAAACAATTTATTAGAACAATTTTAATGAGTAAAAGAATTTTGGCTTTTATTCTGAATTATAAAACCATTTTTTCCACTGGCTTCTAAGATAGCCATCAAATCTGAAGTATCTAATTTCCTCAGTAAATACCAACACATTACAGGATGACATAATTGCACTGAAACGGATAAACTCAGCAAATCCCCGTGACATTGACTTTAGCTATTATGGTTTGTTTCAGGCACTCAGATAGTATCCAAATATTTGCTAGGTAAATGTTGAAGTAAATACCCATCAAAGGGCCTACATTAATTTTGAAATGTCTTATTACAAGCCACAATAAATAGACTTCTCAATGCCAGTCCCTAAAAAGAATCTGTCACCTAGAATAAACATTGAATTAAAACTTAAAATATTCAATAAGTTCTTTCCTGGCAAATGAGTTAAATCTACTTGTGGTTCCAGTAACATGTAAATCCAATCAGCATCTATACTAATCCTCAATTAAATTAATCAATGAGCAAATATTAGTTAAATAGCCACTATAAATTGTATTAGAATTAAAAATAAGACAATTAATTTTGTTCCAAATTATTCCAATGAAAAATTTAAAAGCATGATCATGCTGTTTTACTCCTTTCCATTCAAGGAAAGATCATAGTCACCAGCTTATTGTACAATTCATAGGTTTTCCTAGGCACATACATATTGAAATCAAAGAGAAAAAGTCATAAATGTTAAAGGGTCATTTGAGAAAGAACTTTTTTTTTTTTTTTTTTTTAGTATCTAGGATTCACTTTAAATTAGTCCTGGTAAGTCTGTTGATCTCCGCTCTGAGTACAGGTGATGAACAGTTGAAAGGACAATGACAAGCTGGGAAGAGAACATGTATACCTATCTATAAAACAAACCTAACACAGCAATGAGAAAAATGCTTCAATAAAATGGACAAAGGGCATGAACAATGAGCAAGAATATATTTACAAATTTTTATATTGATAATAAAAATGCATATTAAGACAAGATGAGGTTTTAATCTATCACATTTTAAGTCTCTTTTATTTAAAGTATAATTTAGAGCATTGGCAGTGGCTCTAGGAATCAGAGAATCTCATCCACCGCTGCTGAGAGTATTAAGTGGCACCAATTTTCTAAAGGATGATTTGGCAATATAGATCAAATATATTAAAGTGTGTTTGCTATTTAATCCAGCAATTCTACTTCTAAGAATGTACTTAAAAATTATAAGAAACTAATATTTAGATACAACAGTGAGCATCAGGCAATATTTATTAGTGCAAAGCTGTAAACAAATAACTAAATCAGAGTTTATTAAATAGATGCCAACATGTTCATATAACAGTTATATCATAGCTATTTAAAAATTTTAAGTATTATTTTATATATTTTTAATTAATACAAGTAACTAAACATGAACAACGTACTTCAAATTATGTTTAAATTTCTATGTACCTGTGGCATATATGCATTTCAAATGTTGCACTCAAAAATGTTATCAATGGTTAGTTCTGGATGATGATGTTGAATATTGAATATTTTTGAGATTTATCATCTCTGCTTCTCTATATTTTGCAAATTATCTACAATGAACATATATTATTCCAGAAAAAGTAAATATCATTCTTAAACCAGTATTCTAACAGTCTAATATCCAAATTACTATCTCCTGTACCATTTTAACTGCACTCATATCACTTTAAAAATCACAAAAACAAAGTCACGTGATATAAATAGAGGTAATATAAACTGTAGTTTGTCACCAATGTGGTGAAAATACTTATTATCAGAATTTGGCACTAAAGAACCAGATACATCTGATTTGGAATTTTAAAGAGTCTTCATTAAATGGATGCTCACTTTGCGATTTATAATCTACATACTTTTCTGTGTGTGTTACACTTCTACTAAAAAGATTACAAGTAACTCCAGCCTGTTATTTTTTAGATTCATAGCAATGCTGGCAGGAAACCCACAGGTCATTTACTCCAGCCTCTCATCCCATTTCTTCAGTTTGGCGATGGCTTGAGGATCATTCCAGTGCCGCACAGCTCTGACAAAAGCCCTCTTCCTCAAAATGAACCATAAACAATCTGCTTGTTTTCAACTTCCAGGCAATTCTGAGCTAATCAGTTACAGGCATATCTGAGCGTAGATGGTAAGAGGATCATTAACCATCAAGGCCTAGAGTGCATCCTGTCATTTGGCCTGGGAACTGTGGCGACCACAGCAGCTCTGGTGGGCATGACTGAAGGTCACTGACAGCAGTGTGCCCAGAAACTGCAGTGTGGACAAGGAACACGAGACAAGTGTAAACAGTAGAGCCAGAATTTCTAAGGCTCAGTTATGGCAAATTGAGTTTCATTTCAAAGCCAGTGGTGTATATATATGCCCGATAAATGTATGCTTTTAAAGGAAGAGATGCTTGCAATAATGGAAATGGTTCAAGAGCAACCCAGGACTTTTGTTCTTTTCATACCAAGGCCATACCTCAAACAAGCTACAAATAAGATTGGTGAATTATGTCTGCAGCTGTATGAACATTGCCTGATTTTTTAAAGTGATAAACAAAACTTAACAAAGAGTACTTTTGGAGACAGTTCACTTTTTTGAGGAAGGACCAGCTATTAAAGCACATCATGCTGGAAATCATTTGTCATCAGATTAAGAAATACTCTTGTATCAGTGAAAGACAGGACACTTAAACTATAAGTTAGGACAATTATTTTTCCTTTGAGCCTTGATGGGAAAGTTCTATGACTCTCAATTATTTGATCTTGTAATGTTTCAGTTTCTGAATTAGTAAAGTGTGATTAGATAACTTAATCTTAAGATCCTATTTATTCCAATAATTGTGAATTTAAATCTAAAATACTATGATTCTTGACCAGGCGCGGTGGCTCATTTCTGTAATCCCAGCATTTTGGGAGGCCAAGGAGGGTGGATCACTCTAGGTCAGGAGTTCAAGACCAGCCTGACCAACATGATGAAACCTGGTCCCTACTAAAAATACAAAAAATTAGCCAGGCACTGTGGTGCCCACCTGTAATCCCAGCTACTTCAGAGGCTGAGGCAGGAGAATCACTTGAACCCAGGAGGCGAAGGTTGCAGTGAGCCAAGATCACACCACTATACTCCAGCCTGAGTGACAGGGTGAGACTCTGTTTCAAAATAAATAAAATAAAATATTATAATTTTAAAGGTATAATTTCACACTAAAATCTTCACTGTAAAAAAAAAATCTCCTAATTTATGATAACACAATGTAATTCCTATATTTACTACAGACCCAATTCCATCTCATCATAACCAGAGGGGAAAACAGTAAGAAGAGAGGGAGGGATGCATGTACAACTCAATGTCAATCCAACATCTTAACCAATCTATCTTGCGATTTTCAACAATTTGCTTTATGTCTTTTCTTTCACTTCCTTTGCATACTCTAAGTTCTCTTTAATAGATTATAAAGATAAAATTAAGAGAGGAAAGCTCTGAAAGCACTAGAGAAGAAAATATGCACAGATAATCAAATACATGGTCAATGTGTACGTTTCAGTCTATGATTGCTTCCTTTTGAAACCTCTTCTCTTAGTCAGAGCGGACTTGCTCTCTAACTTTGCACTATGCTGCTCTCAATCCACCCTGAAGAACATCTGACAAACAGCACCTCCCTCAGCTACCATTCATCTACTCCACTCTCACTTTTTAGCATGCAATGAGAGCGATGCCACGACTAATACAGAGGTAAAACTCACAGAGATCCTGTTCTCAAGGAGTTCATAACCTAGTAGTGAAGAAAAGACTAGGATATGAAAGAAATAACCATCATGCAAAGCAGAAAACAGTAAGTGCAGCCGAGCACAGTGGCTCACGCCTGTAATTCTAGCACTTTGGGAGGCTGAGGCTGATGGATCACCTGAGGTCAGGAGTTTGAGACCAGCCTGCCCAGTATGGTGAAATCCTATCTCTACTAAAAATACAAAAACATTAGTCAAGTGTAGTAGCGGGGGCATGTGATCCCAGCTACTCAGGAGGCTGAGGCGGGATAACCACTTGAACCCAGGAGGCAGAGGTTGCAGTGAGCCAGTATCACTCCATTGCACTCCTGCCTGGGCAATAAGAGAAAACTCCATCAAAAAAAAAAAGAAAAGAAAAGAAAAAGAGAGAGAGAAAGGAAAGAAAGGAAGAAAAGGAGGGAAGAAGGGAAGGAAGGAAGGAAGGATGGAGGGAGGGAAGAAAAGAAAAGAAAGAAAGAGAAAGAAGGAAGGAGGGAAGGAAGGAAGGAAGGAAGGAAGGAAGGAAGGAAGGAAGGAAGGAAGGAAGGA
>NW_022436978.1:11397440-11528026 GCF_009761245.1 Sapajus apella | reverse complement strand
GGAAGGAAGGAAGGAAGGAAGGAAGGAAGGAAGGAAGGAAGGAAGGAGGGAAGGAAGGAAGGGTTAGATCCTGAAAGCCTTGAATTTCAGATGAGGACAGTCATACTCTGTGTCCTACAGAGAATTCATTACAGATTGTATTTTAGAGGAATAATGTGATTGAATTTTTACTTTATAAATATACAGTTAAACGTCCCAAAACTAAAACATTTTTTCTTGCAGATATATCAACTACCTTTCAGAAAAATCCTCCAGGGAAATTTGAGCATGTCTTTGTCTTGTACTCCTCATAATAACACAAATGGTCATTCTGCAAGGTGTTAGACCTGAATTGGGGACAGATTTCATTTCATTTATCAGTTCATATATCTTGGACAAATTTGGGTTTGTTTCTTCCTGGGCTGAACCTTCAATGTCAGCAGTGGTGATTTCCAGCCGTATTAAGATATGAAAAATAAGAAAACACCAAACACACATGTGCACACACGCGCGCGCGCGCGCACACACACACAAAGAAAGAAACAATTAAAGACAAGTGTCCTTAATTTTGAGGTATTTATGTGCTTTGGCAGGAGCACACTCTGCATTTTGAGGGCCAAGTGCTCCCTGCTTCCTGGAATCTTGACAAGAAAGAGAATGTGTTTGACCATAAACTATCAAAAGCCAGAACATTCCCTGAAGTTCTTTTCTGGCTGTAGGAAATGGAACACTGGGCAATTCTTCAGTACAGTGCAGTGCTACCTTAATCATGGAAAGATGAGGCAGCTATTACTAGAGTTGCAACAAAGTGAGAATGTCTGCTCACTCATCCACATGTCCACCTCCCTACATCCACCTGGTGATCTTAGCATTCATGTACTTTAGAATTAATATAAGCAGATCTGGGTTGTTGACATCTGTCTGTGGCCCCAGAACCAATAAAGCTGAGTATTTTATAAGGTATTATAACCCACACTTCTAGCCTCATTCATCTGAGCAAAAGGAAATTCCTACAGAAAGATGACATGTTCACACCCACATGGCTGCTTGGTGGAAACAGAGATTAGTAATGAGTTCTTCCAAGTCCAGGTAAGGACACACCACACCCTTCTCTTGTAAACAGTGTAAAATGTCTAGACTTTAACTCAGTAATGATGATTCATTTTATCAATAATTTTGACCACCTCAAAGTAAGTCTGATGACAAGCAAGTTAAAACTCCTCTGGCTTAGTGTTTTGCAGGAAAGAGTTTACAACACAGTACCATCTGCATCAGGGTGTTACTAAAAATTTTTAAACATTGCATATCTACTGCTGAGTCTTTCATCAGGCATTTGCATCTGAAAAGAAAAAAAAAGGAAAAACAAAAAAGAGGTAGAAAAACTTTCCTAACTGTTTTTAGCTTCAGTTGATTCTGACTTAATCCTACTGGCATGCATGATTCAATGGTTTATGTCAAACACAAATTCCAGCCCAGTGCCCTCCATCCGACATGTTCTCATTCCTGAGTCTGACAGCAGACCTGGTATCCTAGCAACATTGAACATTTTCTCTGCCTAGTCATCTGTAGCAATTGGTTCTTTTTCATGGTTGTGCTCTTGTCTTTAGTCCAGACAAACCAAAAACTTTCCCTGTAATCAAAGGGGTCTGACGTCTAAAGTCAGATCTGGAAAATCAGAGGAAATTGAATTTATTTTCTTCCTTCCTAGGTCTCCCTCTCCCTTTCTCTCTCTTCTTCTTTCTCTTTTTCACACACAAACATTTGTATGCACATGTACACATACACACACACATAAACAAACCAGCAAAAGAATGGGTTGAAATCTGTCTTAGAGATGGGAATACTGTCTAGCACAGCAAGTATGGAATTGTTCTTATCTATTGAAGAAATCAGACATGTCCCAGTGCCTCTTAGGTTACCTCATCATGTAAAAGGGAGATTATAAATACTCACCTCAAAGTATTATTGTGAAACTCAAAAGATACATGAATGATGAAAGGTTTTGTAACAGTAATGGCTACACAGATTAATACAGTTATTACATTAACTGCATTAATTTCAACAATAAGCAGAGGAGATGCTTTTAGACATGTATTTAGGAAGAGATACAACTGTGCAAGCCTGTAAAGAAGTCACTACTCACTTAAGAACAAAGCTCGTATCAAGATATAAATGGAATTTATCCTCTTTTATCATCCAAATTTCAACTTGTACCAGAGCCTTCCTGAAGCCCACAGAGAGTACTGATTGCAGCTGATGAGGGATATAAGACCAGAGAAAGCAACATATCATTAAAATGAATAATTTTTGCATGACCCAAAACTGTTCCAGTTGGCCCAAGGCAATTAATCAAGGGCCCTTCCTGTTGCTTTCAACATGGTTCAAGAGATGAAAGTACAGGTATTGATCGACTTACCGCCTATGCAACTTACAACCATTCGACTTTACGACCACAATCGCTAGCCACGACTGCTGGGTGTCTGGCAGCGCAAACGTTGCCCAGCTGGGCGTACGACAGTGCGGACCAGCTTCCGGCAGCACTACCATCTCCACGTGCACCATTTCAACTGTACATATAGCCTACTCAACTTACGACCAAATCGTGTTACGACCAGTCCGCGGTCCCCACCGTGGTCGTACGTCGAGCACTAGTTGTACTGATGGGTAGTAGCAACTCTAAATCCTCTTCATCACCCTTCTCAAGGGATAATGGAGTAAAACTAAAATTTGGAAGTAGATGCGGTGGAGGGATTCCTAAGAGGGAGTGAGACGTATTCAGCACTCAAAGACCCCAGACGGTAAGCTCCACTAATCCAAAACTTATGTCTGTTTGTTTGTATCATTGTTTATTTATTGCATCTTCAGTGCTTAGGTCAGCGCCTAGCATTTTATAACCACCTGATAAACATTTGTTGGAAAATGGGAAAATTCAGGAGTCAGGGCTATGCAATTGGTCATTTTAGCTGTTTTTGTTGCATTTATGATGAATTTGATTAAAACTTAATGGATTACTATTAAATGAGAAAATATATGTCAATCATGTAGCACTTAATAGGATTTCAATACACGAAAGCTGTTGTTTTATCTTCTACTATTATCAAATTCAACCATCACTCATTACTACCTACTAAAGGCAACTGATTAGAGGGAACTGTGTATGAGGAACTTTCTAATCAAGCAAAAGAAACCAACAAGATATAATAGCCCCATGAGACAAGGGAGATATACTATGACCCAATGGCATATGTATTCACAGACTAGAAAAGGATCCAAAAATGTCATGTTATTATCCTCGTTCTTAATTTCATAGATAAGAAAGAATAGTCTTAGTTCCCTCAGCTCTAACTCTAGACCCAAACTTTTTGTTTTTTATTTATTGTTTATAGGATCATCATTCTCTTCCTTCCCAATAAGGGTTTGTTCTTCCTGGGAATAGCAAAGAAATCAGTGTGCATGTCCTAATGTTCTCAGTTAAGGGTGGAAGAATGGTCAGACAGCTTCCTTGAACCCTTGAATGGGAAGTTCAGGACGGTGAAAGGACTGTTGACATGAGACTGTATGCACAGTGGTTGACAGCGTAGACTCTGGAGTCCACCTACTCCAAACGTAGCTCAGTCACTTATTGGCTATGTGATCTCTGACATCAACTCTCTATGACTTAATAATCCATATTTGACCTGGGCATGGTGGGCTCACACCTATAATCCTAGCAATTTGGGAGGCTGAGGCAGGGGGATCACCTAAGGTCAGGAGTTCAAGACCAACCTGGCCAACATGGTGAAACCCTGTCTCTACTAGAAATACAAAAATTAGCTAGGCATGGTGGTGCGTACCTGTAATCCTAGTTAATCGGGAGGTGGAGGCAAGAGAATCACTTGAACCTGGGAGGCAGGGGTGGCAGTAAGCCAAGATCACACCACTGTACTCCAGCCTGGGTAACACAGCAAGACCCTGTCTCAAAAAAAAAAAAAAAAAAAAATCCATATTTGTAAAACTGGGGACATAATGGTGCCTACCACAAAGAAGTATTGTGAGAATTGAGTTAGTATATGTAAGCACACATGAATGATACATCAATTTAAATTTCATTGTTAGTAGGTTATGATTTGACAGAATCATTTTAGATATATGCCAAAAGCTCATAGAACCTCATTTTCTTAATACCTGATATTTATGAATTGAAAGTCCACTGACGTTCCAAAGATACAGAGAGACACTGCCCAGTGTGCATCACCCTTTCCACCTTCTCAACGGAGTGCCTACCAACACCACACGTGGGGATAGCAACGGCTATACAGGAATGCATTCGACACTGAACCTCCCCTTTCTTAATTCACTGATTTCAGGCTGTATATTGCAGTGGTGAGAGCCTTTACTTCAAAGCACACAGAGCTGACTTTAAATATTGGCTATCATTTACTAACTGTAACCTAGGCAGTTAACCTGTCAGTGCCCCGTTTTCTCTTCTATAAAAGGGGGCAGGAGAGTATTAATAGCGATTTCAGAGATTTGTGACACATCATTTAAATAACATAATATGCAAAAAGTCATTAGGACAGTGCTTGTGCAGTAAAACTACTCAATGAATCATTGTTGTTATAATAGAGTAGGAAAAGGCAAGTTATATAGTTCCCTTTTCGTACAGGCATAAAAAATAGTATAATTCAAAGGCATACATGGGTAAGGAAAGTAGCTGTACAATCTTGAAAATCAGCCCAGAGGTGGGATAAGGGCCTGACAGGCAAAAGGAAGAGCAGAGACAGAATCACAGATACATGTGTGAGCAGGATGCATTCAGGCAAGCCCAGTATTTTGATTGGATTTGGATAACAAGATATGGGCTAGCAGTGGACACTGAGGCTACAGAGTAAGCAAGGCTTTATTGTGTGAAGGGCCTTGAGTGCCATGTTAAGAGTTTTGGTCTGGATCTCCTTGTTTTCACCTGGCCACACAACATCTGATCTTACTGGCAAAGCTGGGAGAGAATGAGAGTTGAGCATTTTTTCTAACCTCCACTGTAGATGGTATCTGTAAATTTGAAAGGCAGATCATAAAAACATAGCAAACAGAAGAAAAAAATATGGCAACATCTGTAGTGGAGAAATAACAAAGAATGAAATAAAAATAATGACGTTCCCATCTGTTGAATTTACAGAAACCCTCCGGAACCTCATAATTAAATAAAAATAAATATGCTGGTGTTTCTTTCTGTCACAGACAATAATTTACTTCAAAAGAAGCTCAGAGCTTAGAGTACTATGTTTATGTGACCAGCTCTGGCTGGTAGTCACGGTCAGAATACCTAATGCTTACAGATACTCCAAGCAAACACTTGGTTGTTCTCTTCAGCAGTGTCTCCATCTATATAATAGAAAAAGCAGAAATATTTCTGTGTTTTACATAGAGCTAAAGAAATTATCAAATGATGAATACGTATCAATCTGTAAACATTAAAGATTTTATGGGTTCTGTGGTATTTATTATTACTGTTTGTGTATACAAGGTAGTTTGACACATAGAAGGAAATAAAATAGAGATTATAGTATTATGCACCTAAATAGACAGAAGCCTTTAAGACTTTCTTATCTGAATTACTTTTCTTACTTTGATATATTATTAAGTGAAAAAAAAAAATAGCTTCATGTTACCATCAACCCCAAAGTAAGTGGATTATTTTTTAGGACTTTCTAATTTGAATAGTCTGTGTGTAGCGTAGCTTTACAACATTAAAATTGAATATAAATTGAAAGAAAAATGAATTGATTTGGAAAAAAACAGAAAGGACCTTCAAATTTTTTTCAAGAAAATGAGTCTGATTTCTAAAAGTGGACTACCATCTAGTGTCAGCACTTTCTCTGCTTCAGGCCTGAGAGACAAAGTAACAAGTGAACAAGTGACAAGTGACTATTATTCTAGTCTAGAGGGGCACTATGGTACAGATGCCAGCATTTTTCTATGCCAGCCCTACATATGATTGTTTTGCATTGCATTAACTTCCTCGAAACCTTTGAATGATGAATTTAACTACTTCCATTTTAGACTATGAACTGAATTATAATATGAAATGCAGACAAGTTGAAGAGTCAATCATAGGGCTGGGGCTGTAGAATTATATCCAGCTACTCATTCTAGCAAAATTACAATTTACGAAGTACAAAAATGTGCTGAGTAGCTAAGGTTTTCTGAGATATCAGACTTAAGGCATTCAGGTGTACATGCTAAACACGGTTACAACATTGGCCTTAGCTCATAGCTGGGTGCGGTGGCTCAAGCCTGTAATCTCATCACTTTAGGGTGCCAGGGCAGACAGATCACTTAAGTTCAGGAGTTCTTGACCAGTCTGGCTAACAGTGTGAAACTCCATCTCTACTAAAAATACAAAAATTAGCTGGGCGTGTTGGGAGCATCTGTAATCCCAGCTACTCTGGAGGCTGAGGCAGGAGAATCACTTGAACCCGGGAGGCAGAGGTTGCAGTGAGCTGAGATCACACTACTGCACTCCAGCCTGAGTGACAGAGCAAGACTCTGGCAAAAACAAACAAACATTGACCTTAGCTTGAGATGAACCTGGATGCAAGTACTGAGTTTGCCTTCTAATTGTGTGAATATATACAAGGTAGTCTTGGGTTCCTCTTCCAGAAAAAAAGACTAGTAATAATGCCCACCTGAAGATTCTTGTTTTATATTGATATATCATAGTTGTACATATTTTGTAGGTACTTGTGATATTTTGACATATGTACAAGGCATAAAGATCAAGTCAGGTAATTGGGATAGCTTCCAACTTCCAACTCAAACGTTTATCTGTTATTTGTGCTAGGACATTACCATTCCTCCCTTCTAGCTACACTGAAATATACAATAAATTATTATTAATCATAGTCTTCTTACTATACTATAGAATACTAGAATTTATTCTCTCTACTGAACTGTATTTTCAACTTCAGGATTCTTAACAGGAATAAATGAATTTGTGAAGGTGATGAGCTTAGCAGAATGCTTTGCATAGAGTATTGAAAACTAATATTGTAGACAACAAAGGTGGGTTTTTTTAAATGTTTTTTTCTTGTTTAGGCAAGTGAGAAGAATATAATTGCCTTGTGTTTGCCATTAACATGAATAATGAGATAAAGTTAAGAATCACTTTTAGAGAGATTGTACACACATATTTATAAACAAAAAATAAAATATTATCACACTCATGATTTGATAAAGAAACATGAAACTCCAAGATTAGGTGAATGAATGTGTACACATGACCCGGAATCCATAATGCAGAGGATCATGAAGCTTATCTGCATTCACTTAAGGTCACCAAATTCTCAAAACCAAGCAGCTCATATGGTGTCCAGGTCTTTCTCTTACAATAACATTAATTTTCTAAAGTTTTGAAAACACAATTATGAAAATAATTTGCCTTTTTTGCCTCTTTAAGCTAACTTACCCAAGAAGACATGTGGTCTGAAAAACACAAAACATCTTATTTTATGGGAAAGGCCTGGAGAAGGGATGGGACACTCACAGTGAATTTCTAACAAAGGGGAAACACCAAAGCCATCAGAAGTGTTAGGGAAGAAGTTGTTCCTTACCCACATCAAAGAGGGAAAATCCACACCCTTTCTATTTTGGATAAAAGACTCAACTCCTGCTGTGTTCTTTTTGGCTAAAAACTACAGCTTATATAAATCTCCTAAAGACTAGAAAAAAAATCTGCATGTATAAAAAGGATCAAACTATTTTCAAAGGATTTTTAACTGGTAATCTTTCAGCTGGGGAGAAATGAGGGGGTAGAAATTACATCTGTCATCAAAGGATCCACCCTTCTGAAAATGTGTAATTGCGGTGTATCCCGCCCCATTGCAGGCATAAAGGCAGCTCTAAATAAAAGTTCTTTCTAAAATTAACTGAGTATAAGAATTCCCTAGTCACCCACAGATATTTAATCCATTCTAAAATCATGTATGGCCTCTCAGAAACATTTCAGATTAACATCAAACCGTTTTTCCCTCCCCTTTGCCAACTGCACCTGAGAGCCACCCTCAGCAAGTAAGACAACAGAACCCTCCCTTTTGGCTCCCACTGGGGCTGTAGCTGTGTGTTCAGACACCGTAATGTTTGTTTAAAAGTGAATGAACAATAACCACAAGCTTGATTGGATTTTTAAATGGGTACGTGAATGTTTTCATTATAGTAACATTTTTTTTAGCTTAAGAGTCTATTTAATGTACTTCATTCTCATTTCATTTTTTAAAAAGGTCATCAAATCAAAACGTATTTCTTAAAGCAACTTGGATTCTCAATAAGAAGATGATTCGAATGGTGGCATATTCCCTCAGTGATTAGGCAAGGTCAAGCAGCTTTAAAAAGCTGAGAAAGGATTTGAATCTACATATGAAGTGGGATTTAAATGAGCTGATTATGCATATTGCATATAGAGCGAGAATTTCCTGAATAATTTCTCACCATTCACTTCCTTTACACTGCACCAAAACCTCTTCAACATGTTTGCAACTAACAACCTTCAGAATAGAAGATGACATTAATAAGTGGTCTTTGCTAAAGAAGAAAATAAAAACAGCAATTATTTTGATGATTTCACAAGGTTTGCCATCATTTTAAATGCTGGCACACTAATAGCACACTATTAGCACACTAATAGCATTATTTTATATCTTTTTTTTCAGAAAGTTGTATTAATTTTCTCCATCTCTTGGCTAGAAGACACACCTTTAGTCTTAGCTCACATTACTTCCAAGACCTAAAAGCATATCTAAAAGGTAAGCGTAGAGATTGTAAAAGCTATGATGCTGCAGACCTAATAATAAATTAATAATCATAGGTGCTGAATCTAAAATTGTTATTCTGACAAGTGGTTTTCCATTTTTAAAACCTTATCAATATTAAATGTAGAATAAAATATAATTGTATAAAAATAAACCAACTCAGCAAAATGCCTTTATTCCATATGTTTATTTCTCCTGTAATTAGGCAATATGAAACAATGCAAATATACAATTTAGGGTTAACACAGACCTTGGTACAACTTTTCTGAATTGAGTTTTTTTTAGCCACAGTCTCTACAACCTGTGCAATAGATTTAATACCTCTCTCGGTGTTTTCTGGTGTTAAGACAGTATATACAAAGTTCATAGCACTGTATCTAAGTGTGATTCCTTTCACCCAGCTTTTGCTAAGAAAAAGAAAGAAAACTAACTATAAAGCTTTCAGATAAAAAAAATTGAGATGGCATTAATCTCAAATATGGAATTACAGAGTATGTGCTGCCTGGACCTAAGGTTCTTTGACTGAGGAGTAGACATTAGATTATTCTTGTTTTGTTTCTGGTAAAACTCTCATCCCAGACATAAAAACCAAAGCACAGAGAAAAATCATGACTTTTGCTTGGTGTCATGATAAATCAGGGAGAGAAGAAGGCGCTAGAACCAAGTGTTTTTCCTGTTGTACAACATTTACCTCTAATATTGCAGTCATTGGTGATGTCTGCTGTTTTTATTGAGGGTTTTTAGTGCAACTGTGATGTTAACTAAGAAGGTCAAAATGATGACATTTCTGTTTATTGATATAGTTATACTCCAAGATAGCCTACCCTTGGTTAAAAGTCTCTGGATATATGTGATTAAATATATAAACTTCTGAATGGAGAGTAGAAATGTTGCCAAAGCAGGAAAATGATCAATTTCCCAATTGCTTGACGTGTGCCTGTGCAAATTATTTAACCATTTGCAGCTCCACACAATCTGATCGATTAATATGCTCCTTCCTAGACTCTTTAAAATTGTTGTTCTTACTGGAACTGACTACACAATTTTTCTTTTTGTAGCTTATTTTTCATGCTCAATAACAATTACTTCTAACCCTTTGTTTAAGACAGATTGGAACACCTAGAGAGAGAACATACTAATATTTATGTACAAAAGTGACTTTTGAATTATTGGCATATTTAATATATTTATTAATTCTCCCTCTATTCATTAACATAGATCACAAAATTATGGCATTATTTTACTTTGTTGATAATATTCTCTTTACCTTACTTGGGTCTCAAACCTAAAAATCCAACCTTGTATATATCCCTAGTGATTTTACAAAATTAATAATACATAATGGTGAAATTCTTGAATTTTTAAAGTAACACTTTTCACTGGACCAGTAAAGAGAGATGGAAATAGTCCATTGGGTGCAACAAAATTTACTAAAAAGATTTAAATAAAGATTATTCTTCATTATCAAAATTGCCCTCACTAAATTCTCCCCCAAACTCATTACTTTGCTTGATGGCAACATTTAGCTACCCCATGACCCAAGCAACAAATGTTGAGGTCATGTTGAACCACTCATCCCCACAATTCAAACTACATCTGTTTGATTCTAATCTTCCTAATACATCTTGGACTCATTGTCTTCTTTTATTCCCCAAAGCCACTGTCCTATTTTAGAATCTCATTGTCTCTCACTTGGAGTCTCTTAAGGGCTATCACTGAAGACTCTCTAACTGCATGACAAAGAAGACTGACACCTCTAGAAAGAAAAAGATACTTAAAAAAGAGAGTACCACAGCACGAGGTGTCTGCTTCTCTGGGTGTTTCCTGGGGATGGTTGCTGACCTGCAGATGCCCAGCTCATCTCTCTAATTCCCAACTTAGAGCAGTTTTCCTGAATCCCTTACCTTGCATACAGCTGAATAAGAATCAGAACTCCTGCTTGTACAGAAGAAACCTCAGAATTGATTAGATCATGGACTAGGAAGTCCTGAGGTCCTGTGGTAAGGTTTCAGTATACAGATTTCTCAATTTCAAAAATGGCTTGAACTAGGAAAATAATGAATCCAAATTCTTCTCCATTAAAGGTCAAGAGGGCCCAACCATACCTCTCTTAGTGCTAGCCCAGGGACTGAACCAGACCAGGATCCAGAGGACATCATGAGGATCCAAAAGAAACATACTCTGTGTTCCCAAGAAGTCACACAAAGCCTCTCAAATATCCAGGCATTGTCTTGGAAAGGGGCATTGAGAAGAGAGAAGAAATCTGAAAGACCAAGCATTTTCCCCAAAAGATTGAGCCATTCAAAACAAACAAAATAGAAGGGGACTGATTGGCAATTTAAAGTTCCTCTCTATAGCCCAGTCTAAGTAAGATGGGAACTCGCGAGGAAGACTGGATCTGCCGTGGAGCATAAGCTTTAACTTATTTACACATAAGAGTAGTAGTAATTAAATCTATAATCCCCTTATGAAAATCCATGCTATTTCCTCCACTTTGAAAATCCAACAAACTCCTACTCATCTCCCTAGACTAAATTAAGTTAACTTTACAAATACTACCAGGAAGAACAAATTCTTACACTGAATATTTTATAACACACTGAATTTAACTCTATAAGAAAACTTTTCAAACTCTATCACTGCTGTTCATACATCTGTATCATCTGCTTTAATAAAACACCATCAAGAAAAGGCAATGTCATCCATTTATTCAGCTCTTCTTTATAAATTAAATATCTAAACGCATTGTAGGAAGTCAGTATTTGAAAATAATAGATCAGTATTTCTAAATTCAGATCTATCGGTTTCCATAATGATCCCAATTTTTGTGGGTTTTTGTTAGTTTTGTTTCCAGTAATAATTCTTGGGTAGGAGATGAGAGGGAAGAAAGTAAGCAAAAGTGGAAGAAGGAAGACTTAAAGACAAAAGTGGTTCTGGCTTACTGCAAGTTAAAGGCAGAGCTGATCATCTACACTTTCACAGCTAACTAATCTCAAGGATGCCTCATTATATTTCACACATTAACAAATATTGGAAATAAAGGCATTGGTCGAAGTGTTCAACAATCCTAAAAGTGATTGCTTTCTGCCCTCTCAACACATGAGTTCTACTGTGCAAGTTTTCTTATCAAAACTTAATGTGCTAGTTTACAATTTGGCTTTGCTCAAGTTAAGGGTAACAAAGACCAAACATAAAATTCCATATGGAACACATGGAAATCATCTTTATTTCAACAGATCTAGAGTCTCATTGATGATAATCATAAAATTTAAAGCCGTTTTTAAAGGAGTTCTTGCTTAGGTCCTTAAAATGAACACATCATCTAAAAAAACTAAATCCCTAAAATATTATTTCCTCAGAATATTATTATGTTTAATATATCCAGATAAGCATGCTATGGAGTAATTCCCTTGGGAATACTAAGTGAAAAACCTTAACTGGACACATTCTTAGATGTCTAGGGAGAGAAGGCAGGTTATTCATTAAGTTTAATGGTTCTATATTTCTTTGTTAATTTGGAAACTGGTAAATGCAAACAAGGTAAGCCTGTGCTCCTTTTTACAAATCTGATGTGTAAAGAAAACATATAGATCTCTCTTGTGTTTAGGTTGTCACCAAAATTAGTCATAGTTGGGAAGGGAAGGATAAATTTGATTCTGCTATCATTCCCTGCTGTTGAATGGTACTGGATAACCGAATTATTAGTGTCAAAATTAACAGAACATTGATAAGAAGGAAGCCACATGCATAGAGGTTTTTCTTCCCAGAATAATAGCTACCAGTTTGTGAGAATGTCAAAGATTGAAAAGAAGGACTCTTGTACTTGATTTTCTCATTTTTTTTAAATAAGAAACTTAATGAGATTCTTATTAAAATGAAAAATTTTATACAGCTTGTTTACATATACTACAGCCATGAAAACAGTTCCTATAATACTTGGAGATGTTCATAAATGAACAAACTTCCTCTACCTCTGCAATATGCCATGTGTGACCCCTACCTGTAGCACACTTCAACTGTCTCACACTTACACCACCCTAAGTACTGAAAGTGTATGAAAAACAGAGGGAACAAGAAATAGACTCGGTTTTGTTAGAGGTCTTCACCATGGCCCCTGTGGTGTCCCCAGGCAGATAATGAGAGCTCCACACTGAAACCACATTCTCTAGCCCTTTATCTTATCTCCTAGGGCCAGCACTCATGCCAAATGACTAAGGAAGTTTCCAAATGAGTGAATCAGATGTTGAACTTTTACTGAAAATTACAAATTAGTTGTCTGAAACAAGGGTAACAGAGGATGGACATACATGTCCAGAGACCAGATCATTAAAATGCCTTAATGTATTCCACCTTGTTACCTTCTATTTCTTCCCTCCCAAGAAGAATGGACTGGATGGATGTTCTATCCTGACCTTAGAGGGTAATCACACATACTTACCTTATGCCTCATTCTCCACCTGCCCACTTTCTGTATTTTGTCAGTAAAGGGATATGACATTTATAGGAATAAGTCATGGGCATTTGAGACATGGGAGGGCAAGTATGTCAGAAACTTGGAGAAAAGTGCTGGTTGTCATGTGGGACTTTCCAAACCCATGGAGTCATAATAATATGGGCAGGACAAGATGGGTGTTCAATTTGTGGGGCCTGTTTAAAAAGACTTGAATACCACAAAGCTACCACCCTGTTGCAATTGGGGTTTTTGATACCATATTTAGCTAGTAATGCCTGATACCACATCACATTTTAGTCACAGAGTGAAAAAATGATGAATGGGGACGTTTGTTGGGGAGGTTTTCTGGGTCTGGCAGAGTCTCAGTGGTCAGTGAGGTAAAGAACTTGTGGTCTGGTGTCTGTGTCATGAAGTAGAAAGACTGAAGTCAATGAATCTTCTCTGTAGTAGATTTATCTAGGGCTTCGTGTGTCAGCCTTCAGAATTGTTCCTTCCTCTGTGCCCCAACAGAGTCTTTTCATTTCTCATTAAGCATCAGGTCAAACATGCTTCTTAACTAAATAAACATGGCTACATCCTCAAAGATTGGAAATTTCTTTAGAAGATAACATTTGTTTTTACTTTTTTCCATTTCTCCTTTTCCTTCTGGAGTATACCAGATCAAAGGCACTAAAAAATATGCTGAGTAAAATGCTTACTGAAAACAAAATATTAATCTGCAGAAAGGTAAATAAACATTTTACAGACATATTTTTCACAGTTCTCATTGAGCATATTTTAGACTCAAATAATATTTACCACCTATCACCTTAGAAAACAAACTATAAACCTAGTAGAATTCTTCACCAGGCACTGACATACTACCAAGTCTTTATACACATTATTCCTTTACTTGGAGAGCCCTACCCTGTTTCCTCTGAGTGGAATGTTTTACTCCTTGGCAAGGCATAACTTCAATGTCAATTTCTTACAGAAGTTTTCCTTCATTCACGCAGTTACCTACTCCCTCATCAGTACTATCACAGCCTTCTCATACACTATTTTTTTAAATTCTGCCTGCTGTCTCTCAAAGCTACGAACAAATAAGGCATGTCTGTGCTTCTTTCTATACTGCCAACACAGGTATTCAGTTATTTGGAATATAATGCTTGTTCTATAAATAAAATCAATATCAAAGCTAGTTTTTTTGTGTGCAAGTGAAGAGAAATATCAGCCACAAAAAATCGAAAGGCAAGTAATCCAAAAATTATGCATTGGCTTTTACTATTGATTTGGATTTGTGGAGACAATTTTACCTTCTAGATTGTGTTTGCCAAGGTACAGCATCAAGTTTAAATTTGCTAAATGCTTTCTGGTCTGATATAAAGCACTCAGATTGATGGAAGTGGTTCTAAGAGTCATGATTGCCATATGGAAACACAAAGTGGACACATTTGTCACCTTACTAGTAACTTATTTTAATGAATACATACTGTCAACCTCACACTTCTGCATAATTCATAGTTAACAAAATAATATCATAGTATGTTCCAGACTATTCCCCAGTATTATTAAGAAAAGAAAGGAAGTGTTACCACAACATAGATTTAGCACAGGTGACAATTTAGGTTAAAAAATGATACATCTTAATGTCTACAAATGGCTATTTGCTATTATACATATAATAGAAATAGAAAATTGTCTTTAAAATACCAATCAATAAAAGTTTCAAAGGAACGATGGCACAATCCAGATCCCTAAAAAATAGACTACCTGATAATTCTGAAAAGAATGATGGCAAATGAGGCTTTTTAAAGAGTACATAAGCTGGCAGAGGAAAACAGTATTTTGACAGTACAAAAGCGAAGAGTTGTTGGAAATGCCATATTTGTTTCTTATGTTTTGACATTCGCTGGGAAGTAGGAAAGGTTACATACAAAGAGGCTAAGACATTAAAGAAAACACTATAGAAAGGGAAGAGAGAGCATAGCCTGATGAATTAAAATAGAAACAACCTGGACCAGGTTTTACTAATGTGCATTAAAGAAGTAGGCCCATGTTTTACATTAAAAAATGTTTTCCAGCCAGGTGCAGTGGCTCACACTTGTAATCCCAGCACTTTGGGAAGCTAAGGAGGGTGGATCACCTGGGGTCGGGAGTTCGAGACCAGCCTGCCCAACATGGTGAAAGCCCGACTCTACTAAAAATACAAAAATTAGCTGGGAGTGGTGGTGGACGCTTGTAGTCCCAGCTATTTGGGAAGCTCAGGTAGGAGAATATCTTAAACCTGGGAGGCAGAGGTTACAGTGAGCCGAGATCATACCACTGTACTCCAGCCTGGGCGACCGAGTGAAACTCCATCAAAAAAAAAAAAAAAATCCAGTTGGTCTTAGCAACTCTGTATTTCTATCAAAGGAGAAATACTTCAGCTGAAATAGTATATAAGGGCCATGTATTCAGGGCAAGTAGTTTATACTAAAATAACCCCAATGCCATGAGTCACTTCCTCACCAACTCTGTCAATCTTTGGTTTGTTGAAAAGCAAAACCCTCCAAGAAGACAGTTGCTTAGCAAAATAGCTGGTGCGTAATGCAAGGAACAAAGTCTAGAAAATACTCTCATGAAGAGCTACATCTTATTTACATAGCTATCTTTAAAAATAAGGAAAAGTGCAAGGGACTTATGGCATTTTTCCAATGGCAGAGTGCTGTTCTAGTTATCCAGCATTAGAGAGCTTACCGCTGCCTTATTAAGAGGATTATTCTTTCAGGAAGCCAGGATTTGAACTCTTTTTAGTCTACTGGTATGTGCCCTTTTATTGGAAAGCTCATTCATTTCAAGCAGTAAATTTTTCTATTTTACTTAAGGCAATTAAGCAAAAATAATTAGACTTTTAAAAGGACAAAGAGGAACAGAAGTGGCAAGGGAAAATAATATCCTTTCTTCCTATTCTACATCCACTCCTGTATTTCTTGTTTTTTCTTCATAGAATCACAATCCATCAGTCACCCAGGCTCTAAATCTCCGAGTCAATTCTGATTTCCCTCCTTTACTTTCTAATCCCCAGAAAATGATACAAACATCTATTAGTTTCACCTGCTTAGTGTCTCATACATGAAACCCCTCTTCACCTAGCCCAATACACCACCCTGTAGTCCTCCCTTTATTAGAGCTTTCCTTAGTTGTGTAGGAGATAAAATCATGAAAAGGATGAAGAGATAGAGTTTGAGAAGTAAAAATAATTCTGACATAAATTCTAAGAAAAAATATTAAGCAACAACAATAGAAAATTGATAAACAACTCTAAAACCCTAGCTATGATCATGAAGTGCCAATATGTAGTCGACAGCAGAGACATAGCTCCGTGTCATTTGTCTGCATTGCTCAGTGAACACTGGTTGAGTGCTGTAAAGCTTCACATGACAGAACATTGAAGAAAAGCATGATCATCAATCATTATTGCGGTGCAAATGGCCCTGTGCTTCTATACAAATGAATAGTTACAGAGGTTGGCTATGGGTTGGGGGTTGGTCTGGAGAGAAAGGGAAAGGGGAGCAAAGGCCATAGAGGAAAGTTCTGAGATGCTGCATAGCCAGTAAGGGTGAAATCAGATAAATAAATCTGAGAAAAGTAAAGAAAAATTATTAAAGCAGTACCTTCATGGTTGTTGAATTCACAGGCATTGGTAGCTGGAGAGTGGACAAAAAAGAAGGATCGTGATAAAACCACAAGCTAGATGCTAAAGTCATCAAAGGTTTCCAGGATGGAGAAGAGAGAGAGTAAATGGCACTGCTGAAAATGTGACTGAGTGGAATAAACAAAAAAGGTGATTGCTACTATTTACAGTGTTTGTTTGATTTGTTTTGGGTTTTGTTTAACATTGTTGTCAAAAAGATTTGCAGTAGGTATACTGAAAACACTTAATATGCTGGTGGCTTTTTTGGTAGTTTTACAAAATTCACCATATTAATCATTCATGAAAATTTCATGAAAATCGAAGATTAAATGCTGCAAGTTTAAATAGTTCACTGAAAAATTCTCATGAAGTCATATAGTTTTAATTTTACATGATAAAAATTTCACATCCTTTTTCCATTATCGACTTGGCTTCCAAGAAGAAAAAAGTGGCGCTATGTAGCATACACTAAAATAATTTTTAATAATTCTAAGAATTCCACAAACATCGATACAGAGCAATGGCTGATATACTGTAAAACCAGAATTGAGAATGTGTTGCTCTGGAAAATTAACATCTGCTCTATTGACTAAAAATAATGGAGCTATACACATTGCAATGACACCAGTCAGTTATCCAATGCTGATACTATTTCTTCCACCCAGGAAAGCAAAATCTTGGACCATATCCTCATGACAACATCCAAGTGACAAGCAGGAAATTCCGAGCTTTAAGTTATAGTTTCTATTTAGCTTTCTTTAGTATTGCAGCTAGCCTTGGGATTCTTGCAGGAGGCATAACTTTGAAAAGCTATTTTCCATTTCTCTTACATATCTGATGTCCTTGAATTCTATGACCCTGGTTGCTTATGGCAACCAGAACCATTCTAGACAGACTTGTTCTGATTTATGAAACAGTGAACCAAATTTAGCAGCCAAGTAAAACAGCCCACTGATTCATATTTTCCCTACAGTTTCCACAGAACCCAGGCACAGTTCCATGACCATTGGGACAATGGTGGCCTTGGAAAGGCTGACTCAAGGTCATAGCCTTGATGTAACAACTTGGTTGTGCCTGAGTACAACATACCAGCAAAAGTGGGGTACTGGGTCTCTCTGACATTCTGTCCAACCCAAAACAGGAATTGATAAAGCTGAGGTCATAAAAAATGTATATAGTACTTTATAACTTGCAAAGCACTTAACACAGCCCATATAAGGAAACATCCTTCTGATAATCTTACAAAGGAAGAAGACAACTTTTCTTCACTAGAAGATAAAAACAATGAGACTTAGAGGTGTAAATGATTAGTTCAAAGTCAGGCAGCTCGAAAAGGAATGACTAGAACAATTATTCAGATTTTTTGACTGATCATCCATGATTATTCACTGTATCAAGACAATTCTGCCATAGCCAAGCCAAATATAATCAATATCAGAAGTTTGAAAACTTAGTAAAAGAATAGAGCCAGTATTTCCCAAAGTAAGATACATTAGTTTTAATAGCAAAGTCAAAATGTGCTTTATGTTTATGTTTTACAAGGCATATCTAAGCACTTTATAAGCATTAGCTTATTTAATTATCATAACACTTTTAGAAGTTGTTCATCGTACAGACATGAAAACTGATACTTATTATTATGCTCATTTTACAGAAGACAAACCAGAGTCCTGCAGACATTAAATACTTAATCCAAATTTACACACCTATACACAGGAACTTGAAGTTGACCTGTGTCTCAAAGACAAATTGTCTCAAAAACCTAAAAAAAATAAAGAATTATCATCTCAAAGCGTTAAGCGATGAACCTATATCTACACCAAAAAGAGCTATGCAACATTCAACATTTTGCTTACAATTCTGCAATATAAGCAAACAAAAAATATCATCAAAAAGTTTCTGAGGAGAATTTAAGTTCAAATTTCTCTTGGGTTTCACGGTGAGCAACAATAAGAGAGAGCTAAGTCCATGAAGATAGGTCAATTTAGGGGGAAACTAAAAAACACCAACAACTTGTAATTCTAACTCATTACAACTCAAGAGAAAGGCAAATAAATACAGCATAAAAGGCAACAACAACAACAAAAACCCACGTTTAATTGTAAGCCATCTCTTTTGATGCCCTTCTGAAAATCATGTAGTCCTTTACCTGATTAGAGAAAGAAATACAACATTGCACATCAGTGTGTGTGCACACAGAGCACAAACAGAATGTTTATAAACAATGCAAACATACGCCAAGAACCCGACAAATAGACCTACATCCATACAACAGCCATTTCCTTTAAGTACAATAATGGACAACTGGAAATATTATTCAGTGATACGGTTTGGATTTGTATCCCTGCCGAAATCTTACGTTGAACTGGAGAAGGGGTCAAGTGGACAGTGATTAGATCATGGGGACTGATTCCCCCTCCCCTGCCGTTCTCATGATAGCCAGTGAATTCTCACAAGATTCGATGGCTTAAAAGTGTGTGCCATTCCCTCCTTCACTCTTTCTCTCTCCTGCTTTGCTGTGGTAACATGTGCTGGCTTCCCATTTGCCTTTGCTATGATTGTAAGTTTCCTGAGGCCTCCCAGCCATGCTTCCTGTGGAAAATTGTGTCAATTGTACCTCTTTTCTTCATAAATGACCCCGTCTCAGGTAGCAGTGTGAAAATGAACTAACACATTCAGAATGTTTAAGAAAGAAAGAAAAGAATGTAGTTTTTACTTCAGATGAAAACAGTTTTTGAGTAATCCCACATTCAGCCATTGTGTTAGCAACTGGCTGGAAACAGTATTCTCACACCATCTTCTCTCGTGACTGTTACAGATCAATGAGCACAGGCACCCAACAAGGCCAAAGGGTCTCTATATATTAGGGTGGGGTGAATCACTAAATTATAATCTCTTCAGCTTGGAAATACCACCTATCAGAAAAGATTAAGACAGCATCATGAAAAGCAGCATCAAGAGAGATGAGAGCCTTGATATAGAATTTTCTTAGCATTTGTAGCTTTGTGTCTACAAATAACTTAAAATCTGAAGAGACAGCAACTGTGACATTTTGGCAAGAGCACTGGCCTTGGAGTCAGGAAACTTATCTACTGAGTCATAGTTCTGTCACACTCTCAGTGTCTGGCTGGGCAAGCCCTTAAAACTCAGATTTCTCATAGAGCTCTCATGAGGAAGGGAAGATGTGTGTGCTAAAGTACTTCACAAATTTCAGAGCATGATACAAACATGAGAGGTGGTTATCTTCATTCTCACTGTAATTCTCACCATTCAAAAGCAAAGAGAATCAATATGAAACTGACTGCTGGAACATATCCTGCAAGTACTGACTCTCACAGATGGCTTCATTACTTAAAGTCAAACAAACAAACAATCAAATAAAACCCTGCCATGATTTTCCCAATACTGATTCTTCCCATATATTTGAAAATCAGAAATAATGTTGCTGGTTCCTCATATATAGTTCAATAAAGATTAATAAAACACTGACTTATACCCACAAACAAACTATGGATTAAAAAATAAAACAAAGTAAAATCTATTATTACACCTGTTATAATATAAAAAACAATGAGACCCCCACATACTGTGCTCTGGGGCCAATTCAGACCTCCCCCACAGGTTCATATTCCCCTTCTTTCTTCCTGCCTCATGTATCAGATCTACAAAGTCTTACTTGAAAACCTAATTTGTATTGTTGTTGGGATTTCCCACAACAATAAAATTGTTTTATTGTTGCTGGATTGCTACATAATCTTTGGGAGTGGATATTATCATAAGAATTCAAAACAAGAGCTGCAAATATTCTAACCATTGGCCTTATCAAACAATTCCTAATGTGTTGTTTTAAGCAGCAGTTTCCATCCCCTACTCCCCACCCGCCCCAAGACAGAGGCATGCATGGGTTTCTGGAATGTATTAAAGGAGGTCAGAAGCCTTAAACATTTCAAGGCCCCAGAAAACCCTCTGCATATGCTCTCTGTGTCTGCACTACCCATGTCTGATTTATGTAAGCTCAATAGCATTTGGAAAAACACTTTAGGTCACATTAAGCTTCATGGCTAGTATGGGTATCGTCATTGTTAAAGTAAAAATAAACAATTAGTGTGGTGAAAAATAAAAAGAAACACTTTATTGATATGTAATTTTTAAAAAATGAAACAATTTTTAAGCTATGCAAATTCTCATATGAGACATAACTTTACATTCATGTAGAATGTAAACATTGCATTTGTATACATTATATTTGTGTAGAGCTTGAACATTTCAAAATACTTTCCTTAGTCCTTATTGCAAACTTGTTCTGTAATCAATATTAGCAGCTCCCATTTTACAGAAAGAGAAACTAAGTTTCAAAAACATTTAAGACTCTTTCAGGGATCTGTGGAATCGCTCTAATTGTTTTATAATCAGATTGTGTACAATTGAGGTTCTAAATGACAATAGATTAGAATTAATCTCATGCTACAAAATTAAAAATTAAGAGATGAGGTTTGAAAGTGACAACTGTCACAGTTTTCCTTAGTTGACACGAGACAGGATAATAAATGATAGCCCATTAGAAAAATGATAATAATAACATCAATAACAATTATTCTATACGCTGTTACTATTCTAAGTGACTAACTTGTATTCACTAATGAAATCCTCACAATGCCACTGTCATTTGCCCCTCCTTTCCAGATGAGAAAACAAAAGCAAAAGAGACTTTAAAACTTGGCCAAAATAATAAAAAAAAAGCCACAGTGTCTCATTTATTTCTCTAGTACAGTGTTTTTCAAAATATATTGATCATTCATAATTTATTACATGGACCGCCAACAGTTTCAGACTTAAGATTTCATTCAGGTGTATTTCACAGAATTAAAATGCAAGTTTAATTATGATTTTCAAAGCAATTCCATTATATTCTTAATAATTGTTACATTCTTAAGGTCATACAAGCTCTTCAATGGATTCTCCCAGGCATTTTCTGTCATGTACTATTTAATTGCCAAGGCGTATTTAATCTGGCTTACTTCATATCGTTGATACAATGTTGTTTACTTTTATTAAATTTGCAGTTTTATTACCATTGCTATATTTTGCTATAACTCTATTTTTTTAAGAAAAAGGATTCTTTCATGATTTACTGAAGCCTAAGAGTAGATATAAAAATAATAACAAATACTAGAACTAAAAGTAATTTAACTAATGAAAACATTTTGTAAAGTTTTACTTCTTGCAGCAAAAATACTTACATTAAATATTATTGCCAAGAAGCTTGTAAAAAATGCCTCAGTATGAGCAACTAATTATGACTGGAAAGAAGAATAAACTTCTGGCAAAATGTCATTTTCAAATGACATTGCAGGGTATCACATAATACAAGACACACAATGTGGAAAGACAATTACTATCACATGTTTAGATACAACAGATAGTTCTTTAACGTTGGACAAACATGAGTGAAGAATCACATCTGGACAACTGGTATATGTAGAAAAGTGTGGAATAACTTCTTGTTTCTTTATCACTAAAGCTTTATATTTTTATAAAAGTTTTATCAGTAAAAACTTCTTGTTTATCACATAGCAAAAAAGATCTGTTGCTCTGGTTTAATTCATGATATTATGTAAATCGGAAGATGGATGTGCTGAAGCAATGTTGGGTGAAATAAAGAATGATATAGAATTGACCTTTTCTGTGCAGCAAAAAAGCACATTTCTAATAAGAAGTCTTACCTGAATGACAATCCATAAACTGCTTTATTAATAGAAAACTGTTAGTATTAATAATATGTATCTTGATCTTTTTTTTAGCATTATGGAAAATAAGGAAAATTATGAAGAAAGTTGAATGTCAACCATTGCTTTACATCATTTCAGAGTGGCGTCTGCAGAACTGTGTGGCAGGTACAATACTTTTTCCAACACTAAAGTTAAGAGGAAGAGAAACTGAAGCTAATTGTAGAATTGAGTGATGAGACCACAATATTTCTTCAGAACACTGATGCTGCTATAAAAGACTTCTGAACAGGCACAGTGGCTCACGTCTGTAATCTCAGTACTTTGGGAGGCCAAGGCGGGCAGATAACCTGAGGTCAGGAGTTTGAGACCAGCCGTGTCAACTTGGCAAAGCTCCATCTCTACTAAAAGTGAAAAAATTAGCCGGGCGTGGTGGTGGGTGCCTGTAATTCCAGCTACTTGGGAGGCTGAAGTGGGCGAATCACTTGAACCCAGGAGGCAGAGATTGCAGTGAGCCAAGATCATGCCTTTGCACTCCAGCCTGGGCCACAAAAGCAAAACTCTGTCACAAAAAAAAAAAAAAAAAAAAAAAGATTGCATAGGGCTTGCCAAGCTCACTTTCCTCTGGAATATTTTATATTACCTAAGCTTATTATCTTAATGTCTAAATGTTACAATATGTAGTGTTGAGGATAAGACACTAAGATTTATTAAGACCAAAATGAGGAGTGGACAACTACTGACAGTTTCATAGTTTAGTAGCGTTTAATAAATTTGTTTATCAGAGGAAATAGTCTGCCAACTATTAAAATACATTGAAAGCTGGCAGAGACTTCCAAGATTATATATTACAATCACCTCATTTTATAAAAGAAGCCACTGAGGCCAAGAAAAGGTTCACTAGTATAAAGACCTACAGAGTTAGTGACATAATTTAAAAAGCCACACTTTCTAAATTCCTCACTCTAATACAATTTCCAAGATGTTCCACCCAATTTCACACTTTATTCTCAAATTGACCTATGAAGTTGGTATCATCATGAAAGAGCTGTCTTTACAAAACTATGATCAACGGCAGAAAATAGTATTTTTGAACTATGTAAGTGCAGGCATACCTCTTTGGATTATGCTTCATTTTACTGTACTTTCCAGATATTGTTTTTCACAAATTGAAGGCTTGTGGCGACTCTGTATCAGGTAAGTCTTTTGGTGCCACTTTTTCAACAGCATGTGTTCGTCCCATGTCTCAATGTTACATTTTCGTAATTCTCACAATATTTTAAACTTTTTCATTGTTATTATTACTGTTATCATGATCTGTGATAAGTGATCTTTGATGTTACTATTTGGTTTGGGCCCCACAAACCATGCCCAATAAGATGGCAAACTTAATCGACAAACGTTGTGTGTGTTCTGACTGCTTCATCAACCATCACTCACCTGTCTCTCTCCCTCTCCTCAGGCATCCCTATTCCCTGAGACACAATACTGAAATTAGACCAATTAATAATTCCACAACGGCTCTAAGTCTTCAGTTAAGTGAAGATTCACATGTCCCTCAGTTTAAATCCGAAACTAAAAATGATTAAGTTTACTGAGGGAGACACATCAAAAGCCAAAATAGAATAAAAGCTAGGTTTCTTGCAGTGGTTCACCAAATTGTGAATGCAAAAAAAAAAAGAAGTTACTGAAAGAAATTAAAAGTGCTACTCCAGTGAACACATGAATGATAAGAAAGTGAAACAGCCTTATGGCTGAAATGGACATAGCTTTCATGGTCTGGATAGAAAATGAAATCAGCCACAACATTCCTTAAAACCAAAGCCTAATTCAGGGCAAGAGTCTAACTCTCTCCAATTCTGTGAAGGCTGCCGAGAGCTGAGGAAACTGCAGAAAAAAAGTCTGAGGCAAGTAGAAGTTGGTTCATGAGGTCTAAAAACAGAAGCTGTCTTCATTCATAACATGAAAGTGCTAGTGTGGCAGCTGAAGGTTATCCAGAAGACGCAGCTAAAATAATTAATAAAGATGGCTGCACTAAACAACAAACTTTCATTGTAGACCAAACATCTCCTTGGAAGAACACATCACATAGGACTTTCTTAGCTAGAGAAAATAAGTTAATGACTGGTGTTAAAGCTTCAAAGGAAAGGCTGGCTCTCCTGTTCCAGCTAATGTAGCTGGTGATTTTAACTTGAAGACAATGTTGATTTACCACCCCCCAAATCCTAAAGCCCTTAAGAATTATGCTAAATCTACTCTGCCTGTGCTTTATAAATGCAATAACAAAGCCTGGATGATGGCATAGCTGTTTACGGCATGGTTTACTGAGTATTTTAAGCCCACTGTTATCTGCTCAGAATTAAAGATTCCTCTCAAAATATTACTGCTAATTGACAATGCACCTAGTCACCCAAGAGCTCCGATGGAGACGAACAAAGAGGTAAATGTCATTTTCATGCTTACTAACATAGTATCCATTACTCCGGTAGACAAGGAGTTATTTTGATTTTCAAGTCTTATTATTTAAGAAATATACTTTGTAAGGTTATGACTGCCATAGATAGTGATTCCTCTGGTGGATCTCGGCAAAGTAAACTGAAAACTTTCTGGAAAGGATTTACCATTGTAGATGTCATTAATAGCATTCGTGATTCATAAGGAGAAGGTCCAAATAGCAACATTAAAAGGAATTTGGAAGAAGTTGATTCCAACTCTCATGAAAGATTTCGAGGAATTCAAGATTTCAGTGGAGAAAGTAACTGAAGTGTGGTAGAAATAGCAAGTGAACTAAAATAAGAAGTGGAGCCTGAAGATGTTAGTTAATTGCTGAAATCTCAAAACTCAAACAGATAAAAAGTTGCTTCTTATGGGTGAGCAGAAAAAAGTGGTTTCTTCATGTGGAAATTACTCCTGGTGAAGATGAAGTGAACATTGTTGAAATGACAACATAAGATTCAGAATGTTACATGAGCTTAGTTGATAAAGCAGTGGCAAGGTTTGAGAGAATTGACCACTTTGAAGAAGTTCACTGTGAGTAAAATGCTACCACGCAGAGTAGTACTCCATAGAGAAAGTGTTCATAAAAGGAAGAGTTAATTGATGGGTCAAACTTTATTGGTTTTATTGTTTTGTTTTCTTTTGAAATACTGCAGCCACTCCAAATTACACTAACCACCACCCTGATCAGTCAGCAGCCACCAACATTGAGATAAGACCATCCACCAGCAAAAAGATTATATCTTGCTGAAGGCTCAGATAATTTTTAGCAACAAAGTATTTTTTTAAATTAAGGTATATACATTGTTTTTTAGACATAATGTTATTGCACACTTACTAGACTATATTATAATGTAAATATAAATTTCATATGCATTGGGAAAGCAAAAAAATAAAAATTGTGAGACTTGCTTTATGGTAACGGTCTGGAACCAAACCTGCAATATTTTCAAGGTATGCTAGTTTTCTAAATAACTGTGAAAAATCATATGGACAAGCCCATGTTCTAGGAGAACTGACAATTCAAATTCAACAAGCATGAGTTTCTATCAAGTGCAACACTCAAATAGTACTATCAGCTATATGTGAATGCTTAGGTCAAAGATTCACACATAATAATCTGGAATTTAGGAGGTATTGATCATGAAACTATCATATTTAATCTGAGACAATGGGTTACAGAAAAAAAATCTTTACTAAGAAACCTTTTCTTCCTATTCCAAACTCTGAGTAAACTGATTTTTCATAAATAACATATTAGGTAAACCTTTGCTGACTATCCTACTGGGAAAGTGGACCAGGATGATTAAATACGTACTTATTTATGAAGAGTTAAATCACCGTGTTCTAGAGGCGCCTCATCTATGGTCCTATAAACAAGTGAAAAGGCAGGCTGGTGGCAAGGCTGAAAGAGCACTGGGACTTTCCCATGCCTTTACAGCAGAGGGAGGAAAGAATACTCAACAACTCGACATGAACTATAGCACAATCTGGTTCACCTACTTACGGTTGATTCAGTGGTGGTGACAAGTTGACTTAGACATTTTTATTCAATATTAGAAAAGGTTTTTCAGTACCTTTTATTTATTTATTTATTTATTTATTTATTTTTGAGATGAACTCTTTCTCTGTCATGCAGGCTGGGGTGCAGTGATGTGATCTTGGCTCACTGCAACCTCCGCCTCCCGGGTTCAAGTGATTCTCATGCCTCAGCCTCCCAAGTGGTTGGGATTACAGGCATGCACCACCATGCCTGGCTAATTTTTGTATTTGTAGTAGAGACGGGGTTTCACCACGTTGGCCAGGCTAGTCTCGAACTTGTGACCTCAAGTGATCCGCCGGCCTCGGCTTTCCAAAGTGCTGGGATTACAGAGGAGAGCCCCTGTGCCTGGTCTTCAGTAGCTTTTTGTGGTAAAGTATTGGTAACAAAACTCTGCTAGAGATCTGAATTCATATCCATTCCAAATTGTATTCATCATCATCATCATCATTCAAAGACCATTTAGAAAGTATGCTCTCTCTAAAGGATTAGGCATAGAACAGAAATATTTGTGATAATATTTATTCTACTACAGCCAAACAGTATGGGGCAAAAACCAAGGCTCAATTCAAGTTTACATCATCAGCTGGTCCAAGACAGAACATGGGCTTCCACCCATTCCTCTCCACTCCAGTGGTGGTAGCAGGGCACTCCTCCCCCTCCCAACTAGAGAGTAAGGGAAGAATTTCAAAGAGGAGGGAGCTGGGTAAAGAAATTCCTTTTTTTTTTTTTTTTTTTGAGACGGAGTTTCACTCTTGTTACCCAGGCTGGAGTGCAATGGCGCGATCTCGGCTCACCACAACCTCCGCCTCCTGGGTTCAGGCAATTTTCCTGACTCAGCTTCCTGAGTAGCTGGGATTACAGGCACGTGCCACCATGCCCAGCTAATTTTTTGTATTTTTAGTAGAGATGGGGTTTCACCATGTTGACCAGGATGGTCTCCATCTCTTGACCTCGTGATCCACCCGCCTCGGACTCCCAAAGTGCCGGGATTATAGGCGTGAGTCACTGCGCCCGGCCTCAGGAATTCTTTAAATATTATTTAAAAATATTTAATATTTGAATACCCTTTAAGTATCTTCAATAGAACAAATGTTTGAGAAATGAATTACAGTGTAGAATACCACCATGTTTAAAGATTGGCCTCTGGACAGTACATAAAGGAAGCAAATCAGAATAGGATTGCAAAACCTCTATAAATGAAATTTCTTTTACGTCGTATATCACAATATATTTGCTCAGAGAAGCATACCCACTTTCAATTCATAAGCATGGATGTTCTGATCAGTTGTAATAAATTTAATTTAAACCCCCCAGTGGTACTATGTAACGACAACTAAATCCATCTCAGATGCTATCTCATGAAGATATGAGTCAGAAATCAGAAGACTGATGCCAATCATGCATGTGGATATTATTACTGCTAAATATCCCATGCATGTGTGTTCCAGCATGTGTGTGTTAAGGCCCTGGTACTGGTTTTTCTCTTTTAATTTGTGCAGTATCTCATTATTTATAAGGAATATGCTGGCAATCATGGCCTAAAATACATTAACCAGAATTCAAAAGCAAGATAAAAAATTGCATGACTTTTTTGATGAAAAAGACTTTAATGATCACTTCTGTGGGTACAAGACAAATTTTCATTTCATAGAATCATGGGGCCTTATAGGCTTTGCATTGGAAAATACTTTAAATCTCATTTATTTCATCATCACCCTGGTGCTAGCAGGTTAAATACAACCTCCACATTAGGTATTTGTCTGACTCACGTTGGAATACCTTCCAGGGATTCCTGTGAGATCTCAGAATAGCTGCTAGTGTTAGGAAAGTCTTTCATATTTGAGCCAAGATCTTGTTCTCTATAACTTCTGTTACTTGGTCCTAGTGCTTCAATTCGTCAGTGCCATAAAGATCAGGAATAATTGACTCAAATGACCATCTTTTTTGAACCTCCAAGAGGAGATTGTTGCTGTTGTTGTTGCCTGTCTTTTCTTCATTAGCTTACTCACTGTGTGTATCAGCTGTTTCTCATATATGGTTTTCAGTCTTTTCTCTCTATCTTTGTTTTTCTTGAATGTGACCTAGTTTATTCTGTCCTCTTAAAGTACCATTACATTAAATATTTGTGTAACTTCCTTTCAAGTTTTACTTTAAAGTGATTCACTGCCTGAAGGTGAGGACCAGCATAAGATACACTGGAAATAATTTCTTTCCTGTAACTTTTAAACTACATTATGTTCATTGCATTTTACATTCATTATTTTATGATCTCATCAATTTTCTGTTTCCTCAGGTAGACTGTTGGCTTGCTGTACCAATCCACAAAAGTGTTTTAGCAACTTAAACTGGCAGATGTAGAGGAGCTCTTATATAAAGCAACTAGCCCAACGATGCCCTAGTCCAAACGGAAACCCCAAGGACTAGAGAAAACCATTTATGACAGAACTGGGGGTAGAGTCTAAATTGCTTGATTCCTAGACTAACAAAGCTCTACTTTTTTCTGAGCTACTCTCCCATTTACCTGACTGCTAAACAAAAAGCAGTTTCATTTTGGTGCCTATGATGAAGAAATGTTTGTTGATTCTCAAACCTAATCGTCTCCCATGGGTACATGAATTAGGGTAGGAAGGAGGGGTAAAGAGGTTTAAAATTCCCAAGATGTGTTGGTCTGTGGGAAGAGATTTTTATCTATTAATATGAAACAGAGAAGGTTTGGAATGTGTTTGAACAGAGTCCATTTTAAAAAAAATACAAAGGAGAGGACACAATCTCAAGGAAATTGTGAAATCAGAGAATGGGAGAATTCAGCAGGGAAGAAAGCAAAGAACATTTCTCAACATAGCAAACAAACAGCCTCAAATTTCCCTTAAGCAGATAATTTTTGTTTTATCTTGATGGTGAAGAAGCTGGTAAGTCTGTGCTGCAATGCACAGAGTATTGAATGTAAGGCCCATAACGGATTGAACAGGTCAAGAGCCTGTTTCATATGTCCCCTAGTGTTCTGTATCTGTCACAGATGTAACTATTTTCTCTGCTTATTGTATTTGTCTAAATATTCTTCTGCCCTTCATCTTTCCTTAGAAATTCACCACCTGCCTAGAAGCTATGAGGCAAGGAACAATCTTTTTTTTTTTTTTAAACATCACAAGTACCTTGTAAAATAGGTATGATTATCTCCATTTTCCTGATAGGAAATTCTAATTGATGTAGACAAGTTTCATATAGCATCAAATAGCTGATGTAAGTCAGAACTGTTTTTACTTTTTTTGACGATATATCTGTTTGATGTCAAAACTCAAACTACAAGAAATGAATGAGAACTCAGGATTTGTGATCAGGAAAATCTGGATTCAGTTTCTGATTCTGTCACTTACCAGCAGTGTCATCTCAGACATATTATTTGATCTTTTTGGCTTCAGTATCCCTAATGCAAAATGAAGAATACACTAGTGTTTATATCTTAGGGTTGTTGAAAGAGTTTGATGAGAAAATTTACATAAAGCTTTTAGCATAATACCTGGTACCTAGTAATAGTCAATAAATAATATCCATCATCAGGAATAACTATAGTCATAAAACATACCTGCCTTCAAAACTAAGACCAAGTGTTTGATTTCAGTGACTTTTTAAGCCTGTTAAAGGAAATGTCATTTTGCTATTTCAGGTTTCTTTATAATCTGTTTTATAAACAAAATGTATCAAGAAGATAATATAACATGGTCTTCAAGGTGTAACAATTTTTTTATATGAGTATATACTTTAGTCTGGTTCTTCCTGCACATACACAAAACATTTTCTTTATTAATTTAGTGACTTTCTTGATATATATTTAGATAGATAGATGATAGATAGATAGATAGATAGATAGACATATATACCTATTGAGGTAAAAAATAATTCAACACATTATTTTGATGAAGTAGGGAAATTCTTTGACCTGTGTTTCAGCTGTGTGACATAATACAAGATTTTCTTCTTGTTTTGCTTTCATAGCATTTTTATGTAAATGATTTAGTCTATGAATAGAGATTTTAATTTCTCCATTTTCTCACTCTTAATTTTATGTATCCTATCCCTCATAAATGACTTTTACAAATATTTCCTCATTTTGTCCTTTCATCAACCCTATGAGTTAGGTAATTTTTATTATTACCTTTTCACAGAGATAGAAATTGAGACACAAAGAGGGTGAACAATTTGGAAAATTGTAAAAGGGAAGGTTGAGCTTCACCTAGTATTTTTAAAGAAACCTGAAATGGCAAAATGACATTTCCCTTATCAAACTTAAAAAATCTTTAAAGCTACAATTCACTAACACTTAGCTTTGAGGTAATAGATTTTATAACTATTAGTAAAATTCCCTAAAAGGCATTGTTTCATATCTTACTATGCATATATTTCTTCCAAGCCTCAGCATAGTACACATTCTTTTAAAAACTATGATTAGTCAGATTTATTCTTAAAACTGCCTGTACTACTGATTAAATTAATTCTCCAAATATTTCACTGTCTCTGTTTCCCATAGCATTTTTTGTTTTTTATTCCTTTTTTTGTATCTAAATGTTGAAAATTACCAGTATTTTATTTGTATTTATTTATTTTTTATCGACAGGGTTCTCACTATATGACATACCCTGGTCTTGAACTCCTGGACTCAAGCAATCTTCCCACCTCAACCTCTAAAAGTGTTGGGATTTGTAGGCATTAGGCACTGTGCCCAGCCTAAAAATTTACTAGTATTTTTATGATGGCATGTTTCATACCATATTTTTATTTTATTTTATTTTTTTGAGACAGGGTCTTGCTCTTTCACCCTGACTAGAGTGCAGTGGTACAATCATGGCTCACTGCAGCCTCAAACTCCTGGGCTCAAGTGACCCTCCCACCTCAGCTTCCCAAAGCACTGAGATAACCAGTGTGAGCCACCACACCCAGCCCATAAATCTTTAAGTTTTATTTTCCATATTTAATATCACTGTTTTGATACAAAACATCTCTGAATTGCCACCACATAATCATATAGGAGTGTCTCTGTTTATTATGTTAATTAGTATTATAGCTATATACACATTTGCTTTTTTTTAGTGGACTGTGAGTTATTTGAAGATAGGAGTGTCTTACTCATCTTCTATCTCCTGAGCCTTAAGAAAGGTTACATCTAAAAGGCCTCAATAATTTTTGTAATTGCTTATTGGGAAAACAGTTTAATTTAATGAAAACGAATAGCTAACATTTTTTATTTGGGATCTTCCTCTTTTTTCTGTTTTTGCTTTTTTTTAGAGGGGAATTAAATCATTTGGTAAATATTCGGTGTTGCGCATGCGGAATCTCTACCCAGAGGAATTATTTCCTTCTCTTTCTTGAAGAAGCTGATTAGCTCTGCTTTTCTGGGTTTTAGCAAGGCAGAAGTGTCTGAATAGGATACGGCCTTATGGCAATACAGAGTAGACAGAAGACCAACGTCTGCTTCTGAATTATTAGTTTTACAACAGAGACAGATATCAGAGTATTAAACATCCTAGCTTTGTTTCGTGAAACGTTTTTCATGCCTGAGACCTTTGGACTTCAATCTGATTGCTCTTGGCTTTCCTTTACTTCAATTTTGTTCATTATCTCTTCATCCTCTTCCTCTATTTCTGAATCACCCTTTGGCTCCCTCCTCCCCTCCCTCTTTCTTTCTCTCTCTCTCTCTCTCTCTCTCTCTCTCTCTCTGTTATTTTTTCTTTCACCTGACCTTCTCTTATTTCCCCCACTTCCCAGCCTCTGTGAGTTGGCATTTTTGTTTTGAGTCAAGCTGCTTCCTAAAAATACATGTGACACAGAGGTAACCCAAAGAAAACTTAAGGGTTGCAGTGGATTATTTTTAAATAATTGGGTTTAGAAACTTTACAAGGAAAACTTAAGGGTTGCAGTGGATTATTTTTAAATAATTGGGTTTGGAAACTTTACAAGTTGAATGAGAAATATAGCAATTCTGGAATCTGAAATTCACAACTAAGATATGTTAGTTTGTATTGTGAAGGCAACCTGTCTCATCATGTTAGGACAATATGTAGGAAAAAGTATCTGATCTTTTTTATAAGCTGAACTACTGAAGCTATGGAGAACCAGATATGCAATATGAACCCAGTGCTTTGATTCTTGAAGAGAGAAGCTCTATTTCCAATGGATTTACCCTCTAAAAGATACCTAGCTGCAGTCGAACTTGTTTATAAATATTACAATTCATCAGTGGGCAAATTGTCATCTAGTATATATCGTCAAATACTTAAATTGTATTTATCTAACCTTGATGTCCAGTCATCTCAAATATGGCTAAATGTTTAAACCAGTGTTTTTCTATCTGGGGTGATTTTGACTGCCAAGTGACACTTTGCAATATACGGAGACATTTTGTTGTTGTTATTACAGCTTGGAGAGGGGTGGAATGTGTTACTACTGGTAATAATAACAGGTAAAGGCCAGGAATGTTGCTGGCCATCCTAAAATGCACAGGACAGCTTGCCGCAACAAAGAATTATTCATCCCAGAATTATCAATTAGCCAAGGTTGAGAAACTCTGACTGAAATGCTTATTGGCCTGAAAACCTGCAAACTCCACTGTTTAGCTGAGCCTTTGGTAATCCTATAGAAACAATGATTGACTGTGAAAGTCTATGTCCCTGGTGGCATTCATAAATGGCATGTATTAGAATCATATACTGATTGCTGATCCTGGATTTCATATAAAAATATTATTATAAAATAGCACGTGTTTCAGTGGAGAGATAATTTGCATGGTCTACTGGATTAGTCTTTGATACTATAATTTGAGCTCATTTTTTAAAAAGATTTGGCTCTTTTTGTTCTAGTGTGGATTACCTTAAGGTAATTCTCTATGTCCAGAGTCTTAATTGTGTGTCAATTTCTCTATGCAAATCTACTGATTTTGGCAAACTTAAAAATTCAGCATGCAAGCAAGAAGAATTTGGCTCAAATCTCCTGTGCTTCCAGATTTGTTAATGATTTCTTTGTTTTGTATTCATTTATTTTATTACATATTTTGCTTTTATCCACTCCTTTCCAGGGTCCCAGTACAATTAAACTGCAGTCTCCAGAAGTTTTCTGTTATGTGCACAAAAACTGAATCCATTACTTATAGATAATGAATTCCAGCAGGATCATTCTGATAGTCCTGCACTTCTAAAATTTTTGACATTTTGGATCTCCCCCTTTCTGGCTCCTATTCCTCTATTTCCCTTCCAAAGAAGATCCTTTGCCTCATTCATTTTCATTAAGCTAACTAGGAAAACAGCATTAACTCAGGTTCTTATTTCTGAGATTTTCCCAGAAGTAGGCAGAATAATGGTGCAAGAAATAACATTCCATAAGAAGATAGCGGATTTTATTTCAGGGTCTCTTTCATTTAGCAAATAATGCAGGGGGCATGTTATCTGTTTCATTGTAACTTTGTTAAGCTTGTGTGGTCAATGGCAATTTCACAGAAGTGGAGGTCAGGGTTCTTAGAATCTGATTCTGGTCCTTCTCTTAGGTTGCTATAAAACTGAGGTCACTCAATTTTCCTTTGGCCTTTATTTTCCATCTGCAAAATGGGTTGCCTGGAATACCAATGTTCCATTAACATGGCAGGGTGTAGCTGCAGAAAGGGTGATAAAGGGTTGGGGAAAAAGAATGCCATTTAAAAAAATTCAATCAGAGGGGCTCTATGTTAATATACTTTATATAGAAATGACACTGTATCTTTCATCTCTGTATTCAAAACCCCTAACTGGAAACTAGCACTGGCCCCTCTAAACCAACTTTAAACATCACTTCCTCCATGAAACCAATTTCTGGTCTTCCTATTCCCCACTTGAATGTGACTCTTTCTGTGTTATAAACTTTCAAAGAGCATGAAAATTTTGTAAAGTATCCCAGGTCATCTAATTTGACTCTTTACCTGATGCACGAATTCTTGCCATAAACAATATTCCTGACAGCCTCAATGTCAGAATCACAGTGCTAGAGGAACCTAAATAATTAAGCTGGTCCAGCCTTCAATTCACAGGAATTCATGGAAGATGATCAGAGAGAGAAAAAGAAACGTTGAAATCATTAATGTCCCTAGGGTTAAGTCACTTTATCATTAACGGAATAATGAGAAGTGCAATAAAAATAATCCTATAACTTGCATTGCAGTTGACAGTTTTCCCCATGGGTCTTGCATTATAATTATGTGCCTTCTGAAATCCTCTATATTAGATGTGAGCTAACTGAGGGGAGGATTCCTGTTCTAGTGTGGATCTTACAAGTAGTGGTCAATGGCAATGTCACAGGGGTTGGAGGGAGTTTGGGTTCTCAGATTTTAATCCTGGATCATCCATCTGATTGTATTTAATTTGATCTACTCAATTCTCTTCTGAGCTTTATTTTCCCATGCATAAAATGAAGCGGTTGGAGTACTGATGGTCCATGAATGTGACAGGGGGGCAGTGGCAGAAAGATAGAGAGTTGGTGGGGAAGATCTTCCTCCAACCCGTACCCAGATCTTTCACAACGCACATGAAAACAGTGTCAAAGTGACATAAAAACAGTATCAAAAAGTAGAGATAATTATGACTGTTTATCAGATTAAATGAGAGGCTCAATGGCTTTTATTTTACTACAGCCAGAAACCAGACCTTAGGTCTACCAATATTTTCTCTTCCCCTATTTTCTCCTCTACTCTGTTCTTTTCAGATGTACTTGCATTGTGTAGACCACTAATAGGACAATGTAGGGGTAGGGCCAAGGAAAAAGAGAGAAATAAGTCAAGGAAACAATACAGTACAGTAGAGCAGAAAGGAGTGTGGTCAAGAGAAATAGCTACTTTCAACAACAGTCTGCAGTCCTCTTCGGTGCTCAGATCGGAAAAGCACACATACAACACTAGGAATACCACTCAGAAGCTCACACCAGATTATTTTTTTAAAGATACATGTAAGCCATTTGGCAAATGATGACAAGGTCTGGTGGAAAATACACAGCTAGGAAGTCAGGCAGCAGGAAACGAGGGATGAATTAAAAGACAGAAAAAGAATTACAGAAGAAAGCTGAATGGAAAAAAAAGGAGAAATTATTTTTCCTAATGAGGAATGCAACATTTTCCACCAGACAACTGCAACTCTTGGCTGAATAACTTATGTATCATGTGAATGAAAGTGCAGGATGCAGAGGGCAGTCCAGGAAGCCGTGTCTCATGTCCACTTTGTCTCTGAAGGTAATGGGTTTACCACAGGTCTCAAGTGCACCACTGATTCACCAGACTACCCCTCAAGGAGGTAGCCATGACTGTGACATAGAGGCTGGAAAGAGCAGGGGACTGGAAGTCAGAATACCTACATTCTGGAAGAAGCTCCATTTGCTGACCCTTCTTGATTTGTTGTAGAATCTGTGAGACCAGTGTCATCATGTGTTAAGTGGCAGGGATAGATTTTTTCATGATCTTTGAGGGCCTTTCAGGCTATAGCATTTTAATAATGTAAATAACCACCACTTCCACCCTTGTTAGATTATGTTTCTTGAACAAAATAGTTATCCCTCCTTCCCCCATTTCTATGTCATTGCCCTAAAGCAGTTATTTGACTTGAAGGTGTTCTTTTTGAACCTCTTCCAGCTCTAAAATCTGTGATTCTAAGAAATCCACAGTTTATTAAATTTCTTAGCAATACAAAAGAACAGTTATTATATCAAATCTAATAAGTCTTCATTTTAGGTGAATCCATCCACCTTTCAAAATTTATCAAGTCTCACCTATGAGCAAGCTTACATTTTATCAAACATTTCCAAGAGAAATTTATAGCTACCCTTTGGGAGTTCATCAATGAACAAATGATATTAGTAACAGAATCCATTTGATTCTGAGAGACGAGGTTTATGAAGAAAGGGAAATACTGGTTTATTAATTTCCTTTATTAAAGCCTAGGAAGGAATCCCTGATTAACCAGGCTGATTAACCATGGGAGAATACTTGCAAGCAGCTGCTGCCCTCATCTGATTACATTCTAAGCCACTGTGGCACTTATCACTTATAAAGGCAATGGATGACTGGTAAGGAGCTGACCAGGCTTTCAAACATGGAACAATCCCAACAAGGAACAATTGTGATTCTAATTCCTTAGCACACAGGGCCTAAAAACTATCTAGATAAATAATCTCTCAGGTTTTCTTCCTAAGGAGCGAGACCTAAAGATGATGACCTGTACATTTTGATGATTTAAGCACGAAAGAGTGTTCAGTAGTTAAAGAGAGGAGAGAAAAGCTTCATCTTTTGAGGAAATAACCATTAGAACAATTTCATAACTGTGATTTCAATAATATATGAAATCAACCTCCTATTTGAAATGATTTGCAGACAAAATATACATGTTCTACAAGTAGGTAAAAATAATATAAATACGAGATTCAGGAAGGCATTTTTATTCCAAACTAGTAAGATCTACATGATGCACTTGTCTGGGTTTTCAATTTCTTTTTAATGCACTCATTCTAAAAAGAGAAGGCAGTTGATAAAACAGAGTAAGAGTGAGGAAATTCCTAGAGTTTACTTCACCGCCCCCATGCAGCCCACCAGCCCCCGGCCGGGAACCACTAATCTGGTAGATTCAGAATTGCTTTACGTAATTGTGTTTCTTTATTTTTCCCCTTCCCTTTAATTCTAAGAAGAAAAACAAAGGTCAAATGGAAAAACCAACAACCCAGAAACAAAACAAGCAGGGGCAAGCTTGTTTGGAGTAGAAAAATGAATAAATAAACAGCACTAGTTTCTTTTCTTTTGTTTTTTTTAAATGGCTGGGAAAAGTGGGAGAAAAAAACAGACACTGCCAACCCATTTGTGATTTTAAAGGACACAGATAAGAAAGAAACGTGTCCCTCATGTTTGTTTAAATTCCAGAAATGTACATGAAACAGGTACAATATGTCAAGGGTATTTTGAAGTACAGTTTTAAGTAATAAGAACTAAAGAAGAAAAAGGGGGCTGTGGAAGGGGGTGAACGTTTGCAACATCTGCCAGAACTTGTAAGGAGAAAATAGTGAAAGTCAGGCAGTCAACAGTCCTGTAACTTCTTCTCCCAACTGACCAGACAGAAAGCCAAACAACTGAAGTGAGAAAACCTTCTGCTACCATGCAGAAATCTTTCTCAACAACATTCATGTGCACAGAACCAAGTTATTATTCATTCAACAAACCTACGCTGAACATCTACTGCTACCAGCCCCCATTTTAGGTATTTGGAGGGAAAATGATTGCCGATGACCCAACTTGGACCTACTGAGCCTTTATCTCTAATTTTAAATCCCATTTGAATGCCCCTGATAGTTAAGAATAATTATCCACCTGGTAATCATCCAAATCTGGGAACCTCTACTTTAGAAGATGCAAGAATCACTAAGACAGTTCTTGATTTCAAGGAGCTCACATAAGTAACGGCGAATATATCAATCTTTCCAAAACAAGGTTAAAAATGAAAAATGAAGGGAGAGGAACAAATTTGTTGCTGTGGGAATTCAGAAAAGGGAGAAATGGTGTACTTCTGGGAGTTGTGGAAGGAGTGAAGGAAGGACTCACAGAAATAAGTCTATTTATGAGTTAGGATAGTTACGATTTGAACATGTAGAAAAGGAGGAGGAAAGATCCACTATTTTAACTAATAATAAGAAGAAATATATCTGCAATGCTTACTGAGAATCAGGCCCTATTCTGGGCTCTTTACATCACTCATCTCTTAAACTTAACCTGAAACAAGCAGGTAGGCCCGATAATTTCCCCATTTTGCAGATGGGAGAACTAAAACTAAAAAAATCTTACGTAATTTGCTGACTGTCACACAGATAGGGATTGGGAAAACTAAAAACTAATCCCATATCTATCCTATTCTAAAGCCTCTACACCTCTCAAGAAAGAATAAACAAGGCCAAGAGCTGCAGAAGTGTCAGGCGTAAGACAAAAGCACTCATTGTTCCCTTTGGCTGGAGCGTGTCAGAGTTGGGGAAGATAGGGCTGGGAAGGTTGAGAGGGAGCCAGGCTGTGGGTGCTATGGTAAAGTATTTGAGCTTTATATGGTAGCAATGGGAAGGCCACTGAAGGTTTCCGAGCAGAGAATGAAATGAGAAAAGCCGTGTCTTATGTCTTAGGCTATGAATCATGGGTTATATCAAACAATCTTAAATGATAAAAATAAAAAGTTTGAAGAGTCTCACCCTGCCTTTAAACAAAAAAGTATGGCTAGGAGCCAGGTGAAACTACTGCCTCATAGCTGTCTAGGCAAATTCCCAACATGCCAGGCCTTGAGAAAGAGTCTACCAAGCAAGGCTTATGAAAAATGCAGTCAGTGTCCGTTACCCTACAAGACAAGGACATACTCATACCTGGAGCTGTCCAAATCTGGCATAAGGATAGCCCTGGGGTATGCATCATTTTCTGGGACCTGAAGTGAACCCACAGGCCAGTGGCTACAGGATAACTGTGGGAATCAGTTACTGGAAGAATCCAGACTTCTGACTCCCAGCCCTGTGCTCATTTCAACAGATCATTTAGTATGCCACTAAATAAATGACACTGAGCTTTATGTTTCTGTTAAACATTTAGAAACATCACTTTCCTCATCTGTGAACCAAGAAGTTGAACTCAGAGGGTCTCATATTTCATGATTCTGTACCCTTCTTCCCCTCCAACACATCAGTACAAGGAATCTGCTTTCATCAGTGGCCCACTTAGCAGGATTTGGGGGAGAAGCAACATCTCCTGAGAGCTTCTGTGGTTGGTAAATCTCTTAGCAGAGAATAATTGTACTTTCCTAGCTTTATGAAGCATTTCAGTCCTCCCTCACTGAATCTGCTCTGGCACAGGATTATCTTTTTAAGTGCAAACTGGATCACTGATGTCAAAAGCAATTCAACAATACAGGACGCCATGACCATATCCAGTCACCTGCAGGCAGTTCCTTATCCTAACATCAGGGAGTTAATACCCTAGAATCCAGACCTGTCAAGAGTTCAAGGACGTTCTTTTATTATTTGAGAGGTTTTTTTTTTGTTTTTTTTTTTTTTCAGTCTTAAAAGATGGTGTGTTTGCGTATTCATAAGTGAAATTCCAAGGAAGCCAAGCAAAGGCTAAAAGGGAGCAGGGGAGAAAAAAACCATGATGCATTTTTAGATGTTCACAAACTCCAACTTTGAAAAATGAATTTCCAAAGGGATAAAAATAGTTTCTTCTTAAGAGATTGTCAATTATATAGACCCAAGAAACTGTCAGAGAAGAGAAGTGGGGAGAAGATGCAAGACTTGTTCTGCTCTCAGAGATACTGCAGGTAGAGCCGAAAAGAACACATGAAGCCACATTGAAAGAACTTCTTAAACTTCATTAATTCATTAGACAACACCCAGTAATTCACTCACAGAGTGTGACTCGTTCCTGTAATCCATTCACCACAAAAATGTGAGGTATGTTAAACCTAGGGCTTCACCTTCTTTGACCTCCAGCCCAGGAACAGAAAGGAAAATGACTGACAAACGCTCACATTAACAGGGAAACCTACATATTGAGAGTTACCTCATGGATATTTATTTTTATAGGACTGACCATGAATATGTATTCTTTCTCCAAATATGAGAAAGGAAAATATGTCCAAAATTTGTGGCAGAATTAACAGCAGGACTGCTAGCCTTACATCTGAGACTCCTGGGAGGACCAAGCTACGGGACCATCCATGTTCTGCTTTGGGAACCAGCTTATGATAGCTTCACTGTCAGACACTCAAGGTATGGTGTTGGCTGATTTCACCAGAAACTGTGTAAATCACTTAGAAGAAATCAGAGTTATACATCACACATGCCTTAGCAAATCCATCAGGAGGCACAAGTAAGTAGAAGACAAGTCCTGGAAAGGATTCAGGCCTTCTCTTCATTTCTTGACCAATGTACTAGTCCAGTGAACTCTAACACCTTAGCCACAATACACAGGAAGTTAAGATTTAGACTTAGTTGAAATGTCATGAATTCTACCAACAGTTGCCAATCTGAAAGAACCCTACCAATGTGAGGTCAGGGTTCTTGTGGGATGAGCTGCAAAGGTATTTGGATATTTGAACATGGTATGTACTTTCATCTCCTTAGAAATGCAGCCTGGTCTGGCCAGGCATGGTGGCTCAAGCCTGTAATCACAGCACTTTGGGAGGCCAAGGCAAACAGATCACGAGGTCAAGAGATCGAGACCATGTTGGCCAATATGGTGAAACCCCGTCTCTACTAAAAATACAAAAATTAGCTGAGCATGGTGACGTGCACTTATAGTCCCAGCCTCTCAGGAGGCTGAGGCTGGAGAATCGCTTGAACTCAGGAGGCAGAGGTTGCAGTGAGCCGATATCTGGCCATTGCACCATTGCACTGCAGCCTGGGCAACAGAGCAAAACTCCAGTTCAAAAATAAATAAGTAAATGAATAAATAGGAAGAAAAAAGAAATGCAGCTTAGTCCATTGGGTAGCATGACCAAGCACCCCCAAAGTTTCCACTTTTCCAACAGTAGTATAAGAGACATTGATACATTAACATAGAAAACCGGAAAGAAGGCTTGAGTGTAAATTTGAAGCAAAATTGGGTGAGTGGCAGTGGAGGTTGAAGAACTCTTTCAAATTCCCTCTACTGAAGCATCCAGAGAGGTCTTCAACGTTATGGATGTGAAAAATATGTCAATACGCACAGTATACCTCCTGACACTAACTTTAGCCAAGTTAGGTCTACAAAAATAAAACTAGAAGTAGAGGACTGATGCCCAGTAACCCAGTCCAATGTATCACACCAGAAACTGAAAGCCTGCTATCAAACGAGAAAAAGTCCACACTTAGGATGGATACTTTTACTGAGACTGCCTCAAATAGCTTCACCTCCTCCAAGCAGCCCTTCTCTTTAACCTTTGATCTTTACTTTTTTGTAGGTGAAGGGGAGAAGAGAGAAAAATTTGTTTTAGAACAGGTATATTTTTACTTCACTATTTTGAACGTACTTTCTTTTGAACTTCAGAGAAAATTTGCAGACTACAGTCTATTAAAGATGAGGGAGAGGAGACAGAAGAGAAACGGGAAATGAGCGGAGAGAAGAGAACTTGTACTAGACTCAGGTTTGTCAAATCCTCATGAATTAGTGCTGAATTAGAAGGTCATCTAACACCATCTTACCAGTACAATCCTGTTTTTGAGAGAGAAGTTGGCTCTGAGAAAGAGGGAAAAAGACTTGTCCAAGTTAATTAGTTGTTGGGTACAGAGATGGGGCCACCAGACATCCAGATTCACAAACATGAGTCACGTATTTAAGGAGACCCAATGTGAAAGGCTGAACAGAGAGCATGGGAAGATGATGGGGTGGGGGTGGGGGCAGCAGGGAGGGCTCAAGCGGGCATCTGCGAGCCGCAGGGAGCTTTGGAGTGGAGGAGCGCTCGGTGGGTACCTTGATGTAGGCCCGCTGCAGGTAGTTGTAGGGCACTCTGCGCTGGAAGTCGCTGCGCACATCCTCGCTGACGCGGTGACGGGATGCAGGTCCCCCGAGGCGCTGGGTCTCGCAGCTGCGGTAACAGCGCGCCCGCTCCAACACGGAGCGGAAAAAAGGCAGCTCGGCCCCGGGGCCCGCGCCGGGGGGGCGCCAGCGGGTGGCGCGCGGCGCAGCGGCGGGCACAGCGCGCGCGGATTTCCCGCAGGCGCCGGTGGCTGCGCAGCGCCGCCTCCAAGTCGCGCACGGCTTGCTCGTAGTCCCCGCGGTAGTAGGCGGCCGCGCCGCTGGCGTAGAGCAGGTCGGAGGGCTGCAGAGGCCCGGGCTCGCGCTCCGGCTCCCGGCGTGCGCTGTCCGGGGGGCCGCCCCACACTGGCGGGGGCAGCAGCAGCGGCAGCAGCAGCAGCAGCGACGGCGCCCAGATGCGCTCCCGCATCCTCCGCCTCAGAGAGGCGCTGCACCGCCAAGCGGAGAGGGCTTCGGGGCGCCTCGCGTCCGGGTCGCCTCTCCCACCGCCGCTCGGGGAAGCGCGCCGACCCCGCCGCGATCTGGCTGCCCCGCGAGCCCCAGGTGACTGCCGGCGCTCCGCGGACTGAGAGGCGGAGGCCGTGCCTGGCCAGCCGCTCTTAAAGGGACGCCCACAGCTCACACGCTCCTCCTGCTGCCTCGAGAGCCGCTCTCCCCGGCTCCCTGCTGCGGCGGCGCTGCCAGGGGCAGCACACTCCAGCGCCAGCCACAGAGCTAGCGCCGCTTGAGGCCAGCCGGGGACGAGGAGCTGTACACGTGGGCTCCCTTCTAGTAGCAGGAAGGGATTGTGTTAGTTTCCTTCTTTTTTTTTTTTTTTTTAAATATATATATATATACAAAGATGGAGTTTCACCATGATGACCAGGCTGCTCTTGAACCCCTGACCTCGGGTGATCCACCCACCTCGGCCTCCCAAAGTGCTAGGATTACAGGCATGAGCCAGCGCGGCCGATGTGTTGTTAGTCTTCTTTTTGGAAATGAAAATCCAGTTTAGCAAGGTTAGGGCGGCAATCATATTCTGGAATCTGTGTATGACCTCGCAGTTTGCAGGGTGCTTCACCGTCTACTGAAGCCTGGAACGCCACCTCAGACTGTGAATAAAACCATCAAGGCGGCCGGGCAGTGGCTCATGCCTGTAATCCCAGCACTTTGGGAGGCCGAGGCTGGGGGGGGGGGGCGATTATCTGAGGCCAGCAGTTCGAAACCAGGCTAGCCAATATGGTAAAACCCAGTCTCTACTAAAAATACAAAAAATTAGCTGGGCTTGGTGGCGGACGCCTGTAGTCCCAGGTACTTAGGAGACTGAGGCAGTGAGCCGAGATCCCGCCATCCTGGGCAACAGGAGGGAAACTTCGTCTCAAACAAACAAACAAACAACAACAACAACAAAAACATAACATGGCCGGGCGTGGTGGCTTACGCCTGTAATCTCAGCACTTTGGGGAGCCAAGGTGGGAGGATCACGAGGTCAGGAATTCAAGACCAGCCTGGCCAATATGGTGAAACCCCATCTCTGCTAAAGATGCAAAAAATTAGCTGGGAGTGGTGGCGTGCGCCTGTAATCCCAGGTACTCGGGAGGCTGAGGCAGGAGAATTTGTTGAACCCAGGAGGCGGAGGTTGCAGTGAGAAGAGATTGTGCCATCGCACTCCAGCCTGGTCGACGGGGCAAGACTCTGTCTCAGGAAACAACAATAACAACAACACGCACAACAACATCAACAATAACAAAACATAGAGGCCGTGTATACCTATGTAATAAACCTGCACATTCTGCACATGTATCCCAGAACTTGAAGTTAAAAAAAAAAAGAATAAATATGAAAAAAAGTCAGAGGCCCTGTAGGCCAGGTGCCAAGGTTTGATAAGATAAGTGATTTGACCAAATGCATAGAGCTGAGAAGTGGGGAAGGACAAACTCAACCTAGGGCCTTTGGAATCAAGGCTTACTGCTCCTTCTCTTGGGGAAGGTCTCTCCCTTTCCTTATCATCCCACTTTGTGTAGATGTTTGTCCAAGCATTGCATCAGGGCGCTGGGCCAGGAGAAGAACAATATATAGCCTGCCTTTCCTGTGCAGCCTGTGGTGTTCCAGGGCCCAGAGAACCTTTGGAGGCAGGAGACGCTGTACTCGCATTCTGCCTCTATCCATTTATCAGGTGTGTGACCTTGGCAACTGAGGGCCTCAGGTCCCTCATCTCTTAAACAGCCAAATGCCTAACACGTGAAATGCTGTTCAGAAATAAATTCTTGTTGTGGCCAAGTGCGGTGGCTCACCCCTGCAATCCCATCACTTTGGGAGGCAGAAGCAGGTGGATCCCCTGAGGTCAGGAGTTGGAGACCAGCCTGGCCAATATGGCGAAACCCCGTCTCTACTAAAAATACAACAATTAGTGAGGTGTAGTGGCACATGCCTGTAGTCCCAGCTACTTAAGAGGCTGAGGCAGGAGAATTCCTTGAGCCCGTGAGATGGAGGTTGCAGTGAGCTGATATCCTGCCACTGCACTCCAGCCTGGGTGACAGAGTGAGACTCTGTCTCAGAAAAAAAGAAGAAGAAAAGAAAGAAGAAGGAGGAAGAAGGAGAGGAGAGCAGAGGAGAGGAGGGGAGAGGAAAAGAAAGTGAGAGAGAAAGGAAAGAAAGAAGGAAGGAAGGAAGGAAGGAAGGAAAAAAGGAAGGAAGGAAGGAAAGGAAGGAAGGAAGAAAGAAAAGGAAAGGAAAGGAGAAGAAAGAGAAAAAGAAAGAGGAAAAGAAAAGGAAGGAAGGAAAGAAGGAAGGAAGGGAGGGAGGGACAGGAATGAAAGAAGGAAGGAAGGAAGAAAGAAAGGAAGGAAGGAAGGAAGGAAGAAAGAAAGAAAGAAAGAAAGAAAGAAAGAAAGAAAGAAAGAAAGAAAGAAAAAGAGAGAGAAAGAAAAAGAAAGAGAAAAATTCTTACAGTAAGACTTGAACAAAGAGGCAATTTAGTAAATCCCTTACCTTCAGGAATTAAGCAATGTGCATCAACCTAGGAATGGGAAAGCTGACAGAAATGGTTGCCAGATTCCAAATGACTAGCTGGAGGCCTCCCATTTTTCCCCTTCTCCTCTGTCACAAATACATTCTTAGCCAAGGTGCTCCCCTCTTTCAAGTTCCTTGGCTGCACACTCTCACAAGGATGCGTGCAAGAGTATGCATTGGACTCTGGATCCCAGCCTGCCTCCTGGAGGCATTTCTGTGGTCTTCTAGTGCCTGTGAGGATCTCATTAGTCTTCCAGTCCCTGCAATGGTGAGTAGAGGGACAGGCAATGGGAAAAAGACACACACATGTATCTAGTTGCTATGATTTTTTCAAAGAACACTTTTGTGTGGAATCACCACTATGCTGAGGGGCTTGGCAGAGATTCATGCTCATTCCTTCATTCATTTTGTTAGATTTGACCACTCAGGCCATGAACAGCCCTGACTGTGATTCCAAGAGACACTGATGAATCATGCTCTTATTTTTTTTTCCCCCACCAAACGTTACTAATTTGACGGATATTGCTGATGAAAAAGCTCCAGTTTGGAGCTGAATGTATACTGAATGCCTTGGATAGTCACTGTTCCAGAATTAGCACTTCGGTCATCTGCCCAGACTCTTTCTCTAGAGATTGTCTCTGTTTTCAGATAAAAATTTTGGAGTCCAGTCCAGGGTAATCAGTCCACTGGTGGAAGATTTGAAGCACGTCAGGATAGGAACTCCTGCTGTGGGACTGAGGGCAAAGTGCCAGGATGCCTTACTATATTTTATCTCTACATTTGGTGACATTTCTACATCACTTAATATATTTCAATTAAATTAACATTTTCTGATGCTACATTCAAAGTAAATAAATATTTTGGGTGAAAGAGAAGATAAATAAGTTAGGATTCTTATCTCTGGGAAGCTCACAGTGTTACATAGAAACAAATTTGATGTATATGATGTACAGAGTTATAATACAAGGTAGAATGTGGTATATGTTAGATTAGATTGAAAGTGCTATGGGAACACAGAGGTTGCAAAGATAGCTCCCTAGAAAGACTTAGGGAAAGAATTGGCATTAGCACAGGGTCAGTAGCCTATAGGTTGCAACCACATCCTACTGATTCCCAAATTGGCCAGGTGTTTCAAGTTTCAAGTCTTTTGCATGCTCTACTACCCTATTTCTTTTTTTTTTTTTTTTTTTTTTTTTGAGATGGAGTCTCACTCTGTCGCCCAGGCTGGACTGCAGTAGTATGATCTCAGCTCACTGCAACCTCTACCTCCCAGGTTCAAGCAATTCTCCTGCCTCAGCCTCCCCAGTAGCTGGGACTACAGGCGTGTGCCACCATGCCCAGCTAATTTTTGTATTTTTAGCAGAGACGAGGTTTCACCGTATGGGTCAGGCTGGTCTTGAACTCCTGACCTCATGATCTGCCCACCTCAGCCTCCCACAGTGCTGGGATTACAGGCATGAGCCACTGCTCCTGGCAATACTACCTTATTTCTTATGTCTTACGACAAATAGTACCTTGTATTACTACCTTACCTACAATGTCTGCCTGACTTGTGAGAAACTGTTAATTGACAAGTCCACTTTACTTAAACATTAGAATCACCTAAGAAGTTAAATTACTTTCTGGTTCCTGCTCTGAAAGATTCTGATTTATTGGTCTGGGATATAACCTGAGCGCTGGAATTTTTAGCAGTTTCCCAGGTGATTATAATATGAAGTGAAGGTTGAGAACCACAGGTCTACAGTTAAATGCCACAGCCCAAAAAATGAGTCAATGAGTTGGGGTTCCCGGTGCTGTGTAGGATTCATGAGTAGGTAGGGTTTTGGGAATAGGCAGGGTTTTGTGTAATCCCCCATATATTCCCTCCCAAGAAAACCAATCTGATCTGCTTTTAAAGACTGGATTAGGACAAAAAGTTCAAGACCATATGGTAATAAGAGCCATGCAGTGCAAAGAAGCTGATTCCAGGTCATGCTCTCCCAGTGGTACTTTATGTTGGAAGAGACAGTCATCCATGAGTCTCTTATACTCCTGAACTTCTTGCAGAGTGTGCCAAGAATGTACTTTTTCTTACATAATTAACTGACTTCCATCTCAGAGTTCTGGATTCACTAAATCTGGGGTGGAGCTTTCAAATTTGCATTTCTGATTTGTTCCTTGATGATGTGTGGCCATACTTTATTATCCGATTCCTTATAAACAATGCTTTTAAAACTTTGTTGTGTTGTTAAAAAGCTAATAAAATCACGGAGACCCTGGATTTTTTGAACTAGAATCAAGTCTGGGCCTTTATGTTTTTACCCGTTTCTCAGGGGATGCAGATATTAACCAAAGTTTAAGAATCACGGCTTCAGTTAGAGCAGCGGTTCTCAATTGGGACTGATTGTATTCCCCAGAAGATATTTGTGAATATGTGGAGGTATTTTTGGTTGTCAGATCTGGGACGTGGTAGGTGGCAACATTCATATTGTTGATGTGTAGTGGGTAGAACCAGGCATGGTGGTGACCATCCTGCAATACACAAGACAGCTACCTACAAGAAGTAATTATCCAGTCTAACGTGTCAGCGGTGCCAAACTCGAGGCATACAGCATAGTTTGAGCACTGCAAGGGGCTCATCTAATCCTCTTAATTTAAAAAAAGAGGATACTTAGACCCACAGGTCACTTAGATAGGCAGTAGCAGGAGTACAATGCTTAATTTTGTATGGCAAAATATAAAACATATATGCTAGATGTCATGGAGCATTGAGTGATAGTGTTTTTGTGAATTCCTTTTTAAAAAGAGAAAGAAAAAAAGCACATGACAGTAAGAAAGATATATGAGTTGAGAAAAGAAATATGATTTGAGAAAATATGATTTGAAAAAATTATGTTCCAATTTTATATTGGAACATAAAATGTTGACATTTCTACTAAGGTAGGTATGAACTGGGAGCCTGAAATTTTGCTTTTGTTCGCCTTCTTTACAAATTCAAAGAATAGCCAGAGTACAAGAGAATCCACCCAAAAACTTTAAAAGGGATTTAGTCACTTCCCTTGTTATTATATTTGGAATGAGTCTCAACAGAGCTTGAATTTCCTTTTGACTTCTGTTTACAAGTCAACAGCATCATTGCACCATCTTGCTTTAGGGAGCCATTAGCAGGAAGGAATTCAGAAGAGATTTTTAAGTGCTTCTTATTTTCTCCAAATCAGCTTAGTTTTTTAAAACCAACTTTTCTCCATTCTACTGAATATTTTTGGAACAATCAAAGCGTACTCGGACTTCAGCAGTAGACTTAACACTCTCCAAAAGCAAATCTGATATTAGTTTATTTTGATCATGTGTAACCAGGGCTCTTGCTTGCCCCAAACATCTTTGATTCCTTTGAAATGAAAGGAATAATTCTCACTGTGCAACAACCCAACTCGTGTTCAGCTGCTGCTGATGCTGGCGACAAGGCGGTTGTTTTGGAGACATTTTTTTCTTACTCAAATAGAATCATCTGAAGACTTTTTTTTTTCTCCAAATAAGTTAGTGTGAAAGGCAAGCCGCCAACAATCTGTCAACATGAAAGAGTGAGAGAGAAGACCCTCCCTGGAGGAATAGATTTTTTTTAGACAAATTAATATTTAACTTTCATTTAAAATCAAACAGGAGCTGCCACATTCCAGGACTGTCTGTTCCTTTCCAATTTCCTTAATAGCTCCATCCCTGTGCTTACCTTAATTCCCAATTGAGCTTTAAAATTCCAAATCAAACAAAACATGCAAACACTCTGTCCTCACACTCATGTTATGGAGACATTCTAACCTCATTCCTTGGAAGACTCACATTTAGTTGAACAGCAACAACAAAGAAGTGAAATAAATAATGCTGGCCGGGCACAGTGGCTCACGCCTGTAATCCCAGCACTTTGGGAGCCGAGGTGAGCAGATCACCTGAGGTCAGGAGTTCGAGACCAGCCTGGCCAACATGGTGAAATACCATTTCTACTAAAAATACAAAAATTAGCCATGCGTGGTGGTACGCACCTATAATCCCAGCGACTCAGGAGGCTGAGGCAGGTGAATCACTTGAACTGGGGAGGCAGAAGTTGCAGTGAGCTGAGATCATGCCACTGCACTTCAGCCTGAGTGACAAGATTGAAACTCTGATTCAAAATAATAATAATAGTAATAATGCTAAGTATTCCCCAAATAACCGAAGCTAAAAACGCAATTCAGATTGAAATCCAGAGTATTGGGTATATCCTACGTGTTGAGTATTATACCAATTATTTTCACAAACATTAAGTCACATAACTTTCAAGGGTCCCTTCGAGTAAGGCATTTGTACTGTAATGTTACCATTGAAATAACTGAGGCTTATAAAAGAGAAATGACTTGCCTGTTGCCATAGTCTGTAAGTGATGGGGCCAGGACTAAAGCCTGTTCAGTGGTTTTCCCACTGCTTCTCACTGCTTCCTTCTAGGCCTAAAATATCTTTATAGCTTTTGTCAAAATTCTGCCTTGGTTCAACTTATACAGACCACATTTTTGCTTTAACCGCCAACTTTGTTTTACATTCATCATTCAGCTAGAGTCCCAGACTCATAAAACTATTTTGCAAAATAAATATAGACAAAGGGTGTGTGTGTGTGTGTAAAATCATATGTATTAGACAGACGCTGAATACAACTTTGAACTCAACTTGACAGATGATGTAATGTGTATAGGAACACTCATGACAATAGAAGTAAATAGGTCTTAATTCATTTCTACACAAGGGATTCCAGAGCACTATTCATGGATGCAAAGAAAAGCCTTATGTATCAGAAATTCTGGAGAAGAATATTCTGTATTCATGGGGCGATCCGTCATCCTGAGACAACCTTTATGCCCTCCCTGTCCCTGAGACCTTCTTCCCGTTTCCATCCCTGCACTCTTCCTCACAAGGGTTCCCTGACACCACATTTCAGAAACTTCCCTGTTGCAGGCTCTAGGAACTATAGACTGAGTCTGGGTCCAGTCATTCTGTAAGTCCAGGAGGCTTTGTCCCACAGCAAAGTAGGCACCACTGTTCTCCTACTGGCCTACTCTACCTTGGAACATTTGTTCAGAAACAGAACCTTTATATTTTCCTGTTTAGGTATATTAGGGTTGATAATGAATGACTTATCTTTTCCCAACTTCAAATTTGGAATCACTTGAGATAAATACCCAAATATTACTTTTACTGCTGAATAAGCAGTTCAGAAGAACATGGATTTTAATCTTTAGTAAATGGTCTTTTTACTTCTTCAGGCAATCACACCCTGAAATCAAACTTACCTGCCTACTCTTAGACCAAGATAGACAAGTATGAAGTATTACTCCAGAAATTTCCTCATTGAAACATTTAAGAAAAGTGAGAGTCTTCTTCAACATTCTACTTATCTCTATAAAATAATTATCACCCTATTTCTTCTGAAATGGATCCCTTGCCTTACTCCTTCTGTCTGTAACTGAAATTGTTTTTAAACCTAAGTCCCTTTCCCAGCTGTTTGACATCGGTAATGCTATTCACCTGCCTGGATCAGTGCCTCACCCTTACTATCAAAATTTTTGGGTATGAGCTTCACTTCTCTGGTATGATATCTTCCTGTCTCTCTCTAAAGCCACCCAAATACTGTTTCCCAGGCTGGAGTGCAGTGGTGCAATCTCAGCTCATTGCAACCTCTGCCTTCTGGGTTCAAGGGATTCTCCTGTCTCAGCTTCCCGAGTAGCTGGGATTATAGGCTGACGCCACCATGCCTGGCTAATTTTTTGTATTTTTAGTAGAGACGAGGTTTCACCATGTTCCCAGGCTGGTCTTGAACTCCTGAGCTCAGACAATCCACCCACCCTGGCCTCCCAAGTGCTAGGGTGACAGGCGTGAGTCACCGCACCCAGCCTGTACATCTGCATTTCATCTTGTTGCTTGCTGCCTATATATTCCTAAGTCTGTTCTGCTAAAGTGATCTGACCAGTTGCTAGGAACTGGCCTGCCCTGCTTCTGACAGGGCCCCTGAGCTGACCCAGTGCACTGAGGCGTGTTCTAGCTACAAGAGAGCTATTGATGTGCTTATCTCCCTGGCCTCAGCTTCATGGGAAAAGGATGGAGATGCACAGTTCAATTGTGAATCATATCTTGTTCTCATTTTCAGAAAAATGTAGGGTGCTGCGATTTTCACATTTTGTCGGGGATCCAGATGGAAAGCCAAATATAAAAGGCGCAGGAAGAAGTACAAAGGTATTAGTTGACTGATAGAAAATGTACATTAAGCTCCCTCCTAGCATTAAACTTTCATCTTTGTTCAGGTTTAGCTAGTACTAATTGAGAATTCTAAACTGGACACATTTTTGTGACTTTATTTGACCCTTTGGGTTTAGAGATAGGGAGAATTTAAGGGATATAATATTACACAAACTTTACAAATGAAGACATTTGTAAAGATACCGGCTGGGAGCAGTGGCTCATGCCTATAATCCCAGCACTTTGGGCGGCCAAGGTGGGTGAATCACGAGGTAAGGAGTTCAAGACCAGCCTGGCCAATATGGTGAAACCCCATCTCTACTAAAAATACAAAAATTAGCTGGGCGTGGTGCCATGCACCTGTAGTCTCAGCTGGTCAGGAGATTGAGGCAGGAGAATTGCTCGAACCAGGGAGGTGGAGGTTGCAGTGAGCCAAGATCGTGCCACTGAATTCCAGCCTGGGTGACAGAGCAAGACTTTGTCTCAACAAACAAACAAACAAACCATATATATATATATATGTTTGTACTGCTTAATTTATAGTTTTTTGTGGATTTAAAAAATACTTATTTTTTAATGTCCACAGAAAAAAATAATTAGGCAGTAGAGAGTTGAATCTGAACCCAGAGCTCACTTTACTGGAGATGTCTTCCTTCTCTTGTTAGGACCTCCAGACAGGAATTCCTTTAAGCATCTACACACAGGAGGCTTTTTTCTAGTCAATTTATTCAGCCTTCTGGTAGCCTCCAAACTCATTGTCTGGTAGGATCACAGAGAAATTAAAAGAGCTTAATATAGGACAGTAAAGCCTTAGCTACTAAGGACCCCTGAATTCTACTGCTGGGTTTCCACCACTCTAATGATTCCAGGCTGCTTTGCCCACACTTATTACCATTTTCCTCTTTTCAAACTTTCCTCAAGAACACCTACATTATGAATCATGCAACCTCTGGTACGCCGCATGCTGGCACCAAGTTTCCCCAACTGGTCTTGCATCTCTGCTTCTCTAAATAGCATATAGATGTGCTTCTCCCAGGACTGTTGAGCCCCCTCTTCTGTTTTCTTCTTTACTGCCTGATGGGCACTAGCAGCCCACCCCAGCCAAAGGGAGGACAAGACCTCTCCAAGTCTCAAAATGATACAAAGTCCTTCCTTACCTCTGGCCTCAGAAATCTCAGCATCTCATTGATTAGCAACCTTCTCTGTGGCAAATATAACGTAAGTCCTTTTAATGTTAAAAAAAAAATGATGTCATAGATAATGTTTTTACTTTAAATATATATAAAACATCAGTACCTCATATTTTACCAAAACATGATTTGTGGTCACAGAGATTAACAACTCATATGATTTAATACCAAGTATGGATTAAAAGGTAATTAGATATAGAGTCAACTTTATATATATACATATATATATATATGTATGTATGTATTTTTTTCTCCCATATATATGGGAGAAAAAAAGGTTCAGATGAAAAAGAACAGATGTGCTCTATTTTTTAATAAAGAAATGTGTCTCAAATTCACTCTGTAGAAATTTAAAACTGCTTGGTGTTTTAGTGATCAAAATAAAATTATCAAAGCTAAAATACCAAATAGATATGTCTGTCACTAAATTGATTATTTTGTTCCTCGTAGTATTTTTAAAAAATACATTCAAAAGAAAACATTGGCAGAACCCATACTCACCAATGTGACTTCTGGAGAAATCCTCACTCAGCATACCTGAGTATTTTATATTCTGACTTCACTACACATCTTGGCTACTCTGAAAGTAGATTCCAGCTTCCTGATTACCTCACCAGCCTGTCTATGGCTTTTTCAACCAGGCTGTCCCCTACACCAATCCAGTCCTGCTGTGTTTACTTCCAAATTACCTCTCAGTACCAGTACCTGACCATATGCAGATTGCCCATATGGAAATGTATTTGAAGAGATAAACTAGTGATCATCATCCTCGTAACCTCTTGGGAAAGAAGAGATCTATTTGATGTCAACATTGTGTCTACGTTCTAGCAAATAATATTTTGTTGAGTGAACAAAATAAATTTATATTCCAAAAGAGATGTGCTCATAAAATTATCCTGTATGGAAAACTAGATTACCTTGGATCCGGTCTGGCTCTTCTGTTAACTAGATCTGATATCTTAGGCAAGTCCCTTTCTGAGCTTCTTTTACCTCCATCAATAATGGAAAATGTGAAACTAGACCTCTGATGTGCCTTCTAGCTCTCAATATTCTCTAATTCTTTGATTCAAAATATATGATTTTATCACATTCCTAGAGATCCCCAAAGCATTGCTCCCCCTCTTCCTACATCTATCTCTGGGATAAAGTTAAACTTTGGTTCCCAAGCAAATTTCAAAGCTCCCTCTGGGGTCATTAAAAGTCTCAGTTAACTCAGAGCTTGTTGGTTTTGCCTAGAAATCTCTGCTTGACTCAGCCAGTAGAGCAAGAGACTGTTGTTATTGTTTTGAGCCAGCCTGTAGCATAGTAACAATTCTAGGCACTGCAGAGTTGGTCCATATGCCCAGCTCCCTGGGGAACCTCCTTACTTCAGTCTTTTCAGCATGTGTGTTTGCCTTCTGTCTTTCTGCCTTTAATCCATAGGAAAGAAGAAACATGAAGATAATCCAGGAATGAGGGAAAATAATGAGTAGAAGTGTAGCTACTCTGTTCTACCATTTCGTGTGATAAATGGAAAAGCTAAGTCCCAGGCGCAATGATGAAGCTCACCTAAAATAATAACAAATGATTGTCTAAACCAATATCTTAACTCTTCTGTTTCATTGGATTGAACCCCTTACCACTGTGTTCCTTGGAGAAATTCAGAATGTAAGTAGTAAACTAACTGAGCCAGTTTACTTCTGAAGGAGGGAGATACTTTATATTTTAAAATAAACATATTTAACTCTAAACCAGTTTCAAACTGTCAATCACTACTTTTGAGGTACTATAAAAATAAACGTGTATGCTTAAAATCTTTTCAGATGACTTCTTACTTTCAACGATGCAAGTTGTATAAATAAAATCTCCATTTTTGTTCCCACTTCAGTCCTAATATACCCATGAGAAAACATGGGTCACTAACTTGACATTCTACTTCTGGAAACCTGCCAGCCCTCAGGTTCTATCACATAAAATGTAATTATAAGTTGATTTGTTAAAATAAGTATGAAATAAATTGCAGTTAATTTTCTCCAAAATAGACACCTTGGTGTGACATATGCTGATCTCACTGATGATATCAGTGTTTTGGGAAGGACTTGCAGAGACATTTCTTATGTTATTTTATAACCAAACTGATTGTTTTTCTTTTTTTTTTTTTTTTCTTTACCAAAGAAGAGTCTTTTTTTACTCATTTTCCAAAATCAACTCCAGGCAACATTTAGATGTTTCCTGAATTCAAGTACACTTCAAAAGATAAAGAATCACCCTTATTAAAAATAATAGTAACTGAAGGCAATCTTCTAAACATCCAAGAGAACTTTCTTTTGATTCACGAATAACCATTTCATATATAATAATAGTCACTGATTTTTAAAAGGGAATATTACTTTAATTTCTGTAGCCCCTAATCATTTTCAAAGTCCTTCCACATGTGCAAAGTGATAGTGATATAGCTGTTGTCTCACCAGCTGGTCTGGTCTTCTGGGCATTTCCTATACAAAGGCTTTGGGTTGTGTTGCAAAGCAGGAGAAATTTAAAATCTTGCTTGCACCCTGGGACTGCTTTTAGTAAATCAAAAACAATATGCTTACCTATACCTTGAAACTCTATACTTAAAAATAATGTGCTCCTCAAATTTCCATCATTATTGGAAACTTCAGCTAGTAGGAAAACAATTTTATTAAAGCAACACATTTATTTTTCTAGAGACATTCTCTGCACTCCAGAGTTTGGCCACGCTTTGAGAAATAAACTTAATAATATGAATCCCAAATATTGGAATATATGAAAGAGCTGCTGTTAAATGTCTTTACTTCTCTATTTTTTCCTTACTTCACTGAACTCTGCATCTGAAAGACTGCCAGACCTCAGATTCTGTTGCACAGAATTTGAAATTCCACAGGGATCTGCTTCTCTATTATTGCAACGTAATGGAAAAAAACAGTTGAAATAGATTACCCTTGTATGACACTTGCTACCTCATGTTCATTGGCAAAACTTATGCCCCATCTCTTGAAAGATTATGCTATAATTGACTAAGGTTTTCTGAACATTGAAATTCAGAGATAAAATTTTTATTTATTCATTTTTCTTTAGTGACAATCCTTGTAAAAGGGCCTCTGGTCTGACATTTTAACAATAGAACAATGTGGCCAGATTATGTATTTATTCATAATCTCTGTCTTTTTTTCCCCATGATTAGAGATTGAAACTCAGATTTTCCTGATAATGAAACAAGACTATGACCTCAGGATATACGTTATCCCAAATCCAACAATGAATCTAGAACTAAATTAGTGAATGAGGCTCAGCGACCAACTTTCCAATAGTGGTTAGGCACATCACAGATTCTCCTGCTATCATAGTCAACCAAACTTCCTACTACCTTCCCTTTCCCCTACAACCACCCACTGACTTCCATTCAAAAAGAAAGCTGAAGAGCTCACCATGAGCATGGAAATTATACAGAGATAAGCTTGAATGATTAAGCTCCTTGGATGCTCCAGGCAGAGACAATCTTTTAAGTTCATCTAGTCCAGATTCCCTATTCAGGTGAAGGCCTTGAAGCCTAGATTAAAAAGTGATTAACATACAATATTAGAGTGATGGGTGGCCAAATTAGGAAAAAAAAAATCATGTTTTTGTAGATAAAGCTCATTTTCTTTTTAAGAATGATCCTATCGAGATTGAGATTAAAACTCTTCCTTGCTGATTTAACTAAAATCGTAGTTAAACTGCATGGGGATCCGTAGATGTTCTTTTAGAGTCTCTGAGGCTTTTTGGAACCGCTCCTCCCACTTCAGCCAAAGCTCTTTGATTATGTTTGCATATAATATATTAGAAAAATAATAAGATATTGCTACTTCGAACTTTGAAAAACTCTGCTTCAAAAAAGTCACACATCCAGCCAATACACCCCATGAAGTTCAGGCAGGATCTGTGAAAAAGACATTGCTGAGGATAAAGAAAATATTCAAGATTTATCGGGGGCTCAAAGTTGAAAACATCAATATTGTTCAACTGCACAAGAGTTTAGAAGTTGCTTTGCTTTTACTTTCGATTGCATTTGTGGTGTGTTTTTTTCCATTTCCATGGAGAAGAATATTCTCATTTACTTCTAGGTTATAGGTCAAGATGACCAAGAAAACAAACGAAGCAACTCTGATCCAGCAGCAGAGTATCAAGATGGATCTAAATACAATGAGGATTCAATGAGGGCTCAGGGATAGCCTCTGAACAATAATGTTAAATTCAAGAGGCAAGTTGAAGAAACTTGGAAAAACAAAGGCAGAACTATTGATCAGTCAAACAAATTAATCTGGGAACACTAGAGAAATGAGACTTTGTCTTCATTTTGCTCTCCTCCCTTTAATCTCATCTATTCTTTTTTAGTCTTTCCCATATCGCTAAATCTGTCAACAAACCCCTAGTTGCTCAAACAACAACAAAAATACCTTAAAATTATTCTTGACATCTATTTTTCCTCATACTCAATAGCGAATCCCTCAGCCATGTCCATTGAAAAATTTAAAACTATCTCACTAAAGCAATTTCTTTCTTTCTAATCTAGGCCACTACTCCAGAACAGCCAAACTCACTTACTTGGTAAACTGCAATAGCTTCTTACCAGCCTCCAGCTTCCATTCTTGTCTCTTGCAACTTTTTCTCCATCCAACAAACAAAAATCTCAATTAATAGAAAGATAATGGAACTAATAGATAATTATAATAGTTTGCAGGATCCAAAGTTAGTATACGAAAGTCAGTTGCTTTTCTATATACTAGCAATGAACAAGTGGACTTGAAATTAAAAATAAAATGCCATTTACATTAGCAGTCCCAAAAGAAAAATACTTAGGTATAAATCTAATGAAGTATGTATAAAATCTATATGAAAAAAGCTATAAAACTCTGTTGAAGGAAATCAGAAAAGAACTAAATAATAGAGTGATGGTCAATGTTCATGGATAAGAAGTATGAATGTTGTCAACATGTCAGTTCTTCCCATTTTGATCTGCAAATTAAAAGCAATCCCAATAAGACTTCCAGCAAGTTGTTTTGTGAATATTGACAAAATGATTAAAAAATTTATATAAATAGATGAAAGACCCAGGATAGCCAACAAAATATTAAAGAAGAATAAAGTTGAAGGACTATCACTATCCATCATCAATATTTACTATATAGCTACAATAAAGACTGTGTGGTACAGGTAAAAGAATAGACAAATAAATAAATGGAACAGAATAAAGAGCCAAGAAATCGACCTATATAAATATAGTGAATTCATCTTTGACAATGGAGCAAAGGCAGTATAATGGAGAACAGATTATTTTGAACAAATGGTGCTTGAACAACTGGACAATCATATGCAAAAGATAAAAATAAATCTAGACACAGACTTTACAGCCTTCACAAAAGTTAACTCAAAACAGATTTCACCTAAATGCAAAATGCAGAACTATAAAACTTTAAGAAGATAACACAGCAGAAAATCCAAATGACCTTGAGTCATTTTGGGTCATAAAAATCCTTTTTATCCTTGAGAGAGGATAAAAAGATAAGCCTCACTGGGAGAAAATACTTTCAAAAGACATATCTTGTGAAGAATTGCTATCCAAAATATACTTAAAAAAAAGAAGCTTAATGGCTGGGCACATTGACTCATGCCTATAATTCCAGCAGTTTGGGAGGCTGATATGGGAGAATCACCTGAGATCAGGAATTCAAGACCAGCCTGGCCAACATGGTGAAACCCTGTCTCTACGAAAAATGTAAAAATTAGCCAGGCATGCTGGGGCGTGCCTGTAATCCCAGCTACTCGGAGACTGAGGCAGGAGAATGGCTTGAACCCAAGAGGTGGAGGTTGCAGTCAGCTGAGATCGTACCACTGAACTCCAGCCGGGGTGACAGAGCAAGGTCCACAAAAACAAACAAACAAACAAAAAACCCTAAAAAACTTAAAATTCAACAACAAGAAAACAAACAACCTGATTCAAAAAATAGTCCAAAGACCTTGACAGACATCTCACCAAAGATGGTGTACAGATAGCAAATAAGCATTTGTATCTTTTGAAAATATTTTCTACCAATGTGGCTTATCTTTTTATTCTCTCGAAAGTGTCTTTCACAGAGAAGACAACTTTAATCTTAATAAAATTAAGTTTATAAATTCTTTTTTTCATGAATTGTACTGTTGGTGTTGTATTGAAAGACACTCCATGTCATATGTCATCAAAGAAATGCAAACTTCAACACTGAGATACAACTGCACACCTATTAGAATGATGAAAATCCAGAACACTGACAACACTAAATACTGCCAAAGAAGGGGAGCAACAGGGACACTTCTTCATTACTAGTAGGAGTGCAAAACTGTACAGCTGCTTTGGACAAAATCTGGCAATTTATGACAGAACAAACCATACCCTTTTATGTGACTCGATCAGCAATGATTTTTGACCTTTTGATCAGAGTTTCAATTTTTATTATTATCCATACTTAGCTGAATCCTATCAATGTAAAACATAAAGTATAATTTGAATTCGTAAGATAAAAAATATGTGTAAATGATAATGAATTGTAAGGAATTTACATATGTAAATATTGTACATTTCTGTTTTCACATTTTTAATTAAACATTATTTTTCTATCAAATTGATTATAAATTAAAGCTGATGAAGGCTGTGGCTCACACTCATACCAATATAGCCCAAAATTGAATTCCAAAGATCCTCTAAAATAGCTCCACTTACAATAGGGAAAGCTGAAATATAAATTGCTCCCTTTTATTAAAAATATACGAAATAAAATCTCAATAGAATCTAAGTTAAATATAAAATCTTTAGTTATAAAGGAATAGGAATAAAATGAAAGTCACTACTTGATCTGTAAATGGGGAAATAATTTCTGAACATAAAAGCAAATGAATAAATTACAAAATAGGAGACATCAAGACTTTACTACATAGACAATTTTCAAATGTTAAAATTAAATATAAATGATGAGCTTTAAAAGTATCAAAACACATTATGAAGTAATATTAATATAAAGAATTCTGACAAATTAATAAGATGAATGCTTCAATTCTGAAAGAAAAAAGGCATAATAGGGATTCTAAATGAAAACAATACAAATGAATGTTAAACATTAAAATTTTAAAATATTCCTATTTTTGCTTATCAAATTGGTAAAATCTAAAAATTATACTGCCTGAAAATTCTGTGAATTATCACTCTAATCTACTCTGGGAAGGAATATAAATTGGCATGGATTCACAATCCCTCATCCACACTTCCAAAGTTCAAAGGTTTTTTCATTGCTCATTTGCTACTAAACACTGACGTGAATTCATATGATGCTACTCATAGTTTTTATTGATTCTACTTTACGAGACTATCAATACAGTTTGCTAAGGAAAGGATTTCCCTAGACTCCAAATAGGATGTTACTTCATAGGTGTTAAAGGCAACACATTACCTTTCTAAAATCCAAAAGTTAGAGATCCTCAGGACCTTAATCTAAGAAAAAATAGTAGCATATAGAAATGCTATAAATAATGATGTTGCTAAGTGCTCTAAAATATAGAGCCCAAGCTCAGAAATTTGGACTAATATTTCCATGGTTCAGACTCTCAGACTTGATGAAATTAAATGCCATGTGTTACTCTTTGTAATTAAAAGAAAATATTACTCATTGTTTAGCCCCCACTTTTAAATAAGAGCATACAGTTTTGGTTTTTCATTTCTGCATTAATTCACTTAAGATAATGACCTCAAGCTGTATCCATGTTGATGCAAAAAAGATAGTTTCGTCCTTTTTTATGGCTGCATAGTATTCCATAGTATCTATGTGCCACATTTTCTTTATCTAATCCACTGCTGATGGGCTCCTATTGGTATTGTGAATAGTGCTGCAATGGACATACAAGTGCATGTGTCTTTTTGGTAAAATAATTCGTTTTCTTTTGGATATACACTGGTAATGGGATTGCTAGATTGAATGGAATTCTGAATTCTTTCGGAAATCTTCAAAATGCTTTCCACAGTGGCTGAGTTAATTTATATTCCCATCAACAATATATAAGCATTCACTTTTCTCCACAGCCTTGCCAACATCTGTTGTTTTTGAGTGCCTAATAATAGTCATTCTGACTGTGAGATGCTATCTCATTGTAGTTTTGATTTGTGAGAAAATACTTTTCATTTACCAATTGTTGACTCAGGGTATTTGTTATTCTTTGTCATTTATCATAAGGGCATGTATAAAGAGCTTGAACATAGTTTAAACCTCAAGATTAAAACTTACAATATGATAGAATATTATTACATAATATTTATGAAGCTTTTTTGCAGTTTGTATACCACTAGAACGTCTGTTTTGTAATTTGTTCTTTATGTGTGTGTATGTGTTTCTGGGTTTATAAAAATGGAGTTTTAAAAAACACAAATACATATGAAGTATAATGCATTTCTGAGTTCTCACAACCAGTATTAATATCTATTAACATTCTGCCATTTTTTTAAAGAAGCACCTTCTGCTTAAATTGAAGTCTTCCATGACTTACTTCCACCTTTCACATTCACACATATATCTTATATATATATATATATACACACACACATATATATGTATATATGTATATGTTTATGTGAATACACACATATATCTCTATGAACAATATATAGATTCTTCTGTATTGTGTGTGTGACAGGTATTTAAAATTCTGTATAACTTTTATTGTATATATTGTTTTTCCCCTAATTTTTGTATTCGACACTATATTCTAAATTTTATCCATGTTGGGAAGAAATACACACATACACACACACACATACACACGCATTTGTCATTTATTGTGTAAACTACAAAATTTTTGTGTCATTTGCTCTTCAAAATAACCCTCCCACACCCACTTTACAGATATTAAGTGAGTCACCAGGATCTATACAAGAGACTTAATTAGAATTGTTGTGAAATTAGTTAGGTGTCTGATTTTTTTTTTTTAGATAGAAAAGCCAGGTTTACAGAAACATGGAAATTCATCATTGATTATCAATTTTGGTTGTCCTGGAGAACATTTAGAGATTTGTATACTTTTGAGGGATGAGTTAGAAATGATGGCTTTAGATTTTATTAGTATAATTTATATGTGAAGCTTCTGACATAAATGAAATATAACTGCATATATGTTTCCTACCATCCTCCAAATTTTCATCAGTGGAGCAAGTCCCCAGGAGTGCTGGATGACACCCCACTGGCCCTGTGGCTTCAATTCTTAGGTTTTGGTTTTCTGGTGACTTTAAGTGTAAATACAGACTGAATTTGGAAACTATAATTCCCTGTCCAAGACACCAGAAAAAATCCTGGGCCTGATGTATCAGCTAATTGTTTCCCTGGCGGAGTTTGGGTCCACTTCAGACTGGAGGCCTTGAATGAGTCAAGGGGTGAGCTAAAAAGGGGCAAGGGTTCCTCTCTTTGCTCCCGCCCCACTTGCTGTTTCACCCTCTCACTAGTTGTGTCCAGGTTTTATTCTCTGTAGGAATCTAAGGAGGAAAAGAAGGAAAGACAAAAGGATAGGACATTTCATACTTGGTGAGTGGTTTGCTGATCTATGGACCTGACAGATGAGTAAAGGTGCTGCCCCTAAGTGGGCTGGCAGATAACAGCCAGATTTTTCTCGTAGTAAAGCGTTTGTGACTTCTGTGGAGATTCCATGCCAGGTTTCTCTCTTAAATCACCTGAAGCCTCCATTTCAGGTGGCTGTTTGTAATTCCTTTATGAGCACCTGGCTATCAGCAGTTACATATCAAGTGCTTTTTCACTGAGGTCTCCTTGCCCTTCCAGGCAACACCATCAGATGGGAGCAAGAAGGTCGTTTGTTGGCTTTCTCTCCCATGACCTTTATTTGACTTTGGAAAGCCTCAGGTACCTTACTTATGTGCGGTGACCAGATTCCAATGCAGAAGACCTCTCCAGGCTCTATCACCACAGCCAGGTTTGCTTTACCCTTCAGATTTCCTAATTAAACTTGAAAAGGCTTTCTCAGAAGTGAGGCAAGCAAAGTGCTTTATCTCTCCCGATTACTGGAAGCAAATTTCTGAGCTCTTTCAGTTATTTCCTTGAAACACCTCTTGCCATATTTAAAGTGAGAGATTGACAGCCTTCCACCATAAATGAGTAGGGTGGAGATTTAGAGTGTAACAACATATTTCCAAAGAGAAGTCTCTGCAAATCCCCTGACCGTTTCCTCTTACAGACTAGGCATCATTTTATGTATAAAACTGCATTGATGGGAAGGGGTTTGATTTTTACTTGGGTAATTGATGTGTATTTTATCAGACCATTAGTCAAAAATGAGGTAGGAAAAATATCACCCTAATTTCCTGTGTTACCTGACCAAGTGTCACAGGGAAAATGTTTTAATGACTCTGCAATGTCCCCACACTAAAGTGAGGATTAAGTGAGGTAGTAATACTTACAAAAATCATCTGAATTATTAATAATTATTAATTAATTATTAATTATTAATTCAGATGGTTGTGAGTATTAAGTGAATTAAAACAGTAGAGGCTGAACACATGTCTGGCTCGTCATAGAACTCAGTATTAGTTGTATTGAGTTGTCTTTCAAAATTCAGCTCAACTCACATTTTCCTAATTAGCTTTTCTTAATTTGTCCTTTCAGTGTTATGCATACTCTCCTCAGTGTTCTCAAAGAATCTCGGGTGAGTTCTTTTTTGTTTTTCAAATTTATGTATCAAATTACTACAAATTGGTGTGTATATGTCTGTCTTCCTTTTCAACCTCTCAAGCCACGGACTTTGACCTATTTGTTTCTCAAGCATTTATCATGTTTGAGGAGTGAACAAATGGGCAGGTCTGATCAGATGGTTAGACACTCAAGAACAGATAAATCAATTTCCTTAAGAGGGTCCATAAGGTTGAGGCAGAAGAATCGCTTGAATCCGGGAGGCGGAGGTTGCAGTGAACCGAGATCACACCACTGCACAACAGCCTGGGCGACAGAGTGAGACTCTATCTTAAAAAAAAAAAAGAGTGTCGATAGATGGTCAACTTTGCTGAGGTAGATGAATGAATGAGTAAAGGCTGCAGAGCAAACAAATCTCTGAAAGTTTTCAAAAGGCACAGAAATATGCACAGTTTACACATAGCTGTGCCAATATTTTCCTATTAAAGCCATAAGTATTTGTAACAAAAACAAACTAAGAAAGCATTGGATTCTGCTAGATGTTTAATGATACTGGGCTGTGTTCAGAAAGAAAAGCAAATATCTTTATAATTATTCCATTTGAGTAATTTACAGAAGGAATATCATTCTAAAAAAAATGGTGGCCAATGGCTTCTTACTCTTTGTAGATAACTCTAGCTGTTCATCATTCTTTTAGGCCTCAAAGAGAAAAAAATAGAAATTCATAATGGATCAAATTAGCTAGATGATGAAACTGTTGAGTATTAACACTGCAAAGTGTAGTAAAATTAGAAATAATTCTTATTTATATAAAGTTAAATAGAGTATTACATTATTTTTTCTTTTAATTTGTATGTTTTAGTAGTAAATACATTCTTTAAAAATAATATGATGATGATTGGGACTAAAGGCAACTAAACAGAAAGAAATTTGATTTTGTTGGCATTTAAAGACTCTTAAGGCATTTTTCAAATTGAAACTTTCTATAGTTATAGAAGTTAGCAGATGAAAATCTTTAGGAATCAGCAAGAGAAAATAATAATGAAGTTTTTTGCTTCTTTGCTTTCCCCTTTAGAGCCAAATCTTCCATTTGTTTAGTTACATAAAATCTGAAGCATTGGGAATATTTTTTTTGAGCCACGAAAAATAAAATTACCTTAGCCCTCATAATTCTCCATGCGTTTTTCTGCATAGGATAGTTTCAGCAACAGATGTGGAAATTATGCTGGACCTTTAGATATGCCACCATTTTCCTTCCTACTTCAGTCCTAGTGAGATAAGGCACCCTGAAAAGTTTAGTTGGCTCTATGGGGAATGAAGACCTGGATTTGACTTATTCTTCCTTCAATGTGCTGTTGAACTTTGGGCAAGTTATTCAACCTAGGCTTTAGTTATAAAATGGTACCTTTGTTTAGCTATTGGTAAGTTGGAAATGAGTTATTTTGAACTTAGGGTTATTTTGAATCTTAACAAAGTCAACTTTTATTAAAGGCCTTAGAAATTTCTACATGCCCTATTTTTTCTTGCAAAGAACAGAAATTATTTTTAAAAAGGGATACTATTTTATATAAACGGTAATATTCTTCATGGTTGGGTGGAGGGGGGGGTCGGCATTCTCTTCTGTTCTCAACTTGGGACATACTAATGTAGTTTAGTCCAGCTCAGAGTGAATTAGCCCTTAATTCAACAGGTAAAACACATTATTTTGGTCTATAAAAACTTGAACCATAGAGAATATATTAATTCATTCACAGTTTGGCTAGATGTTGGACTCTGAATTACATGCAGAATAATATTCCTCTTTATACAAAAGCAGCTTTTTCTAAAGAATCAGCAGCTGGCCAAGGTAGAGTGACTTCTGTTGAACACAGCTCTGGGCACTTGAATGGTTCCTGTCAAGGTCCTCAGACCCTGCTGGTTTCTATGACACAGACCATCAGTGGTCCCCTTTAAAGGATGGCGTCCATAAGGCATCCTTGCTCCTTCTGCTTTTCTGACCCGTCTTCCTTAGGCTTTCTTCTTCAAAACTCTTGTTCAGTTTCTTGTCCTTCATGGGCTTGATGACTAATCAGAAAGAATTTAATGGCACAATCGCATGGAACTCCATGACTTAGCAACATAAAATATGCTTTATACCCTCATTCAATGTATGTGGATCAAATTCTTAGAAACACAACTGCTGCTCTTTTCTAGCTGGAGAAAAGGGAGAGTTATTTATTTTCTTCTTGATACGTGATCAGTTGGCAACTAGGCTTCTTGGTAAAGCATTCCCAAAACGCAACAGAGTTTCCCTGCCTTATGACACCACCAGCACTTGCCTGGATATCTGAGTCAGGAAATAAGGTACTATACTCAGGCCTCACAGAGAATAGAGCTGGAATGCCAGATATGGAAGAGTTTAACTCTCAGAGGCCACACCAGTTTTTTCATTGCTTCTTCCCTATGCATAATTTTGCTCCATGTCCCTCTCTTGCTATCCAGCTTCCTCTGCATATTCATCTTGCTCTTAATCCAGTATGACTGTGATCCCTTGATATACATCATGATTTCTTAAGTCTGGCACCTACCTTCAACTAATGACACTCTCTGGGTCTCTTAGCTTAGAGAGGCACTTAGCTTGGACCAGATTAGTGGTTCTATTTCCCACTCCCTGAAATTCCGTTAAGATAACTTATTGGTCACCAAAATAATCTTTTGATAAAGCAAATCAGAGTTTATTCCTTGCAGTAATAAGGGAGTATAATGTCTTGACCATCTTAGTAGCATCTTATAAGAGTCTGAGGGATTTCAGGGATGAATTTGAGGATTTGGAGGTCACTTTAAGTGAGTCTTTCAATGCTGAAACTAACTTTGGATTGGACAAGTTAGTGAAAGAAAAGTTTAGGGCTGGTCAACACAAGAAAGTGAGGGCTAGAGTTTTCTAAAGTCCTGTTAATTTAGTCAGTGAGCTATATGTTTTAGATAGTTTCTTTCCTCAATTCACAATGCCATCTCTTATTAGAATCACATGGCACAGGGAGGGCACATACTGTGATTCATCCCATTTCAGGACATCAAATTTTTATCTTGAGGAGAGGTACTTGGCAATTGGTAATTTTTTTTTTTTTTTTTTTTTTTTGAGATGGAGTCTTGCTCTGTTGCCCAGGCTGGAGTGCAGTTGCACGATCTCAGCTCACTGCAACCTCTGCCTCCTGGGTTCATGCAATTCTCCTGCCTCAGCCTCCCCAGTAGCTGAGATTACAGGCGTGCACCATCACATCCAGCTAATTTTTGTATTTTTAGTAGAGATGGAGTTTCACCATGTTGGGCAGGCTGGTCTCAAACTCGTGACCTTGTGATCCACCTGCCTCGGCCTCCCAAAGTGCTGGTATTATAGGTGTGAGCCACTGCACCTAGCTGGCCATTGGTAAATTTTTATAAAGCTTCCCAGGTGATTCTAATGTTCAGCCAGGGCAGCAAACCAATGGCCTAGATCAACATTTAAAGCCAGGCCGCATAACCCAGTGGTTTTTTGTGAGCATCTGATCAGTTATCCATCTATAATGGTGGTGGTAAGGGTCAGGTAAGACATGTAATATATAAGATCACTCCTTCTTGGGACTGTGGGAGTGGCAGGAAACTGGAAACATGTCTGTCACAGGTATTCATTGTCTCCACGTAGTGCCTGGTCTGGGATGAATCACAGTTATGTACACTCCACCTGCATTTTTAATACAGGTGTTAAAAGGCCAACACCCTTGGAAATCATAGGGGTTTAAACTGCCAGTACGTGAGTACTCTGTGTAGAGCTTGTGCAGGCTGGATACACCAGGTGCTATGGCTGCTGCTGATGACTAGAAGTGGGTGGAGGCAGCAAAGGGAATCTTGTTGTTCCTGGGCCATGGTCCAGAGGCTCCAAAGTACAGACAGTGAATAGATTATGAATCAGCTAATTGGTATGGCAGTGTCACATTATGGTCAGGAAAAGGCTGTTGGAAATATCAGGGAAAGGCAGAAGTGGGAGAAGGCTAGAGGCCTGTTGGTGCAGGAAAAGGGATTGGCAGGAATTTAAACCAGTATACTACAGTGTTCTTGGTTGGGGAGGGCAAGCCCGGTAGGAACTGAAAGTGAGGCCCTAGGAGAACACAAAAAATAATCTTGCCATATATTATCAAAGAAGAAAAGGCTCCAGTATAGGTATAGCTGTTGGTCATGTTTTGGTCTCAGGCTACTTGAAAAAAGTAGAACTGTGAGTTTTATATACAAAGACCAACCATAACGAGTGGAGAATTCAGGATTAGTAGCATAAAGGACATGGAGACAACCTCCCAGTGTTTTCCCCTATAACGAGCCAAAAAGGAAAATAAAAATTAAGTCAGGCAGGGCACGGTGGCTCACGCCTGTAATCTTAGCACTTTGGAAGGCTGAGGTGGGCAGATCACTGGAGGTCAGGAGTTTGAGACCAACCTGGGCAACATGGTGAAACCCTGTCTCTACTAAGAAAATACAAAAATTTAGCCAGATGTGGTGGCAGATGCCTGCAATCTCTAACTTGGGAGGCTGAGACAGGAGAATTGCTTGAGCCCAGGGGGCAGAGGTTGCCGTGAGCTGAGATGGTGGCATTGCACTCCAGCCTGGGCCACAGAGGGAGAATCCATCTCAGAAAAACAAAAAAAAGTTAAGTCAAACGAAAAAGACATACCTAAAGAAACATTGTTCTCAAGGAGGAATCTAATGGAACCAAATCCATGGATTTAGTACTTATGGGCTAGGAGGAAAATTAGAACTGAAGCTGAGTAGCCATAGATTGATCCTCCCCCACCAAATTATGCAAATACTAGTGTGTCAGGATTATAGAGACACAACTATTTAATATAATGCCAGTTTATAAAATCCCCTTGAAGAGGAATACGGCCTCATTTACTAAATCGGAAAATCCCAGCATTTCATTTCATTTCATTTCTAGCATACAACTTCTAAATAAATTTTACATGTGTACATAAGAAGGTATTTACAAGTATGCTTATTGAAATGGTGACTGGAAGCCAAAAAGTTAGAAATAGCTGCATTAGTTACAGAATAACTAAATTTATTGTGTTTTATTTATATAAGGGAATACCATATGTCAATTAAATAAAGTTTTAGACTATGGTGTCTGTAGCATTTTTATCATACGGTAGATTCCATCCATTCACTATACTTTTCTAAGTGAGTTGTTCTACATGCAAGTACATGTTTTTAATGTTGTCTGTCTTCTGTGCTGTTCCTGTAAGTTTGCTATTAAAATACGTTAAACTGTAAAAAAAAAAAAAGAATTGACATTTATAGATAGTAAGTGAAAAAGCAAGTCGAAAAGGGATACGTTCAGTATGGCAACATTTTTATATACACACACACAAATATATAGAAGAGTAGCTGGGTGTCATGGCTGCATGTCAAATCTGTATTTCCTAATATTTGGGAGAACTACCTGAGACCAGGAGTTTAATGCTGTGGTGTGTTATGATCATGCCAGTGAATAGCAACTACACTCCAGCCAGGGCAACATAGCATGACCTTTTCTCGAAAAAATAATATAGGAATATAATTCATTTATTGATACATGCATATATTTAGAAAAGGAATAAAAATATAGATTGCATATGTGCCAAAGCAATAAGAACAATTTTCTCTGAAGAGGGAATTGGGGTTTGGGATGGTATCACACAACATTATGTATAATATTTTATTTATTTATTTATTTATTCTCTTTACTGCTAACTAGAATAACCAGTTTAAATATTTTATTTTTTAAAGCGTGAAGTACATTTGTTATAATATTATCATTTATAATTTCGATATGGTAGGCTTGTAGGTGTTGTTTATATTTTTGTCAGTCTTAAACCAACCAAAAGTAAATATACAAACAAGAACAGAAAAAAAAAATCACATGGTGCTCTTCACAAAATTAAATAAATAGTAATAATAAAATTTGTCTAACGCTGTGCAGGGTACTAATGATGTCAAGGATAACATTTAGCCCATGCTTCCAAGGAGCATCCAATATCTAAAGACACACACACACACACACACACGCAATTACAAGAGTAGGTATAAACTTTCATGAAAACACATATGAGGAAGATATTATTTTTTGTTAGAAAAGGGAAGTCAAGAAAAACTACAAAGCAGAAAAACATTTTAGATTGGTCACTCAGAAAGAGTAGTATATTCTGGAATGGGAACAGCATGAATGAAGGCATAGAGATATAAAACAAGTAGACTTTTTAAATAACACCACCAAGTATTGTGTGATTGGATTACAAATTTGGTATGGATTATAAAAGTAAATCACAGAAAATAGACCTGAAAATTGGGGATAGTTAATAAAGGGCCTAGAATGTTATATTAAGGAGTTTGGGGTACAGATGTACATCTCCGTGAGATAATGCTGTTGCTGATGTGGAGGATAGATTGAATTGATGTGAGTCTGGAGGAAGGAATACAATAATCTAGGTAAGAGGGACCCATCATTCATTACTAGATGATGGTCAATATCTAGTGAGTCACTACTGTATCACCTACTACAAATATAGTCTCAACATTTCAGAAATGAACTGAATGATTAGCCTGATGGTGACTGGTGGCAACCCCAGAGAAAAGCTAATATTAGCCTCAAAATGATCAGAAAAGTTGAGTACAAAACTGCTCTTTACTCAATAGAGAAAGCTTTCTGTTGACCATCAATTACTTTTATAAAGAATAAATATATAATCAACTCTCTCTAGGCAAAGAAGGTTTATTTGTTTGTGAAGCAAAACCGGCTTTCTTGAATGGTTGTACTGTAAACAAGAGCCCTTTTTAAGTACATGCTTAAGAGTCTGGTGAACCTGCCAAAGGGTGGGTCGCCTTGGCTGGAGTAATGATGCAGACTGGCTCCTCCACAGGAAAATTAGGGATTTGCAATAAACCACCAAAGACCCTGAAAGCATTTGTCTGAGTGACCTACATACTTGCTGGAGTGACGTTCTGGATGGAGACAGAGTTTTTTCTTTGCTCTCATTCTCACCTCACTCTCCCTACCCTGTAGAGATAACATTGCTCTGAATATCAGAGGTCTTTGAGTTAGACTTATTTATATCTTTCATCCCATAAGATTTTTAGAAAGTTGCTCACCTCTCAGGATTTCAGGGCCCTCATCTGAGAGTAAATTTTTTTTTTTTAAAATTTCTCTCATCTGACTGCATCTTGACCTTGGAGCAGAGAATATGGTAACTACATTATCAGTAGTTTTATTCAGTGTGCTGATTTAGTGGTCATTCAAATCCTTTCCACTAATTTGTGCAAAGGAAGCACAATTCTGAAAACGTGTGTCTGAACAACATGCCTATTTATCTTCTAGCCTTTCAGGGGACTAATGATCTAAACACGGCCACTAATCTTCAGAGTTCCAGGGAAAAAGCAGTAGTTCAAGGCCCAATTAGATAGAGATGAGTGGAGTTCAGCTGACCCCAAAGATCTGAGATCTTGAGTCCTAGTGACTCTCCCTGGCTTTTTCTTCACTGCTCAGGCCAGAGTCTTCCTGTAGAATTCCTTCAGGGACATGTTAGGTGCTTGGCTACTACCTTGGACTGTTTTTATGGTTCTTGTTCTGTTTCTAATATCTGGTCCAATCAGGTAATCTCTCATTTGATGATGCTGGAGGCCTTACCCATCTCACATCTCAGAGGTCTGTGAGTGAATTCAAAGTAAGGTCTGTGCTTCTCTTTAAATAAATAATTTGGAACACATAATGTAAAGGTCCTTTCAAGATCCACATTCTCACTCTTGCCAAGGGCTTTCAGCTCTATGCTTGGGAGATGGAAAGCAATGTGGAAAATGTTGATAAAGATCTTTTATTAACTGTGAAACCAGGGGTGAATTATTTACTTTACAGGATCTTCAATTTATCTGTAACTAAAATCAGAGACAAAATACTCACTTATAAAATTGTAATGATCATCACTTGAAGGATAAAATTTGTGTAAGAGCCTTTGAAGTAAAAGAGACGTTCAGTACACAGTAGCTCATGTCACTATGCTACTCAAGATAATCAACCGAGAAAAAGGGCTATTGCATTTTAGTATTAATAGCAACTTCAAATTTCAAAACTGAATTTTTGTAAGTCATTGTTTTTTCAGTTTTCTTTTGAAGACAAGGAATAACATTGTTATGAATAGGTTACAGTAGGTGGGAATGGAATAGAAGTGGGAAGTGGGATGGTGAGAACGCTTTCTTATTTGCTAATCTCCTCATCTGACTACACCATGATGGACTGCTGTCATGCATCACAAACTTATGCTTTGTACCTTTCTCTTTCCATTAATCTCCTTTATGAAAAGATAACTTTGTTATTACTCTGTGTTCACACCTGAGTGGCCAAACATGGACGAAGAAAAACATGGGCTCACTTTATACTTAAACTCACTTTAGATTTATAACACAAACCTCAGACGTGACCTCAGGGCTAGTAAGCAATTCACTTAGGTCTCATGATTTAATATGTTCTACTCTCTTTGGTCATCTATTTCATGTTTTTTCCCATATCTGAAAACCTTGCTTACCTGCTCACTGATAACATAGGATTTTGTTTTACATATTCACCTGAAAAAAAATAGAAATGATTAGAACAGAGTTTTATCATCTTCCCTCCAACAAACTGTAGCTGAGCTATATCGGAATTCATGTTCTGCACTGTACTTTCTGTTAATATGATAGGCTATATCCCTTTTCCTAATTAAGATCAGAATTATCACTTGTGTACTGAAATCTACTTCTTGGCCTGGCTCAATCACTCACACCTGTAATCCTAGAACTTTGAGATGCCAAGGGGGTTACATCACCTGAGGTTAGGAGTTTAAGACCAGCCTGGCCAACACAATGAAACCCCATCTTTACTAAAAATACAAAAATTAACCAGGTGTGACGGTATGTGCCAGTAGTCCAAGCTACTCAGGAGGCTGGGGCAGGAGAATCGCTTGAACCCTGGAGGCAGAGGTTGTAGTTAGCTGAGATCCTGCTACGGCACTCCAGCCTGGGTGACAGAGTGAGCCTCTGTCTCAAAAAAAAAAAAAAAAAAAGAGAAAGAAATCTACTTCTTCTTATCTTCTCAAGGACTTTATTCTTATATCATAAATATTATACTTTCTCTAAAATAATTTCTATCAACGTAAACCTGCCATAATATAGTTTACCTTTAAAAAGCCTTTATGGATTTGATGTTTTCTGTTCTTCAGAAAGTAGTCCATATTCTACCTTCACCCTTTTCCTCCTGTTAACTCTAAACACACTCTAATCAGGAATGCCTTCCACTCCACACTGACTCCACTTACCAAAGTTACCAACAAGCCTCATGTAACACATCCAGTCATCAGTTCTCAGTCTTTAAATTATTTAACTTCACCACAGTGGATTATTCATCAGAATGGATTATTCCGGCTTTCATATATTTCCTGTTTTTGTTTTTTGTTGTTGTTGTTGTTTTTTTTTTTTTTTTTTTTTGCTTTCTGTTTTTTGGGTTTTTGTTTGTTTTGTTTTCAATGCCTTGTCTATTAGGCAAAAGATTCTAAGTTCATAAGGGGCATCATTTCATAGCCACTTTACATGTAAATTTCCATAAAGAAAGATCTTCCTCAAAAAAATTATTGATGTGGCTTTCTTTGTGGGTAAGCAGCGATATCCAATCTGTTTCCTGAAAAATAAACAACATTTAAGAGAGTTGGGCCAGGTGTTGTGGCTCACTGTAATCCCCGTACTTTGGGAGGCCAAGGTGGGTGGCTCATTTGAGGTCAGGAGTTTGAAATCAGCCTGGCCAATATAGTGAAACCCCGTTGCTACTAAAAATTAGCTGAGCGTGGTGGTTCACACCTGTAATCCCAGCTACTCAGGAGGCTGAGGTACAAGAATTGCTTGAACCTGGGAGGTGGAGGTTGCAGGGAGCAGAGATCATGCCACTACTCCAGCCTGGGGGACAGCACGACTTTGTCTTAAAAAAAAAAATTGAGAAAGCGCTGCTGAGAAAAACACCACCAGCTTTAATTTATTTGTTTATTTATTCATTTATTTTTTAGAGGGTTTCTTACTCTGTTGCTCAGTCTGGAGTGCAGTGATGCCATCTTGGCTCACTGCAATCTCCACCTCTTGGGCTTAAGTGATTCTCCTGCCCCAGCCTCCTGAGTAGCTGAGACTACAGGCATGAGCCACCATGCCCAGCTAATTTTTGTATTTTTAGTAAAGACAGGGTTTCACCATGTTGGCCAGGCTGGTCTTGAACTCCTGACCTCAAGTAATCTGCCTGCTTTGCCCTCCCAAAGTGCTGGGATTACAGGTGGGAGCCACTGCGCCTGGCCTATTAAATATTAACTTACGCAATCACAAGGTCCCACAATAGGCTGTCTGCAAGCTTGAGGGGCCAGGAGGGCCAGGCCAAGTCCCCAGATTGAAGAACTTGGAGTCCGATGTTCGAGGGCAGGAAGCACCCAGCATGGGAGAAAGATGTAGGCTGGAAGCCTACCCCAATCTTGTCTTTTGACGTTTTTCTGCCTGCTTTATATTCAGTGGAAGCTGATTAAATGATGCCTACCAGATTAAGGGCAGATTTGCCTTCCTCAGCCCACTGACTCAAAGGTTAATCTCTTTTGGCAACACCCACACAGACAGGCCCAGGATTCATATCCTGTATCCTTCAATCCAATCAAGTTGATGTTAGGTATTACCATCACAGGTCTATTTGGTCTATAGTGCAGATTAAGCCTGGTGTTTCTTTGCTGATTTTCTTTTCTGCAGATTATCTGTTCAAGGCTGAACATGGGATGTTAAAGTCTCCAGCTATTATTGCATTGGGGTAAATCTCTCTTTGGCTCTAATAATATTTGCTTTATATATCTGTATGCTCTGGTGTTGCATGTATATATATTTATAATTGTTATATCCTGTGGCTAAGTTGACCACTTTGTTATTATATAATAACCTTCTTTGTTTTTTTTAATAGTTTTTTGTTTTTACATCTGTTTTGTCTGATATAAGTATAGCTATTCCATCTCTTTCTTGATTTTTATTTGCATGGAATATCTTTTTTCCTTCTCTTTATATTCAATCTACATGTGTCTTTATAGGTGGAGAGTGTTTCTTGTAGGCAACAGATTATTATTCTTTAAATCCATTCAGCCATTCTACACCTTTTAAATGGATTCCATTTACATTCAATGTTATTATTGAAAATTAAGCACCCCCGCTATTTTGTTATTTTTCTTACTGTTTTGTGGCCTTTTCTTCCTTCATTCTTTTCTTCCTGTTTTCTTTTTAGTGAAGATGACTTTCTTGGTAGGTTTGTTCTAATGTCTTGCTTTTTATTTTCTGTGTATTTGTTGTATGTATTTTTATTTGAGTTTATCATGAGACTTGCAAATAATACCTTATAACTCATTATTTTAAAATGATGAAAACCTCGCACTGATTACATAAACAAACTAGCAAACACTCAAAGAGAAAACTAATAAAAACACTACACTGTAAAAATATAGACTGCTTCACATTACTGCATGTTATTCTTCCACAGGGGCCATGGTAATCATCTCTGTATGATTTTACTTTCATTATATGTGCTGCCAAAGTAAACATGTAACTATTTATGTAAATAAATTAAACTCTGCAATCAAAAGACATAGGGTGGCTGAATGGATTAAATAACAATATACAACAATATAATGCCTGCAAGAGACTCACTTTAGCCTCAAGGAAACACATATCCTGAAAGTGACGGGATGGCGTAAGATATTCCACACAAATGGCAACCAAAAGAGAGCCGTACTTGTATTAGACAAAACAGACCTTCACTCAAAACAGATGAAGGTCACTTTATAATGATAAAGAGGTCAATTCATCAAGAGCATATAACTATTGTAAACATGTGTGCATCCAACTTCAGGGCACCTAAATATATAAAGCAAATATTAATAGAACTTAAGGGAGAAGTTGATAGCAAAACAATATTAGAGGACTTCAGTACCCCACTGTCAACAATGGATAAATTATTCACTCAGAAAATCAGCAAGGAAACAATAGACTTGAATAACACAGTAGATCAAATTGACCTAACTGACAAATACAAAACATTACATCCAATAGCAGCAGAGCAAACATTCTTCTCAAGTTTACATGGAACATTCTCCAGGATAGATAATATGTTAGGCCACAAAACAAGTCTTAACAAATTTAAGAAGATTGAAATTATATCAAGTATCTTTTCCAACCGCAATGTTACGAAACTAAAAATCAATAACAGGAAGAACTTTGGAAAATTAAAACATATGTGGAAATTAAACATGCTCCTGAATAACCAAATTACTTCTTCTGGTCAGAAAAGAAATCAAAAGACAAATGAAAATGGACACACAACACATCAAAGCTTATGGAATGCAGCAATAAGATTTATTCCCTATGCGGGAGATTTACGGTGAAAACTGCCTGCATCAAAAAAAAGGAAGGAAGGGAGGGAGGGAAAAGAGGAAGAAAGGAAAGAAGGAAGGAAGGAAAACAGGAAGAAAGGAAGGAAGGAAAGAAGGAAAAGGAAAAGAAGGGAGGAAAGAAGGAAGGAAGGAAGAAGGCAGGAAGGTGGGAAGGAAGGAAGGGAGGGAGGGAGTCAGGGAAGGAGGGAAGAAAAGAAAGAAAGAGAAAGAAAGAAAGGAAAAAGAACCTTGCTTGACACTTCAAGAAACTAGAAAAATTGGGAAAATATAAATCTAAATTTGACAAGAAGAAGGAAGTAAAAATTAGAGCAGAAATAAATGAAACAGATTAGAAAAACAATTGAGTCTCCAGGAACACTTGGGCTGGTGGACAGTGAAGGTGTTAATTACAATTTTGATATAAAACAATTTTCCTAGCCCACCTTAGAGAAGACTTTGCCACACTAGTTGGAATGGTTCCAGTAGCCTACCTTGCAAGACACTTCGGATTCAAAGAATTTCCTTTGTAAACACAACAAGGGAGGTGTCACAGTTTTCCATTTAGATCGATAACTTTAAGTTCTTGCCATGGAAAATTCATAGAAGACAGAAGTGCTTCTTTTTGCTTGTGGTTCCTTTAATTCTATCACCAACATGCATCTCAGGTTGTTTGAGCTGGCAAGGATTATATGAATGGAATAGGAAGATATAGAGTTGTCAGAGGCATACTCTCCTGTTGGTGATGCATACGAGAAGAAAGGACTCATTGCTGCTCATCACCAGGTCATCATGGCAGAACCTGCCACCAAGAATTCCAAATGGGGTGGAATTGATACATAAGAAAGTCTTTAGAATGAGTGGATAGAGACTGTCAAGGTGCTAAGACACCATCGAGAAAAACTGAAGGCCAGTAACTATAATCCCCAGAAGAACTCACCTACACTAGAAAGGCCTGGATGGAAGAGGAAGTGGACTGCACAAAGGCAAGATTCTGGTCAAAAGAAATCCCCTAAAGCCAAAAAATGAAAGGTGCACCAAAGGTCCATTTGCTTTGTGGGGGTAGATTTATTGGAGTCCTTTGGCGTTCCTAATTTGTGGAAGAGTGAAGATATCATCCAAATTGTGGCAGATTATGGGCTCATATGTATTACTTGGTATGTATTACAACGGAAAATTCAGCTTCAACAGGAAATGAGGCTCAGAAATTTATCTATGAATCTGATGTTGTGGAAACACCAGAGAAACATTGAATGGGTGGATGACTAATGACATCTCATTCACAAAAATCTGGAGAGCCCTCAGAAGGGGCCAGAGCATTCACTAGTTGGCACCAGATCTTGTCCAATAATACATTTGTACAGCTCCGAGAGTGAAGTTAGGAAGGCTGGGGTCATCATGCTCCTTTGCAGAGAAACACTGCAGAAGCTAAGGCATAGGAATTCTACAGCATGATGTTTTGGAATTCCCTTTTGGGGATTTGAAGCAATCTGGGTATTAATAACCGGGGAAAGAAATTGCCATCCTGTTGCGTAAAACAAAGCTTAAAAGTTTAGTAAAAATCAGTAGTAAGTTAAAATCAGGAATTTTTTTTCTTTTTATTAGAAGTTGCCAAGATGAATGTTTTCTATAATTTTTTGTTTGTTTTTTTTTTTTTTAGAATGTACAAATCTCTTTATCATTAAAACAAGAGATTAGAAGCACACTAAGAACAGAAGAATTTTCAGTGAAACTAGCTATAAATAAGTAAAAAAGTACATCCTAAATGCTAACACATAAGAAGCAAAGCATGAAAAGCAAAAGTTCATTTAAAATTCTAACTTTGGTTGTGAAGGGAATTAACATTTTACAGCTGCCTGATGCTTGGTAGTCCGCAGCCAGGGTAGACAAATGAAGGAACTCTTACAGTGGTGATCTTGTAAAATGCACCATTGATAAAATATCCCCACTTATGCAAATAATGATTGTGAATTTGCATGGCAGACACATTGCACCAATAGTTAGCTTTCTGTGGTACACATCAGAATGGCCAACTAAACTTTGGCAAGACCTATCTACCTGGAGCTCCACCTTTGGATGTAGGGAGTGAGGTCCAAACCCTTGTATGTTTAGAGAGGTGTGCAGGCATTTCTGATGCCCACCAGAGGCAGAGAGCTGCTGCCTTATAGGTTGTACACATTCACTTAGCCTTGTTATGAATCATGTTAGAACGCTGGCCGTCTGCTACCTCTTTTCCTTCAGGAACAGCTTCAGAGACAATGTCATGCTGCCTTGAAATGAGAAAACCACAGAGAGCAAGGGGTCTCATTCAAGGAATTTATAAGTCTAAATGCTCTTAGCCTTTATTGATAGCTTAATCAAAAGATCTCAGTGGGGCACGGTGGCACACGCTCTGTAATCCCATCTACTTGGGATTATATCCTTATACTATTTCTTAATTTAGACAGAATTTTTATATGCTGTTAATTTAGAACTAGCCTTGTAAAAAAAAATTCTTCAAACCTTTCATACTACTTTATGCTTCCTGAAAAAAATATGGAATGCCTCACAAATTTGCGTGTCATCCTTATGCAGGGGTCATGCTAATTTTCTCTGTATCGTTCCAATTTTAGCATATGTGCTGCCGAAGCGAGCACAGAAATTGTCTATATTTTCTAACATTTCACCAAAAAATTGTGATGCAGCAAGTCCACAGACATTGTCCAGTTTGAAAATTTATTGAAATTATTAAAATTCTTTATAGTTCATTCCAACATAAATATAAAGTTAATCATTTTGAAAGCTAATTTTATATAAAACAAAAAATAGTGTCATTATTGCTTTCTTAATTTCAGCATGTGGGTATTGTGATATAGGTCTCCTTCATGATTTTCCAAATAGAATGTCATCACTCAAAATGTAGCAATACTAGTCACAATAGTAAAAAAAAAAAAAAAAAAAAAAAAAAAAAAAAACGCATTCCAACACCTTCTATACATAGATCAAGAATTTTTGTCCAGTGATATCTATCACCTTGTACCACAAATCTAAATTTGAGATAAATCCTCTTTTTTTTGCTTAGGTGGTTTTGCTTCATTTTTATTCCAAGTCTGAATTAGTCCGAACTGTTAATAATGAAAGAAAGAGTTGAAGAAATATAACTTGATTAGCCTAAACCCATTCCAGCTATGAAAAAGAGCTTGCAGTCAGCCTGTGAGCAATGGTGAGTAACATCATCATTACTAACAAAAAGTTGTCATTTTTAGGTATTCTAATCATTGGCTTCAAAGTCTAAAATATTAAAAAATAAAAGAATAAAACTGTTTTTTAAAAATATTTTAAACATTGGTGGCTTTTTTTTTTTTTTTTTTTTTTGAGATGGAGTCTCACTGTGTTTTCCAGGCTGGAGTGTAGTGGCATGATCTTGGCTCACCGTAACCTCTCCCTCCCAGGTTCAAGTGATTCTCCTGCTTCAGCCTCTGGAGTAGCTGGGATTACAAGCACCTGCCACCGCACCCAGCTAATCTTTTTGTAGTTGTTAGTAGAGACGAGGTTTCACCATCTTGGCAAGACTGGTCTTGAAATTCTGGGCCTACAGGCGTGAGCCACTGCACCCGGCCACACTGCTGGATTTCTAATGGCTCGAAGGTCAGTCATTTGCTTATGTAGGGTAAAAATGAGGATTAAATGTTATCTCTTTTAGAACCAGGAAACAGGATTATATTGGAACACAGGTTGTTGGAAATGAGGCATTTTTAATGTATCTGTTTAATTCCCTCATTCAACATATGTCTGTGTCCTGCAGTGGTAAATGATCAAGTAACATTGGTAGAAATGGAGCTATAGTTTGTCTTACAAATTCAAATCTCATGATTTTTCTGTTAAATAATATCTAGGCCAACTGGAAATCTACACAAGATTTCTAGTCATGGTTATTTTCTATGGGTTTCAGAGCAAGTACCAAAAATGTATAAATATTTAACATTTAATTTTCATTTCTTGAATGCTGAAGCATGTGAGCATCTTGGTCTATTATATTTAGTCAAGAATATCCTTCCACAATTTCTGCATTAAACGTTAATGAGTAGATGCCTTTGGAAATTTGGCATTTCTTCCTGAACTAGAATTAGAAAATGTTTTCTCCTAAAACAACTGGAAACAGCATGTGTTCTATTTATTGCTTCACATCATAGCCAGTGTTATAATTCCTTTCTGATTTTGTCTGAACAAGTTCAAATTAGCTACTACATGACTAATCCAGACAGCCTTTCATAATCAAAATTGGTTGGCAAATGGTAGGAACTTTGGCTAAAACTACATTTTCCTGTGCTGTTATTAATTGTCTAGCTTAGAGGAAACTGAGAGTTGTACAATTGCTCCTTTTCTAATGAAGTTTCCTAAAATAAAATGGTAGAGTATACTAGAAGTAGAATTTACTAGAACAAAAAAACACTCTCTGAGGATCAATTTCATCCTGTTTCTGTGAAAATAACTAGATTTTGGTCGTATTTTTCCACAATCTGTGAGATATCAATACTTTTGGAAAAAAAATAAAATAATGAGTTATTAGATTAAAAGATACTAAAAATTAAGCCCCATGTTTTAGTAAATTCAGCAGAAATAAAATTACTCTGTCAGAATGCTGTGAAAGGTTTTTAAATATTTGCTCTCACTTTCTGTACTCATTTAATCTCACATTAGTAACAAAAACTTTCAAAACTGGCATCATTCTGTGGGTAATATGTTGAATAGTAGTAATACAGTTAGTTTTTCTCATTTAATATATGGTGCCTCTGAGAATCCTGAGGACTAATGGCTCTCAAAATCATAGAGATAATCGCTGGCAGAAATAGGGCTTGATTTCATGACCTTCAATGCATAGGCCAAACTACTTTGTAGTAGAATGGGCGGCTTCAACTACTAACTCTTAATGAAGATGTAACAAGATCTTAGAAGGCTCAAATTCAGGCACCTGTGCAAGTCACTGCCGGAGTTCAAATTGTTTTTCACTAAAACATGTAGGTGTTGGGTTCCTGGATGCTTCTCTCAGAAACTTGTGACAGATAAAAAAATTACTTTGAGTATTTTGAATATAAATTTCATACTTCTATTTAAAAATTAGAAGCATTGGCTGGGCACAGTGGCTCACGCCTATAACCCCAGCACTTTGGTGGGAGGCTGAGGTGGGCGGATCAACTGAGGTTGGGAGTTCAACACCAGCCTGACCAACTCGGAGAAACCCTGTCTCTACTGAAAATACAAAATTAGCCAGGCGTGATGGCACATGCCTGTAATCCCAGCTACTTGGGAGGCTGAGGCAGGAGAATCACTTGAACCTGGGAGGTGGACGTTGCAGTGAGCTGAGATCATGCCATTGCATTCCATCCTGGGTAACAGGAGCAAAACTCTATCTCAAAACAAACAAACAAATAAATAAATTAGAAGCATTACGTTTGTTAAATAATTACCTTGGATGGCTGTATAATCATTTTAAAATTTGATTTTACTTGGGGATTCAAAGCACAGCAAGTCCATGTGATTTACACATTTTTTTTTTTCTTTCTTTCTTTTTTTTTGAGATGGAGTCTCTGTTGCCCAGGCTGCAGTACAGTGGCACAATCTTGGCTCACTGCCATCTCTGCCTCATGGGTTCAAGAGATTTTTCTGCTTCAGCCTAGAACACACCATCATCATGCCCGGCTGATTTTTGTATTTTTTGTAGAGACAGGGTTTTGCCATGTTGGCCAGGCTGGTCTTGGAACTCCTGACCTCAGGTGATCCACCCACCTTGGCCACCTAAAGTGCTAGGATTATAGGCATGAGCAACTGTGCCCATCACTTTCTCTTAAAGAAAATTTCTGGATACAGACTGATATTCAAACTGACAGCATTAGTTTTGCCTTTCTAATTAAATCTTCCCTGGGAAACAGACTAAACTGACATTGTTGATTTTTATAAATGTCATTAAATACTCAGAAGATTTTTGAAAAATGAAACAGCTCCACAGATAAGTCTGCATGCTGAAAATCTCTAAATTCTTAGATTACCCAGTCAAACTCTAGTTCTCATCTTGATCTCCATGTTACTGATTGTTAAATTAGAAGAATTAAGTTAATAATATTGTATACATTCCAACGTATACTCATAAAAGCACACATACTGTATTTAGTCAGTTTCTAACTTAGCAATATGTTGATATATTAATGATCTAAATGTTAGTTTTTGAGTAGTATATTTCTAAATTACCTTGTAATTTTCCATAGGAAAAAAATTCTATAAATAATTTCAAAGTACCCATGCTATTAAATAGATATATTTTATATATAAGATACCTGAATTGTAATACATAGAGCATGACAGCAACTTAGCAGCATGCTTAGCATTGTGTTAATTTTTACGATGTGCACAGAACTCCAGGAAAGCAACAATAAGCCTAACTCATTGTTAATTGAACCAAGGACTGCCTCATCCCAATGGCCAATACCTTTCTGTTAAACTAGAATGAATTCTCTTTTAGTTCTATAGCAATGACAACTCTTATCACTTTGAAGACTGTAGAGAGCAAATAGATGGACATCTTAGTTAGGCATGCTAGGCCTTGAACCAATTAGTTGTAGTCATTTAGTAATTATTCAAAGGCCTGTTAATCCCAAAGTCTGTGCTCCTGTCACTAGAAACACCAGAAAAACAATTTTTTATAGTTGAGTTGATAAGGAATAATTTCAAATCATTTATCTTTTTTCAGTAATTTCGAATACACAGTAGTCAATAAGAAGTATGGTAAATAGTGGCCCATTGAGAAACGTCAAGACAGTGGACACTAAGAACCTGATCAAGAGTTTAAAGAAATCAAAAAATGTAGAATCAAAAACTTCCATAAAAAATCTTAGTTGATTAGCCTATTTCGTTGATTTTGCAAGGGCTATTTTTATTGATGTCTCTCCAGCAATATAAGAAAGGGTTTATAGAATGGCATCAACTTTTCAGCTGACCAATGCAGATTTACCATAGAGCTAATGAAAGTCAGTTTCTACAGACTCTTCTTAAGGCCTGGGAGGATTTCTTCTGCAACCATGTGGTCTTATGTTACTATCAAGTTTACAAAATATTCATATCATTTCAACACCCTTTTGTTACTCTTCTATTAATGAGGTGTGCCCTTGGAGTGGCCGTAGGGAAAACAAGTCGGGAACACACTTAGTTTGTGTTCGCTGCAATATGTTTATGTGGCTTGCATTTACCGAAGATAAAACTATTTGAGTGCTATACACCAGTAGCAATGAGCATGCAGATCTAGCACACAGAAATGTGTCTCCACTACCATCTCCACTAACAGGAATCAGGGCTTTCTGGACTTATGGATGGTACCAGGGTTGAGGCAGATATAAAGTAAGCATGCAGAACAACTTGTTCAACAAGAACATAAACATGTACAGAGACTCAGGAGCCAGCTTAAAGGGGCTCCCAATGGCCACGCATGAGACAATTTGGTGACTGAAAATTAAATACAGTAATGTATTATAAATCATTGAATGAATAGAAATTTATGAATCCACATGGTAATGAATAAACTAGCAAGTAACTGGAGGAAAAAAAGCACATACAATAATAACGCAAATGAATTAAAATGTTAGCTATAGGTAAATCTGGGTAAGGGTCTATACAGTTATTCTTTTATTGTGTTTATTTTTAGAAACTTTCTGTAAGTTTGAGGCTATTTTTAAATTAAAAGTTTTTTTTTAAGTAAGTTATTACTAATCTGGGCAGGAATGATTTTCAGGAATATGCCTATGGCCACTGTGTCCACTCATCCAGCAAAGCAGCTTCATGAGGCAGAGCCAGAGGTCATAGTGTAATAAGAATGAATGCTGTGTGACCCAGCACACAAAATATAGGCTAGTGGAAAGAAAAACATGGTTTCAAATGCATTGATTCAGAAGATAATGTGCGGGAAATTTTTCGAACTATAAATGTAACAACTGACATTTAATTTCTTATTAGCTCCTAATCCATAGGAAGATCTCTCCTTATGAAAATACAGTTGGTATTGCAGGGTATGCAGTTATAAACATAATCTTTGTTTCAAAATTTGAGTAGAAACTATGCAAAATAGAATGTATTGTAATATCTGTGTTTGGCGGGGTCAAGCGCAAAGTAATGCTGTAATAGTACGTCTGAGAGTGAATATTTAAGTCTTACATATCCCAACATATGGGATCGTCTCTGCACATATCTGCTTTTACATTGCCCTGACAATTCTGGAGCTTTCAGATAAAACAACATGCAAAATTGCTTTTGACACAGTGAAATGGTCTGAAGAAAAAAAGTGTTTCTGCATTTTCTATCAATGATTCAATTCATGTAATATAGTTATTACTTGATCATATAATTAGGTAACCCAATATACCATGTCAGACAATTTCAAAAGCATTTGAATTGCTTTTGTCTATGACATATTGAATAGTGAGTTATAAAGTTGAAAGAAATTCTTTTAAACTCAAGAATCAAAAAACTTTCCTCAATCATGCTAGAGCAAATATTGAATTATCCTTATAGTGCATGTAGAATACAATATCAAAACATTACTATCTTATGAAGAGAGTCAAACTGTATGGAACCAAAGGTATAGAAAAAAAGATTATAGAGCTATATCAGATAGTTAAGTAATAAAAAATCTTATGTAATTTTTGGATTTTTTTTTTTTTTACATTTGTGGTGTTTGTCAGCTTTAAAAAAGTTGGCCAGGCATGGTAACCCTAGCACTTTAGGAGGCTGGATTTGGAAGGTCACCTGAATACAGGAGCTTGATAACAGCCTAGGAAATGTAGTAAACTTATCTACAAAAAATAAATAAAATTATCTGGATATGGTGGTGTACATCTGTAGTTCAAGCTATCTGGGAGGCTGAGGTGGGAGGATTACTTGAGCTTGGGAGTTTGAGGCTGTAGGAACCAAGATTGCACCACTGTACCCTAGCCTAGGTGACAGAAAGAGACTCTATCTCAAAATAAATAAATATTTGGTAATTAGTAATTATTTCCTGATTCTAATAAATATTGTTGTTTTCCTCTATCAGCAGTCATATAGCATCTCATTGTTACTCTTTTTGTAATATTGACAGTCATTAATGATCAATGCCAAGGTCCTTTTATTTATTACAGGGTGCAAAATTGGAAGATTTTAATTCTATTACGCCTTAATATTTACAAATACTTCCATGAAGAAAAATTTCCCTCTAGCTATGATTATGCAATACAGCTAGTGCTCGACTTACGACCATGATTGGGACTGGCAGACCGGTTGTAACACGATTTGGTCGTAAGTTGAGTAGGCTATATGTACAGTTGAAATGGTGCATGCGGAGATGGTAGTGCTGCCGGAAGCTGGTCCACACTGTCGTACGCCCAGCTGGGCAACGTTTGCGCTGCCAGACGCGGAGCAGTCATGGCTAGCGATTGTGGTAGTAAAGTCGAATTGTTGTAAGTTGCATAGGTCGTAAGTCGATCAATACCTGCAGTATGCTTTCCAAAGGAAAAGTATGAGGGGCAATGAAGCCCATTTCATAATGATAAAGGGTTCAGTTAATCAAGAGGACATAACAATGCTACTAATTTATACACTTAACAGAGTTTCTAAAAGAAAGTAACTAAAAAATACTGATATAAATGCAAGTAGAAATAGACAAACTCACAACTAGCTGCACGTTTTAATAACCCTCTCAATAATTGATCAAACAAGTAGACGGAAAATCAGTGACTCTACCAAAGACTTGAACAATTGTTAATAACCAACTTGAACTAACTGACGTTTCTATAACGCTGTACTTAATAAGGACAGAATGCACATATATAAGTGTACACAGAAAATTTACCAAATATATACCATATTCTGTGCCATAAAACAAGTCTCAATAAATTTTAAAGGATTTAATCGTACAATGTATCTGACCACAATGGACTTAAATGAGATATTCATCAGTGACAGATACTTGAAAAAGTCCTTCATATTTGGAAACTAAATAATACACTTCTGAATAGTTTATAAGTCAAAAGAAATTTCAAAAGATAAATGAGAAAGTATTTTGTGGCCATCTGGTTACTTCAGACTTTTTGGCTCCTGGGGACCAGCCAGTGGTGTACATGGGGGTCACGAAGGCTATAATGGCCAGGCTTGGACTTGGAGGCCTGACACCCTTATAACGTCTTTATCTTCTTTCTCTAGCATGTCAAGTATCTTAGTTCTCAAGAACAATAAATATATGTAATTAGAATGTCACATCATTAGACCTTTGTTTTATTCCATATTATACATTGTATTGTCTCAGAAAGCCATACCAACACTATCACTGATATTATAATAATTGAAATACTAAAAAAATTGAGTATGTTATTTCTTTATCTCTTCTAGGTAATGCAGTAAATTTGTTCTCTCCTTGGAAAAACTGAAACACCCAAATTTTTCTGACCTTAAATAAAATGTAAGGTTTAAGCTCACACTCATGTGGTATAAGAAAGACAATAGACTTTGTAATTAGACACACTGTGTTTGAATTTCTGCACTACCACTTCTAAGTTTTTGCATTTGAGCAAGGTCATTTATCTCTTGAAACTCTGTTTGCTTCATTTGTGGAATGGAGATAATCTCTACATTTCATAACTGTTAAGTTTTTTTTTTTTTTTGAGATGGAGTCTCACTCTATTGCCCAGTCTGAGGGTGCAGTGGCACAATCTTGGCTCACTGCAACCTCTGCCTCCTGGATTCAAGTGATTCTCCTACCTCAGCCTCCTGGGTAGCTGTGACTACAGGCACCCGCACCATATCCAGCTAAGTTTTGTATTTTTAGTAGAGATGGGGTTTCCCTATATTGGCCAGGCTGGTCTCTGTAAAGTTTATTCTCTGTAGGTTTATTACCGAGTTAAAAACGAGGAAACTGAGGTCAGCACAAGAAAATTAGATGCCAATTTATTCAGCTCCCGGGCGAGGTTCTGTGGTCCTGAGGAGAGGGGCCAGGGAAGTCGTGCTTGACTCCTCTCAGGAGTGGGGTTTTATAGGGAGTGAAGGCGTTTGCTTGGATTTGGAGAAACAGGATGTGGACGGGGTGAGCTGCTATTGGTAGGTAGGTGGGATTTCAGGTGAGCGGGCTAAGTGCTGAGTGCAGAGGGGATTTCCAACGGTGGGGTTAGGTGCCAAGTGCAGAGGGGATTTCCAAGGTGGGGCTAGATGATGGGCATACTCTGATAATGTAATTTTCAAGCGGGGAGGGAGATGGGTGTGTCTGAACTCCTGGCGAGGCAACCAGCCTTACAGTCTCGAACTCCTGACCTTGTGATCTGCCCACCTCAGCTTCCCAAAGTGCTGGGATTACAGGCGTGAGCCACCATGCCCAGCCCATAACTGTTAAGTATTAACAGATGTATACTATGCTTAAAGTGCCTAGCATAGGGCAAGCACTCAATAAATAAAAGTTACTGTATCTGAAGGAAATATAAACATAGACGTGATGGCCCTAGATCACTCTGGATATGTTACTAAGAAGTATCTTTCACATCCCTACACAGCAATATGGCTATACATGTATACAGGAATGACTCACGTGAACATTTATTTTTCTTAGTATATGTTTGCACACATGACTATATCAGAAACCCTGAGCACTTTCACATACATTTACTCTCTAAATGCTGTCAGTGAATCAGCAAGGTATTAATATTTTCTTTTACATATGAAGAAATTAGCTCAGAGTTAAAGTGGCTTTGAGGCCACACACCCTATGAGTAGTGACCAACATCGTGACTTTGGAATTATAACTCGGTGCTGTTTATTGTCTCCGGCACATGCAGCTCTAGATTGCAATGAAGCATGTATGTAACCAAGGCATTACACAGATGGAGCAGTGCAAATGGTAGGAGCCTGTCTGATTTCCCTTTAAAAGTTCTAGTACTACTGCTCTCTTCCTGTTTATTTTCTCCAGAGCACACATTCTGAGGCCAAGACAATGTGTTTCCTGAGGGACTTTATTGGGGACACATTTGGGAACATTTCAATAGAGAGATTTGGCCAAGAGGTGCTGGTGTATTTTCCATGTGATACATTTTTCGGCTGAAGATGTAGTTGGAGGATTATCTCCAAGCAGTTGCTACTTGTTAAACTGTTTCATTTTCTTCATTGGAAAGGCTTGTGGAATTAAGTTGTGATCCACTTGTAGTGGAAAACAGAGTAGAGGAAAACAAACCACTAGAAATGGGATACAGACTAGAGAAAAACACGCTTTATTGTCTGAGTCAAGGATGCCATTGGCTGCAAGAAGACTTAAATGAGTTGCTGTCTGCCAGACCACAGCATGTGGCAGACAAATAGAAAACAATGAGGTCATGCAGAAGTAGCTTATTACCCCTGAACACAAAAATGGAAGCCTGACAACCCAGCTTGGTGTTAAAAAGCACTGGACTGGCAGTCAAGACATGTGGGTTCCAGTCCTAGGGTTAGTGGCAACTTGATGTATGCTTTTAGTCAATTCCTCCTGTTTCTAGCCTCAGTTTCCCTGCTTATGAACAAATAATGAAGGAATAAGGTTAGATAATACCTATGGCCTTTCCCTGTGTGGCAGTCAATGAATACATATTTATTTAGCACCCACTGTGTGCCAGGCATTATGTTATATCCTGCAAAAACATTAGTAAACAAAACAGACTTGATGCCTGCCTTCATTTCAACATGAAGAAATAGCCAACGAATTGATTTATAGGGCCTTCATAGGGCCTCGATTATCATCTGAGGAATAAGAACACTCCAGGAGTTCTTTTGCTGTGCCTGAAAGGGGATATATATTTGTATTAAAATTACAACTTTACTGCCATTCTCTACCTTATGCTCTCATTACTTCTTGCTGGAATGCTAACAGTCACCTCTTCACCAGTCTCCTTGTTCCCATTGTCAGTCTTCATGTAACCATGCAAATTGCTAACAGAAATTGCCATCAGTGTTTCCGGAAACTGTCAATATCATTCTCCTTTTCAAAAGTCTTATTTTCCCTGGGACACACAAAAGTACGTACAAATTTCTTAAGATGAAATTCAAAGCCTTTCGTAGTCAGCCTGAAATCCCCTCTTATTTTCATCCATTACATGTATACCTGTATTAGTCTATGCTTTGATGTTATTGTTGTTCTTTCTTTTGAGACAGAGTCTTGCTCTGTTGCCCAGGCTGGAGTACAGTGGTGTGATCTTGGCTCACTGCAGTCTCCACCTCCTGGGTTCAAGAGATTCTTGTGTGTCACCTTCCTGAGTACCTAAGACTACAGGTGTATACCATCACGCCAGGCTAATTTTTGCATTTTTAGTAGAAATGAAGTTTTGCCATGTTGGCCAGGCTAGTCTCAAACTCCTGGTCTGAAGTGATCTGCCCTCCTCAGCCTCCCAAAGTGCTGGGATTACAGGCGTGAGCCACCACATCCGGCCTAGTTTATGTTTTAAAGGAGGCAGGCTACTTATCTCAATAGCTGTAATCCGTATCATAGTCTGAGTTGCCAGTGTCCATTTCTGTCCCTACACCAAGAGCACTTGGAGAACAGCGTTGGCTTCTTATATATCTCTGAGTCCTGGTGTGTAAACCTGCACTTGGTGCCACAGCAGGCACTCTAAGTATTTGTGGAATTGATTGATTGCCCTTTTAGCAGGATCTCTACCTATGTGTTTTGTCTCTCACACTGCAAGATCTCAATAAATAACTGCTGATTGCTGTCTAAACTAGTGCTACTGGGAGTTATGACCTTTGAACTGCTAGCATTGGCTTTACCTAGGAACTTGTTAAAAATGCAGATTCTTGAGACTTGATCCAAGTTTTTTTTTTCTTTTTCTTTCTTTTTTTTTTCTGGCAGGATCTTGCTCTGTCACTCAGGCTGGAGGATTGGGGTGCAGTGGTGTCATCACAGCTCACTGTAACCTCAACCTCCGATCTCAAGCAATCCCCCTGCCTCAGCCTCCCAGGTAGCAAGGACTACCAAATACACACCACAATACTCAGCTAATTATTTTATTATTTTATTTTTGAGATGAAGTTTCGCTTTTGTTGCTCAGGCTGGAATGCAATGGTCTGGTCTTGACTCACTGCAACGCCCACCTCCCAGGTTCAAGTGATTCTCCTGCCTCAGCCTCCCGAGTAGCTGGGATTACAGGCATGTACCACCACACTCAGCTAATTTTGTATTTTTAGTAGAGACAGGGTTTCACCATATTGGTCAGGCTGGTGTTGAACTTGTGACCTCAGGTGATCCACGACCTCAGTCTCCCAAAGTGCTGGGATTACAGGAGTGAACCACTATGCCCAGCCTAATTATTTTATTTTTTATAGAGATAGGGGTCTAGCTATGTTGGATGCCAAGTATCTTCGAGAGTGGGAACTAGGAAATCTCCAAAATTCTCCAGAATGCTTATGCATGCTAAAGTTTGAGAAGTTCATTTCTAAACCATCACCAGGAACTAACTTATAGATTCCGTGAAGTTGCTGATTCATGTCTTAATTCATAAAAATGTGGTTATTTAACCAGTGCCAAAACACCAAGGCTGGGGATTCCACTAGATGGTAGAATCTTAAGACATGGCCAAGATGCAGCCCGAGTATTGGCAAAGGTGGGGCCAAAGCCAATAATTTGTTTAAAGTCGAGTTGCTTATGACAGCTCCACCTGTAGTGTTCTGCTCCACTCCCAATGAAAAATAACAAAAATGAACACTTGCTAAGTTCACACAATATAATGAAACTCCCCTGTAGTATAGTACTGATGTGTGTTAGGCAAGGGCTAGAGAGGTGTTAATATGTTAAGCCTCACAAAAAATACAATTTTAATTTATAGGGACCTTCATAATATCAACCCTGTATTCACTAATTACATAATTTATTATTTTCATTAATATTCATTGAGAGCCAATGATGTGTAATTTTTATGCCAACTATTGTGGAGTTACAAAAATAAGTAAAAGGCACAGTCTTCACAGTTAAATTTCTGACAGTATAATGGAGGTAACACACAATGAATATGCAATTTTAAAACAACGCCGTTTGTGTTAACTCGGAGTCAATATCAGCTGTCAACCAGCCCAGAAGATGAACACTCACCCAGTTTAGAGGGCTCAGAGAGGCTTCCTGGAAAAATTAGCATGTTAGCTGAAGCCAGTACATCTGTAGGATTTATTTAGGGGATTGGTTCAAGGAGAAGAAATGAAGTGGGGAATAGGGTAAAATGATGTTGCAAGTAAGAGATATTACATTTATATAAGCCAGGAAACAGGGCGAGAACAGCAACAAGGTACCTTCATGGGATTGTAGGATGGAACATAGAGTACAAAATAGAGTGAGGGGAAATGAGGGTGGTGAGATACAGGGCCAAATTCTGAAAGTCTCCAAAACCACAATAAAGCCGTCTAAACCATATTCGTCCTGAAGAAGGAATGAAGGAGATTAGAGTGGGTGGGTGGCAATCAGCCAAAAAGAACTGAAAGGTTTTAAAGCAGTGAAATAGCTACAGTCTATTTCTGCTCTGGAAATAGTCTGGCGGCAATGTGTGTAACGTTGGAATGGGACAAGACTGCAGGCAGGGAGGCCACTTAGAAGCATGTTGGCTTGAACGAAGTTGCAGTGGAGAAGGAAGAGAGGTGGACTCAAGAGGGTAATTACTGAGAAGCAACAGGTTTGATGGTATACTGGTTGTGCAATGGGAAAAGTAATCTAAGGTGGTACCTAGGTTCAGCCTTGGGTAAAACAGTGCTTATGGGTTCACTGAGATAGGGAATTCAAGAGTTGTAGCGCAGTGGGGAGCCAAGGTTGGAGGGAACAGAAGTTTTGAGACAGTGATGATGAAGTGACCTGCTTTAACCCCAGAGTGAGAGCACTTTTGAAAGCTGTAAGCCTGTTGCTCTTCAAAAGCACACGGTGTGCTGGGTGCGGTGTTTCACGCCTGTAATACTAGCATTTTGGGAGGCTGAGGCAGGCAGAGCATTTGAGGTCAGGAGTTCAAACGCAGCCTGGCCAATCTGGTGAAACCCCGTCTCTGCTAAAAATACAAAACAATTAGCCATACGTGGTAGCTGGTGCCTGTAATCCCAGCTACTTGGGAGGCTGAGGCAGGAGAAGTGCTTCAACCTGGGAGGCAGAAGTTTCAGTGAGCCAAGATTGCGCCACTGCACTCCAGCCTGGGCGACAGGGTGAGACTCTGTCTCAAAAACAAAACAAAACAAACAAACAAAAAGCACACAGTGAGACTACCAGGTCTCCTCTGAATTTCCTCATGATATTTATAAATGAATATGTTCCATTGCACAGCACAAGGGCGTGCTGGGCACTCTAGATTGGCTTAGTAATAATATCGCTTTTTGTCCCACTATCCAGTTCAGTGAGCCAAAGAAAAGATCGAAGACCAAAGATTCTGCTCTTGTGTTGCTCTGTAACCTGTATTTTAATTTTTTAGTTTGTGAAGTGGCAGAAATATTAACTTATTTTTCACAGCTGACCTAAAAACTTTTTAGTTAAAATAAATTAAAAATATAAAACATCAAATTCAACTTTTATAGTTTAACATTTATTTTATATTTTTCATATAAAATATAAAAAATGAATTTGATTATAAATGCCTAACAGCAAACTTGCACAACTTAATTTTTTAAAAAAAAATCCTAATCTACAAAACTTAATCATTGTGTAACTGTTTTGAAGCGACAAGCCCTGAATTTTACTTATTGTTTGTTTGTTGTGTATTTATATTGTTTGATACAGGGTCTTGACCTATCACCCAGGCTGGAGTGCAGTGGTACAATCACAACTCACTACAGCCTTGAGCTCCTAGGCTTAAGCATCCCTCCTACCTCAGCTTCCCAAGCAGCTGGGTCTATAGGCACATGACATGCCATCTAGCTAATTAAAAAAAAAATAATGTAGAGATGCAGTCTTGCTCTGTTGCCCAGGTTGGTCTCAAATTCCTGGGCTCAAGCGGTCCTCCTATCTCGGCCTCTCAAAGTGTTGGGATTACAGGCGTGTTGGGATGGTAAACACACAATTTACAAAAATTCAGGGGCTGGCCACAGTGCCCAGCCCCTGAACTTTTGTAAATTGTGTGTTTACCATCCCATCCCAAACTCAGGGAGAATATAATATTTCTTCTACATATTTAAAAGCAGGTAATATGTTAACCTAAGAAGTCCTTGCTTTGGGATTAGAAATCCAAAACACTTTTCATACATTGCTGCTGCGTATCTAAGCTTTTGGCCACTGGTCCTATATAACTCTTCTGTTTCATATTCTGTTTCCTACTTTGATTTGAAGATGATGTATTGAAGGAAAAAAGAAATCCCATGATTTGTTTCAGAGAGTTGAAACTTGAGTCCTGGTTTTGTTATTGCCTAGCTGGGTGACCCTTGGGCAAGCTTCTGTGTTGTTTATACCTCAACTACTTCATCTGGGCCTATAAAAGTATTCCCATCAGACACTCTTGATTCATAATTACTTTCTCAGGATCATCACTGGCATTCAACCTGGTCCTGTGCTACATCAGTGCAACCTCCTCAGTCTCACATTTTTGTCTTAGTAACATTTGTCTGTTTTTTCTTGACTGCTTTTTCCTCCACCCCCTTATGCACACACAGGCTGTTTGGTTGGATACTTGCAAGTAAAAATTGTGAATTCTGAAAAATCCTAAGATATTTCTAAATTGAACCTAATTTCTTTTCTTCTTTCTGTACCCTAGAAATATTATTGCATCTGCTAAATAGCTTTCTGGATCCCAACTTCAAATCAAGCCTCTTGGAAACAGCAGAAATATTTAAACTGCTTCTGAATTAGTTGTGAAAATAAAAAGACATAATATATAGGTATTTATAAATGCTTTATTGATACTGCCAGTTGCTATAGAGTTTCCCTAATATATTGGCTCTTGCTCCAGTATAAAGCAATGAATAGCGATAATTTACAATGAGATGAATTGACTACTAAATTTATCAAATTCAGCAGGAATGTCTCTGTCTGGATTTAGGACCTACTACCACGCAGCTCAAACTCTCTCATGAGTTCCATCTTCCATTAAACCCCAAGGCCCCATCAGATAGTATGGATTATGTGCTTCATTTGAATATGACTTTGCGTTCACATTTCATGTCTATACTGATTTTGATTCTTTGGCTTGGCAGAATCATAGCCTGGTTATTAATAAGAGTCTACCTTTGCATAGGCATCTCCATGGTCTTTACAATAGCTAATTCCCATTTTGCAAAAGAAAAGAAATAAAAATTCAGGAAAGAATGCCACATTGCTAGAAAGTTACAGATATGAGATTAGAAACTAGGTTTCAAAGCTTCACCATGGCCATATTGCCTCTCCTGGTATGACTGAAATTCAAAGAAAGGCACTTTTAATAAATGCAGTCATATGTGAATTATATATTAACAAATGTATATATAGTCTAACCCAATATGTCAATAGTGCTGAGGTTGAGAAATACTGGTCTACAGTGAAGGTACAGCAAACTTTTGAACTAGCATTCTAAGCATTGGTCTTTGAAATTGCTAGAAATACTATGTAATTTGCTGATGAAAGAAAGGGCTGACTTCCTTCACAAAGTGCTTTAATTGCTCCAAATTTTAGTAGAATTGTGACAAATTTTCTGGTGAGATTTGAGGTTGAATTTTTTTAGAAAGAGTTACATGGATTCTCAACTTTAGTCTAGAACAGCAGTCTCAAAGAGATCCAGGCACCCTTGGAGGATCCTGAAACACTTTCAGGAAGTGTTAAAAATTAAAACATTTTTGCAATAATGTTATAATGCTGTTTTACTCTTCTTATGAGATTAGAATGAAGTTTTCCAGAGTCCACATGGTTTGCAATATTGCAGCAGATTAAATCCAGAAGCCAGTATGAGCACCCAGCTGCTTTCTATTAAGCCAGACATAAAAGAGATTTGCAAAAATGTATGACATTGTCACTCTTCCCACAATTTTTTTTATTTTATAAGAATATGGTTATCTTTCGGCCGGGCGTGGTGGCTCATGCCTGTAGTCCCGACATTCTGGGAGGCCAAGGCAGGTGGATCACATGAGGTCAGGAGTTAAAAATCAACCTGACTGACCAACATGGTGAAATGCTGTTTCTACTGAAAATACAAAAACTTAGCTGGGTGTGGTGGTGTGCACTGATAGTTCCAGTCACTCAGGAGGCTGAGGCAGGAGAATCATTTGAATCCGGAAGGCAGAGGTTGCAGTAAACTAAGATCATGCCACTTACTCCAGCCTAGGTGACAGAGAAATAGTTGATTTTTAAAAAATGGTTTTTTAAAAATAAATACATTATTTATGTTAACATACAATGGTTTATTAAAAACAAACATAAATAAATAAATAATTTGGAAAGTCCCCAGTTTTTATTTCTAGTATAGGAAATAGCAATAGATGTAACCCACATAAACAAAAGCACTTTGGAATCCTCAATATTTTAAAGAGTGTAAGGAGGTCAAGAGACCAAAAAATTTGAGAATAGTAATTATAGTGCAGTGCTTCTTAAACTTTAATACGTGTATTAAATTTCTACATATGTACAGTATGCTAAACCATATGCTGATTCTCTAGATGTGATGATTTATTTTACGTCAACTTGACTAGCCCACAGGGGTGCCCAGATATTTGATCAAACATTATTTTGGTGTGTCCATGAGGGCTTTTGAATGAGATTAACATTTGAGTAATTGAACTGAATAAAGCACGTTGCTCTCTCTAATGTGAATGGGGCACATTCAATCAGTTGAAGGCCTCAATAGAACAAAAAAGCTGAAGCTTTTATGAGTAGGAGTGAATTTCCTCCTGCCTGCCTGTCTTGAGCTGGCATATCAATTTATTTATTCCTTTGAACTAAAACTGAAGCGTCTTGGGTCTTGAGCCTATAGGCCTTCACACTGAAACTACACCATTTGCTTTCTTGGGTCTCCAGCTTGCTGAGAGTATACTTTGGGACTTGTCAGGCTCCATAATTTTGTGAACCAATTCTTTGGAGAACCCTGACTAATCCAGTACATCTGGGGTGGTGCCTGAGATTCTTCATTCTCTCTACCTTCCAGATGATCTTGGTCCATGGACCACATTTCTAGGAGCAAAGGTCAGAGCATCAACATAACCTGGGATTTTATTACAAATACAGAACCTCAGATCCTGAGTTCAGACCCACTGAATCAGAATCTTCATCTTAACAAGACTCTTAGCTGGCCCATTTGCACACAAAAATTTAAGAAGCACTATTCTAGAGCAGTAGTAATCAATCCTGAGTATGGAGTAGAATTGCCTGAACAGCATTAAAAAACAAACAAACAGATGATGTCTAGACTCCACTCCAATTAAATCAGAATCTCAAAGAATAGAGCCTGAATGGGGTTTAAAAGCTGCACAGATGACATTAATGTGCAGTCATGAATGAAAACTATTGGTCAAAAATAGACTGAAGGCCAACAATGACAGTCTTTGAGGCGCTTAATGAAAGAAAGTTCATTACTGAGATACTAGGATGGAAGTCAAAGGTCTCAAATAAATATAGTGTTTCTGGATATAGAATCAACAGTTAACAAAGCAGCCAAACCCCTGAGGAAAAGGCCAAAGGAAATATAACACCACTATGTATTAGAAAAAACAGTGCAATTTCTTATATGTTTGATATCGTCTTCCTGGAGTAGGGACTTAGCTTTGAGTGCTAACTGAAAATTCTAAGTCTAGGGTTCTTAAGTTGTTATGTGCTGCGCTGTACAAGTAGACATACAAAAATGGAAGTGTTCTTAGTGATTATCTAGTTCAAGCACTTCATTTATAGGTGGAGATGGTCACAATGCCTCCATTGAAGTTTTGCTCACTGTTCATTGACTATTATATATATTATGAAATTATTTATTTATTTATAATTGTTTTCCTAGTCATTTATTCGACAACTGATTATGCAGCCTCCACCACATGGCACCAGGAAACTGGTATACATGATTGAAAGTAGTTATTTCATCGCATTGCAATTATTTGTAGAATTATCTACTAGGTTTCAGGTTGCCTGATTTCCACTTCAGTGTTCATTTAACTGCATGTCTTACTGTCTTCCTTGGCACATGAAGATGACTGAAAAAATTGAACTACTCACCCAGCTGGACAAGCAGGACTAGGACCTAGATTTCTGGACCCATTATATTATAGAGACCCACAGTCTCTACAAATGGACTGTGGCTTTAAGAGCAAAAATTGATGCTGGAAATAATTAGTAACTGAACGCTCCTCCCAGCTTTTCCTCCTTTCTCTGAAAATAGAAATATTTAAAAAGAGAGAGAGGGATTATGAGAGAAAAGGAAAGAAAAGAAAAGGCACACTGTTTGATGGACTGTATGTTGAAGGGTTTTGGAAAATTTGATAATGTGTTCTGTACTCAGAGAAAAAAATTTTCCAAGAGGACATTCATACAGTTTCTTCCAAGTGTCTGCATCCTGTGATACTCTGGAAGAAGTGACCTCATAGTGTTTGTATTTGTATCTCTCACAAAACCTCTTTTATAGTATTAATGCATGTGCAGATTTAGGGTATGTAATACATGAGGCTGTGACTTGGGCAGGTCATTCAGAGAACATGCTGCTACTTTCACAATAGCATCATCTTGTTTTATAGTGGCAGAGGGGATGGGCGGAGGACAGACGGCTAGGAGAAAGTTCTATGCCAAGTCACTTGGAAAATATAGGCTGCAAGCAATTGAGGGAACCTAATAAAATGGAAGAATATTAAACAGCCATACATGTTACTAGTCTCAGAAGAATTAACAGTTATCACTATAATCCCTTACAGCTTATTAGCATTACAGTAGTCCCCTCTTACCTGTAGTTTTGCTTTCCGTGGGTTCAGTTACCCACAGCCCAGAAATAATAAATAAAAAATTCTAGAAGTAAACAATTCATAAGTTTAAAATTGCAAGCTGTTCTGAGTAGCATGACAAAACTTCACACCATCCCACCCAGGGTGTGAGTCATGTTTTTGTCAAGGGCATCCATGCTGTTTGTGCTGCACATTCACTAGTCACTTAGCTGTTTTGATTATCAGATTGTCACGGTGTCAAGCGCTTGTATTCAAATAACCCTCATTTTACTTAATGAGAGCTCCAAAGTGCAAAAGTAGCATGCTGGCATATCGTTATAATTGTTGCATTTTATTACTGTTGTTTTTACCTAGTTTATAAATTAAATTATATCATAGGCCTGTATGCATAGGGAAAAGCAATATATGTAGATTTGGTGTTGAGGTCTCAGGCACCCACTGGGGGTTCTGGAACATGTCCGCTGTGGATAAAGGGGGCCACTATCTAAGGTGATTGTGTATATACCACCTCATTTGTACGTCAAGTTTACAGTTTATAGAGCGATCATCCATGGAAGATCTTGATTGTTTCTTCTAACATCCATGTGAGTTATGCAGGACCAGTATCATCCCAAATTTATAAGTGAGAAAATAGAGGCTTTAAAAGAAATAAAAATAGTAATTAAATTTTACATAGAATAGGGCATTAGAAGCTCTTATATGTATGTGTGTGTGTGTATATATATATATATATATGTATACATATATATACACATATATATATGAGTTTCTTTGACTTCTACTGAAAATCCCCATAGTAAAATATTTTAATCCCATTTTACACATAAGGAAGTCAATAGAGAGATTAAATAACAATGCAGATTTCACAGCAAATAAGTGGCAGAGGAAGAAGTTAGATCCAGATTATCTGACTCCTTATAAAAATGCTCTTTTCATTACATAAAATCACCTCTTTATAGAGTGCAAGCTTTGGAGTCAGCCAGATTTTGATCTGAAGCTTGGCTCTTACACAGGTGGACTGTAGGTAAAGTCTGAGAAACCACTTAGCCTCACTACAACACTTTTCTCATTTGTAAAATAGGTCAAGTAATTCCTACCTTTAGGAGTGACCTAATGTTTGTATAATACAGTGTTTAGCATAGTGCTTCACACACTCGAAAGGACCCAGTGACTGTTATTGTAATTCATTTTACAATACTTATGAGTACACAAGCGTATTAGAAAATGACATTTGTTTTTCTAGTTGAAGCTGTAGACTTCTATTGGAACAGTGCAGAAAGATCTGCACTGTACTAATCTCCGGAATAGAAGTAAAGGTTTGAAGTGCCATCACTGCCATCTTCCTCCTTCCATGTCTCCTAGAACCCATGCAATGCAAGCCCTCTCCTTTCCAGCCTCCATAGCCAGCTATAGGAGTCAGTGAACAGAATAAAGTGGAAAGTACACTCAAAGGGAAAACAAACTGGGACTCTGTCAGAATGTATGGTTGAAATTCCAGATCCCCGGACCCCACACCAGGAGATTCCTCCCTGCCCTGCATCTGGGGCATCTCAGCTGGCCTCAGCTGTCTCTACTATACCTCTAAGAAATTAACCACCCAATTCTTAAGGCAGTTTTAAGACCAAAATCAGCCCTCGTAGATAAGGAATAATGAAAGTATGTAACTATCAGCCCATGTCACTTAGTTGTTAAACACATTGCTAATTCTCCTACGAGGTAGATATTACTATTACAGGTAATACTTCTCCAGCCTTTCCCCACTCTTATATGTTGAGGCAGGATGGTTTTAGTAACCTGGCTCCTGCCGAGCTTTGCAACCTCAGGATCTAACATTCCCTTATATACACCTTACAGCCCACTTTTCCCAAAATATTTTGAATCCTTCAAATACACCTTGCCTCTCACATTTTAATACTTTTGCACTTTTTTTTTTGAGACAAAGCCTCACTCTTGTCACCCAGGCTGGGGTTCAGTGGTACAATCTCGCCTGCCTGCAACCTCTGCCTCCTGGTTCAAGCAGTCCTCCTGCCTGAGCCTCCCTAGTAGCTGGGCTTACAGGCGCTTGCCACCACGCTCAGCTCATCTTTTATGTTTTAAGTTGAGACAGGGTTTCACCATTTTGGCCAGGCTGGTCTCAAACTCCTGACCTCAAGTGATCTGCCCGCCTTGGCTTCCCAAAGTGCCGGGGGTACAGGTGTGAGCCATCACGCTCAGTCACATTGTTCTTTTTATCAAGAATTATTCTTTATTCCTTGAACTGTGTTTGCAGGGTGAGTCTGTTCTTCTTAAAGATGTAGGCCAGGCAACTCTTTTAAGAAATGACTCCTGCTTGCCCCTATTCTTGAGAAGTTGTCTGAAGTAACCTTGATAATTTTCTCTTTTGTCTCACCTCCTCTTTGACGGCCTTTAAATGCTATATTTATATTTGATATTCAGTCTCTGATCTCACTAAGGGTATTTTTTCTTCCAGGCACCCAGTAAGGATTTAATGGTTTTTTTTTTTTTAAGACAGTAAAGTGATTAGGAATTTTTGAAACTTAAATGTTTTTATGTCTGGTCACCTTTGGCTGCCTTGGACCTCCAGTACTACTGTGATTTTTGCCATCATTCATAGTTTTAAAAAATGCTAAATTTTAGTTAAAGATTATCATAAAGTAATACTTTTTTTTTCTGATCCAGGTTATTGGAGTATAATTCTTTCCTCATGTTTCTGAAAGTTTGGAATTTTAAAATCAAAAAGGTTGAGATTCAAATATCAACATCCTTCTACACTGTATTAATATAAGCTTTCCGAAATTCTGTTTTAGATTGTTGTAATACCTACCTGTGTGTGAGTTGGCATGAGAGCAGACAATATCTGTAATGACATATAGCCCAAGGTCACTGCTAAATAAATATAAAATATTGTGAGTTTATTCAGACTTTATGGACAATGCGACATGAACCCAATGCCCTGAATATGAATCCCAGCATTGCTTATTATTATGAGACCTAAATCACTTTAAATCTCCCTTAACTCATCTGGAATATGAGGGTGATAATATTAATACCTACTATTCAGCCTTTTTGTAACAAGTACGTAGTAAGAAATGGGCTAGCACGGCCTAGAAAATAGGACATTCTCAATAAACAATTAATTGAATGAATGACTTACATTTCTAAATTAAATTATTTCTATTTTTTTGACTCACAAATTTCAGTTTCAGTTGAAACTAGAAATTATTCAAAACGTGACATGTATTTTATCAGCTCATTCAAAATCAATGAAAGATCAATAATATATTGATTATTTTAAAATAAAAAAGTTAGCATTTGAAGACGATGTCAATTCTCAAGTTAATAAACTCCTTCTGCAATATTTGTACAAACATCTTTTTATCAGTTGCCACATTTTTTCTGAAATAATCTAAAGGAGAAGCTGGGTAAATAAGCAGAGAACATTTCAAATAAAAGATCAATACAATTGCAAGAAAAAATATTTCAAATGAACTAATGTAATTGTTTCTTAGTAATCTCTATTTTTATGTATCAAAAATGAAAGTTTTAACATATTACCCGAGGACACATAGTTTAGAAATGAACTTAAAACACAAATAAATAAATACTTTGGGGTAAAAAACACCTAATGAAATATCTGAGTACTCAATGAATGCAAGGGATAAATACTTATTAAACACAGGTCCCAGTGACACACAGTAGAGTGGGACCAGTTAGATTCCATCCTTTGACTGTTAAGGAGGGAGGCCCAATTTCTTATGCATATTGCAAATTTGCCCTTCAATTAACTGCTGACTATTGCATTTCTTTCTTGCTTGCCTGTTAGTGCCCCCAGAGTCTGAACGGCCAGGGTGGATGAAATGTGTTGCATATGTGTGGCACAACTCTGGCCACCCCAGAGAGCTCTTTCTAAGTCTCTAGCTGATGTTTAACATGAGAATAAAACATTAACAGATGCTGTGTCTAAACTTTGCCTGCTGTCTTACTGTCTTCTCTGGTGTGTCCCTGTTGGTCAATGATCATCCAACTTTAACCTCGGAAAGCTTCCTGGTAGAGTCCAGGGAGGTGGAAGGGGGAGTGGGGGGAGGCACGGGGGAGAGAATGGGAGGGAGAGAGGGGGATTAGAAATAGGAAACAGAAATAGAGAAGATATAAAGAAGGGGAGAAAAAATGGAAAAGGGAGCGAGAAAGAAAACTCTCTGGGGCTGTGCTGAGAATTAAGACAATTGGAATGCAGCTCCATTGCAGCCACTAATTTGCTGTGAAAAATTGAGCAAGTTACTATTCTCTGTGCCTTGGTTTTCTGATCTATAAAATGAAACCAGGGAATTAGACGGCCTCAAATCCTTTCTAGGGCTAACATAGTGGTGTGCAGTGCTTAAAAGGCAGTCTTTATGATTTATCCTGCACAGTTACCACGTTACCAACACAATAAAACTTCTCGTGATAAGACTAATCCGGGCATTTAAGATGTTTTATTATGCCATCAATAATACGGAGAAAGGAACTAATAATAAGCTTACTATCTGCCGTATATTTTCATATAGTTCAGCTTTTACAGGATGACAGATCTAGAAAGTAGTCTATCTCCATTTAAGGAAAGGTAAAATTAAGTTCACAGGTAAATGACTTGACTAGGATCAGAATATTAATTAGCAAATTTGGGATTTGATTCTTTCAATTCATTTATTCATTCCTTCAATAAATGTTGCTGAGCACCATGCCAGTTACATCTCAAGGAGAACAGATAGAGTGGGGAGCAAAGTATTTCAAAGATCATATTTTTTCTTCTACTACACTGAAGATATATTCCTGCCAGAATTTCTTGAGAATGTCAAGAAATCAGATAATTTAAATTTTCTAAAATACATCAAATATTTGGAAAAAGAGACCCCCAATTCTCTATTATAATACCTTTGTAATATTTCGACTATAAGTCTGCCAAATTTATATTTCAAATGTGAACTTCATCGTGAGAAAAAGTGAATTTTATTAATCTCTTCTCTGTACGAACAAACCATACATATAGTTTTCTTTCCTCCCCTTTTTAAGGGGATAACATTAATACCTTACAATTTTTACTACAAAATGGTGGATTATAATTAGCATTTTTGGAAAATTAATTCTTTCATGTAAAAGGCAAACAGAAGGCTAATAGTATTAAAAGATTAGTAAAGTTATTAAAATGAACAATTAGAGAACATTAAGATAGACAATTTACCATATGTACATCCTATTATTGAGTACATTCTATGCACGGTACGTTAAGCCAGGTACAATGGAGATTAAAAAGCTCATAAGAACCCAGATCATACCAAAAGACTTGGCAAGTTCCCTTGACATTTATCGAGATTGCTACTACCATTGAAAACAATAATTCATGTTTATTGTGTTCTTAGTATTTGCCTGATACTGTGTTAAGTGCTTGAGAGTGTTATAGCATTTATCCTGATAACTCAGTCATGTAGACCTTATTATAAATTCGTTTCATAAATAAGTAAGTGAGAACTAGAGATGCAAAGCTACTTGCATAAAGAAAGAGAAAAAATGTGGTAAAGCAGATATTTGAAGCCAGATTCTTCTGAGTTCAAAGTGATGCTCTCAACATCTAATTTAATGCCTCATTTTGAGATTTCAATTCTATATAATTAACAGAAAGATTATATTGTTAATATAACACACCTTTTTTACTTTTTATTGTGCTTCACTTTATTGTGTTTAGCAGATGATGCTTTTTTTTAACAAATTGAAAGTCTGTGGCAATCAAACACCAAGCAAGCCTACTTGTTTGTATACATATACATACATATATATATTCATTACATATATTTTTATGTATATGCATATATATATATATATATATATATATATATTTTTTTCTTTTTGAGAATGAGTCTCGCTCTGTCACCCAGACTAGAGTGCAATGGCGCGATCTCTGCTCACTGTAACCTCTGCCTCCCGGTTTCAAGTGATTCTCCTGCGTCAGCCTCCTGAGTAGCTAGGATTATAGGCATGTGCCACCATGCTGGCTAATTTTTGCATTTTTACTAGAGACGGGGTTTCACCATGTTGGTCATGCTGGTCTCAAACTCCTGACCTCGGGATTTGCCTGCCTCGGTCTCCCAAAGTGCTGGGATTACAGGCGTGAGCCACCGTGCCCAGCCTACTGGTATCATTTTGTTTTTGACAGCACTCGCTTCATTTTTGTGTCACATTTTGATTATTGCAAGTTTTTAAACTTTTTAATTATTATTATATCTGTTATGGTATCAATCCTCCATTACATTAGGCAAGATCGTCTGAGAAATTCTAGAATATTTCTTTCTTCTTCTTCAAATGTTTTTGAGTGCGTCCCGCAATATGAAATACATTTTTATTGCAATCCAGTATATATTGCAATAAATTCTGGTTCATTGTGGACCATAAAATAATTTTTTCTTCTCCACGAGCAAGATGTGATCAGTTTCTTGTCTAAAATTATTCCTTTCAGTCCAGGAAAGATGGCTTATTCTGCCATCTTGTGGCCTGTTACATTATCACTGCATATATTATAGATGCATATGGGGAAACAATATCTCACAGAAGGAATACTTGCCCTATGATATTATTGAACTCTGACATTTTACTACCATATTATATTTTATTATATTGCTGGATGCAATGAACTAAATTGATTTCACAACTCAGTAATAGGCCATAACTTACTGTTTCAAAAATATTGGCTGAAAGGCATTAAGGGAGGTAAGTGCTGACAATCTACGTGCCCTAGAGGAAGAGAAGGACTCAGGTAATGTATAAGCCATGTTAGTTGATTGTTAAAAATATGTGGTTTGGCCTGGGTGCGGTAGCTCATGCCTGTAATTTCTGCACTTTGGGAGGCTGAGGTGGGTGAATTACCTGAGGTCAGGAGTTCAAGACCAGCCTGGCAGTCTCTACTAAACATACAAAAATTAGCCAGGTGTGGTGGCCCACACCTGTAATCCCAGCTACTTGGTAGGCTGAGGCAGGAGAATCACTTGAACCCGGGAGGCAGAGGTTGCAGTGAGCCATGATTACACCACTGCCTGGGTGATAAGAGTGAAACTTCCTCTCAAAAAAAAAAAAAAAAGAGAGAGAGAGAGAGAGATTTGACATAAAAAGAAATGAGATGATGTTCTTTGCAGGGACATAGATAGAGCTGGAAGTCATTATCCTCAGCAAACTCACCCCGAAACAGAAAACCAAACACTGCATGTTCTCATTTAAAAGTGGGAGCCGAATGATGATGCATACTGGGCTTGATACCTAGGTGATGGGTTGATAGGTGCAGAAAACCACCATGGCACACGTTTACCTATGTAACAAACCTGCACATGCTGCACATGCAACTTTAATTAGATAAATACATAAAGCTGTAGAATGAAATTGAGTTTAGGGCCATGAATATAGTTTGGCAGATACGAGCACAGATGTAATGTTTGACATCGGAGTAGATAAGTTTTTTAAAGAGAGAAAAACAAAAAGAATAAAGTAAAGCAGAAGATGAAAAATTGAACTCTATAAGTACCTACAGTTCTGCAGTGGAGTAAGGAAGAGGAATTAGAGAAAGTACACTATATATATAGTATTCATATATATATGTATATATGAATCAATAATTTCATAAAGTATCATTTATGATAATTGTTTTTAGAGTCAGAAAGATTTGTCTTATTTTATATTGAAGTTTGTTTTTTAAGATCAATACTATTGTCAGTATGCTGGTTCATTGTAGACCATAAAATAATTTTTTCTTCTCCATGAGCAAGATGTGATCACTTTCTTGTCTAAAATTGTTCCTCTCAGCCCAGGAAAGATGGCTTATTCTGCCATCTTGTGGCCTGTTTTATTATATTATCACCGTATATTGACAAGTAATGGGTTAAAAGAAAACCAAACCAAAACTTACCCGAAGATACATTTTAATTATAGAACATGCTAAGTGTATATTGGAGGCCAGGCAGCAGAGCCAGGAAAATAAATATCTGAGGTATATCCTCCACCTAAGGTTGATATTGGGCATCCATTCGAAATATTCCTTCTCATAAAGTTGTAGGAAAAATATCATAAATTAAGTAGGAATAAGACTAACATGAAATGAACAAGATATTTATGAGGAAAATTATAGAATCCTACTAAGGAACATAGAATAATCGAAGAGCTATATTGTAATTATTAAAAGAGGCTTTATGATTATAATATGTATACACCTCCCCAAGTAAGCTACATGTCCAAAAATATCACAGGCAAAACCCCCAAAGAATATTGTTTGTATATTTGAACCTTATAACTTGGTATTAGAGTTCAAATGAAAGAGAAAGTGTGAAACAATTACAAAGTAAAAATGAAAAAGAAAGAGGAGAAGAAAAAGGGCTGGCTTAAGATATAAAATCAACCATAAAATAAGTCACTAAAAGACACAAAATATGCAAAAGTAAACAAGTAGGTCAATTGAATAGCGTACAGAGTACAGAAACAAACTCATGAAAGGTATTGACACTCAGCTAATGATTAAGATGACATTTAAAATTGGTGTGGGGAGAAAGAGAGCAAGTATTTCATGAATGGTGTTTTAAAAATTTACTATGCATTAGGAAAAAATAGAGCTATTTTCAACTTAAACTATATATCAATATGAATTTCCTATGCTTAAAGAAGTAAATGTGAAAAAACAGTGTCTGTAAATGTGATACCGTTGGCTGTGTCACCACCCAAGTCTTATCTTCAATTATAGCTTCTGTCATTCCCAAGTGTTGTGTGTGGGAACTGGTGGGAGGTAATTGAATCACGGGGGCAGTTCCCCCATACTGTTCTCATGGTACTGAATAAGTCCCACGAGATCTGATGGTTTTATAAGAGGAAACCACTTTTGCTTGGCTCTCATTCTCTCCTTGTCTGCTACCATATAAGATGTGCCTTTCACTTTCCACCATGATTGTGAGGCCTCCCCAGCCCTGTGGAACTGGGAGTCCAATAAACCTCTTTTTTCTTTGTAAATTGCCCAGTCTTGGGTATGTCTTTATCAGCAGCATGAGGACAGACCAATACATTAAATTGGTACTGGTAGACTGGGGTGCTGCTGTAAAGATACCCAAAAATGTGAAAATGACTTTGAAACTAGGTAACAAGCAGGGGTTGGAACAGTTTGGAGGGCTCAGAAGAAGACAGAAAAATGTGGGAATGTTTGGAACTTCCTGGAAACTGGTTGAATGGCTTTGACCAAAATGTTGGTAATAACATGGACGATGAAATTCAGGCTGAGGTGGTCTCAGATGAGACGAAGAATTTCTTGGGAACTGGAGAAAAGGTGACTCTTTTAGCAAAGGGACTGGTGGCATTTAACCACTGCCCTAGAGATCTGGGGAACTTAGAAATTGAGGGAGATGATTTAGGGTATCTGATAGAAGAAATTTTTAAGCAACAAACCACTCAAGAGGTGACTTGGTTGTTACAAGCTTTCATTCAGTTTTAAAAGGGAAACAGCATAAAAGTTTAGGAAATTTACAGCCACATGATGTGATAGAAAAGAAAAACTCATTTTCTGAGGAAAAATACAAGCCAGCTGCATAAATTTGCATAAGTAATCAGGAGACAAATGTTAATCTCTAAGACAATGGGGAAAATATCTCCAGGGCATGTTAGAGACCTTTGTAGCAGCCCCTCCCATCACACATCTGGAGGCCTATGAGGGAAAAATGATTTCCTGGGCCTGGTCCAGAATACCCCTGTTCTGTGCAGCCTAGAGATTTGGTGTCCTGTGTCCTTGCCAGTTTAGCCATTACTAAAAGGGGCCAAGATACAGCTAGGGCCATGGCTTCAGAGGCTGCAAGGCCCAAGCATTGGCAGCTTCCAGGAGGTGTTGGGCCTGTGGGTGCACAGAAGTTAAGAATTGAGGTTTGGGAACCTTTGCCTATATTTCATGGGATGCATGGAAAGGCCTGTATGTCCAGGCTGAAGTTTGCTGCAGGGTTGGGGTGCTCATAGAGAACCTCTGCTAGGGCAGTATGAAAGGGATATGTGGGGTTGAAGCTGCCACACAGAGTCCCTGCTGGGACACTGCCTGGTGGAGCTGTGAGAAGAGGCCCACCATCCTCCAGACCCCAGAATGGTAGATCCACTGACAGCTTGCACCATGTGCCTGGAAAAGCCACAGACACGCAACACCAGCCCATGAAAGCAGCTGGGAGGGAGACCTTCAAAGCCACAGAGGCAGAGCTGCCCAAGACCATGAGAACCCATCTCTTGCATTAGCGTGACCTGGATGTGAGACCTGGAGTCAAAGGAGGTAATTTTGGAGCTTTAAGATTTGACTGCACCGCTGGAATTTGGACTTGCATGGGGCTTGTGCCCCTTTGTTGGCCGATTTCTCTTGTTTGGAAGGACAGTATTTATCCAATGGCTATATCCCCATTGTATTTAGGGAGTAACTAACTTGGTTTTGATTTTACGGGCTCATGGGTGGAAGGAACTTGCCTTATCTCAGATAAGACTTTGGACTCTGGACATCTGAGTTAATGCTGAAGTGAGTAAAGACTTTGAGGGACCGTTGGGAAAGGACGATTGGTTTTGAAATGTGAGGAGATTTGTGAAGGGCTAGGGGTGGAATGATGTGGTTTCGCTGTGTCCCCACTCAAATCTTGTCTTGAATTATAGCCTCCATAATTCCCATGTGTTGTAGGGGGGTTCCGGTTGGGGTAATTAAATCATGGGGACAGTTTCCCCCATTCTGTTCTCATGGAAGTGAACATGTCTCATGAGATCTGATGGTTTTATTAGGGGAAACCCCTTTCACTTGTCTCTCATTCTCTTATTGTCTGCCACCACCCTGTAAGTTGTGCCTTTTGCCTTCTGCCATCATTGTGTGGCCTCCCCAGCCATGTGGCACTATGATTCCATTAAACTTCTTTTCCTTTATAAAGTACCCAGTCTTGGGTATGTCTTTATCAGCAGCATGAGAAGAGACTAATACAAAGTGTTAAGGAGAAGTTGCAGGATAATTTTTATAACCATATGGTTGGAAAGCCTAAGCAAAACACAGCCCTAGAGCCATAAAGAAAAGGTTTAACACACTTAGCTACATACGAATTTCTAATTCTCTATGATAAAAGACACCATAAACAAAGTTAAACAACAAATGACAGACTGGAAATGACATTCAGAATATAAAACAGCTCTATACATCAATAAGGAAACAAATCAATAGAAAAGGGGCAAATTGTTTTGACTGTGGTTCACTGAAGAAGAACAAATGGCCCAAAAACTGATAAAAAGATACGCAACCTTAATACTGATAAGAAATGCAGATTAAAATTAAAATAAGGTATTTATTTGTTTTTAAAATTGGTAATATTAGGAGTGTATGATGCTATGGGAAAATAGGCACCCTCAAATACTCTTGTAGAGTAATGAATTGGTGAAGCATTTTTGGAAGGCAATTTGACAGAAGCTATAAAATTTTAAATGCCTTTATTTTTGACATAGCAATTCTTCTTCTGGAATCAATCCTAGGGAAATATTCACATATGTGCACAAAGATAGATGTTCATGGTTTCCATTATTTTTAATAATAGTGAAAAATGGAACATACATTTAAGTAAAGTAACTTTCTTCACTTGGTTTCCAAAACAATACTTTCCTGACTTTCTTGCTTCTTCAATGGCCACTCATACTGAGTCTCTATTCTTGGTTCCTGTTCGTCTTTCCCACCTTTGATTACAGTTCCCCAAGGCTCAGTTCTTATGTCTTTATCTATAATTACTCCTTGGTGGCATCCTTTGGTCTCTCGGTTCTGTGACTCATGTTCACTATTCACCACGTGACTCACTCTATGCTGATGACACCCCAGTTGATATTTCTTTCTCAAACTCTTCCTCTACCCTCCAAACTCATACATCTACCTACCTGCTTGACATCTGCTTTTCTATACCTAATATTTATCTCAAACTGTACTTGAAAAACAAACTTTTGATCCTCTCTTGCAAATCTGTTCCTACCTTCATCTGCTGGATCTCAGTCAATAGACACTTCATCATCCCAGTGGCCCAGACCAAAATTCTAGATGTCATATTTGAAATTTCTTTCTCTCATGTCCTCCATCAAATTTGTCAGCAATTTGTACAGCCCAATTATTGGCTGTGCTTTCAAGATATGTGAAGAATCCAATCATCTCTCACCTCCATTCTTACTACTGTAGTCTGAACTACCATCATCACTTAACTGAATGGCTGAAACAACCTCTTAACTGGTTTCTTAATTTCCACCCTTATTCTCTATGGCTTTAGTAGAGTAGACATGGTCACCTGCACGCTTTCAAATCCTCAAAGCCTCCAGGCTTAGCCTGGACATAAGGCCCATGTTCTTACTCTTTCCTCAGCCTGTATTTTGTCACTCATTACCTCACTTATTTCAAGCTTTTACTCAAATGTCGCCTTCATATTGAGACTTCCTTGATAATGCTATTAAGAATTACAAGATTCATCACCATCTGACATGGTATGTATTTTATGCTTTATACATTTGTGTATTTATTTTCTGTCTCCTCCAATTGAATATTCTTTTGGCCAGGTTTTTTTTTTTTTTTAATTTGTTTGATTGGTTGGTTTTAATTATTGTTCATTAATGTACCTTCTATTCTTAAAACAGTTGTTTGGAACACTTTAGGTGCTCAGTAAGAATCTGCTTAATGAAAGAATAATATAAGTTCATCACTGGGAGGGTATCATAACACAATGAGCTTTAAAATTTTGTTCACATAGCCCTTGCAAGAGTTTTGTGAAAGTATGATATTTATTTTAATTTCAATGCTATATTGCAAAATGTTTGACTTGATGTTTTTAATATTTAAACATGCTTTAAATATATTTTCATCAAAACTTAGATGCTGTAAATTCACTTATTCAATTTATGGAAAATGCCATATAATCTAAAATAGCAAAGATAGTCCTAACTTTGCATCAGACAAATTAGACTTCATTTTCAATTCAAATAAATATGGATTTCAGTGGCAACCATCTCACATCTAATTTCCAAATCTAAGCTATTTCTATTGCCTGAGTAAAATAAATGTCACCTCTGAATATGTTAAAACTCTATGTGCCTGGCTCTTCTTGGCCCTTTCTCCCAGGAGCTATGCATTCTCCACTGTCCCTTGATTTGCACTCTGAAATCTTTTACACCCCAGGAAATTGCCTCATAGGTCATATTAAGGATTGGTGAGAGGTAAGCTTTTCCTCTGCAATGGTGACTGACTGATTGTAAAAGCGGAAGGAGAAAAGGAGAGCAGTCAGACCAGAATTCCCAAGCAAATCCATTTTAAGGAAAAGTAAATTAGAAAGTTGAAGATCTGGAAAGTAATTCCTTGACAAATTTTTATTCCCATATCATCCTCGAATATCTAGGAGCAGCTCTGGATACTCAGGCACTCATAACCAATTTAGAAAAAAATTGGAATTCTATGCAACAAGAATAAAATAAAAGTTATATCTGTATGTAATTATGTGAACATTGGTAAGAAATAATTTTAATTGACAAAAGCAATGCTTCTCATTTATCTTTGAAATATGTTTTTAATCTATGTGCACTCATGTATCAGCTCATAGAAGTGAAGGCAAGGAGACTTAAAAAGCCGTTGATAGTGGGTACCTCCAAGAATGGGTTGGGGGATATGGAATGAGAGATTCATAATTGTCTCAGTTACCTTTTTATATTTAAAGTTATTTTTAAATGGCAGATATTAGTTAAGAAAAATTAAAATTAAATAAAAATCAACTAAGAAAAAATTTAGCAGATTATGATATTGCAGTGTTGATAAAAACTTAAAATATTTTTTTAGAGCAATATGCAAACGTTACAAATAGCTTTACAAAAGTGAAAATCAGTTGCAAGAAACTCTTACTTTTCTCTTTCCTTTTTATACTGGGTATTTTTCTTTCGCTTTTGTTTGATAGTCATTTTATCATGTGCTCTGTTAACAGTTCTTTGTGCCCGATTTGTCTCTCTCACTAGATAGCATGCTCTTTAAAGAAATATATCTTTTCCAATTTTGCAATCCCCATACTTCACATGATGCCTGGGGCACAGTTGTATTACAATGAGTTTTTGATAGAATTAATGAATGAATCAATTAATGGAAATGAATAGCTTGTCCCCTGTTTCTTCTTTGTCTCATTGATTTAACAAATACATTTCGTTTTATTTTGTTGCTTAATGTTCTCTTCTATAGTTATTGGATAGTACGTTCTAGACATTTTAATACACTTACAGGCATTATCTCACTTTCCTTCCCTACTTTGTGGTGAAGAACCATGAGTTAAAACTAGACTCAGCTTACACTTGGGGAACTAGAAGTCCACATAGACAAAAAGCATATTTCTAAATTCACAGTCATAGATCCCATAAGCATTAGATTATAATTATTTATCTAGCAGTATTAAGATCTATAAATAAATTTAATAGCCAACAGCTCTTCTAATAGTGCTTCTAATGTGCTATTTGAAGTTTAAAAGGTGTTTAAAAACAAAGACTGAAATTGGTTGTTTCTTTTTTGCTTTAGAAGGTATTTAAACAAGCCTTTAGCTACTTCTTAAAATATTGTAATAACATACCAGAGAGAGAGCCATCTCAACTGATATATTCATCAAAGAGAAAAGCAGAAGTGTAATTTTTGTGATATGGGCACATGCTTATGCATATATATTTATCACAGTGAAAACAAAGTGGAAATTTACAAAAGCAGAACATTTTTCTTTGTGTTTCAGTTCTGTAGTGATTTCGGTATTGAACATCATTAATAGCAACAGTAATACAATAGCAATGAAGCAAGATAACAAAGCCAAGCAGGAAAATCGAGGCAATTTCACCAGCGTTTGCCATGCTCCTTCAGGGATGATGGAACTTTTGCTGAAGAGAAGCAGTAGAGTCATTTCTGAACTATAAATACTACAAAGCATTGTGTGGTGGCCAGGGTCAGGACAACCTCATAGGTCTCTAGGTGAGGCTGTATTTGCCACACTTATTTCAGTCTTAAGTACACAGAAATATAATATTTTCTTTGTTTTCTTTCTTTCTTTCTTTTTTGAGATGGAGTCTTGCTCTGTCACCAGGCTGGAGTGCAGTGGCATGATCTTGGCTCACTGCAACCTCCACCTCCCAGGTTCAAGGGATTCCCCTGCATCAGCCTCCTGAATAGCTGGGACTACAGGCGTGCACCACCATGCCTGGCTAGTTTTTTGTATTTTAGTAGAGACTGGGTTTCACCACATTGGCCAGGATGGTCTCGATCTTCTGACCGCCTCGGCCTCCCAAGGTGCTGGGATTACAGGTGTGAGCCACCGCGCCCAGCCAATATCTTATTTTCAAAGATAGAACTGAATAGAAAGTAAGACTATTATACTCCCAGTAACATACAGAGACCCTAGACCAACAAGTGTAGTTCATTTCAGTAACAGTTTTACAGATTTTTAATATTTTTTGAAGACTATATTGCCCAATGGAAACATAGTAATTAACTCCAAGTTTTCTAGAAATATTTTCTGCTGCATACAAATGAGCCAGAAATTAGAAAATATTAAAAATAAGCTTCAGCTTCAGATTAATTTATGAGAATACTGTTTTTCCAGTAATCAGTTGTAGAGGAGAATGAATCTAGGTAAATACAGTCACGTGATATACATTTTAATGCCAGACCTAGGAATTCTCACAAAAAAGAAAGAGAAAGCAGAAAATAAAACAAAGAATATCAAAGTGCAAATGATAAGAAACACCTTGCAGGAACTAGAAAAATATTATTCAACATAAAGTAGGCAAACAGTTACTGAGGTGTTCATGTATCTCTTTGGAGATCAGTGATGTAATATGGCATATCAGTGCAATGGAAGATACAGTAATATAATCACCTCAAATTTTGCTAAAGGATGTGCAGTGGCACAATCTCAGCTCACTGCAACCTCTGCTGCCCGGGTTCAAGTGATTCCCCTGCCTCAGCCTCCCAAGTAGCTGGGACTAGAGGTGCGTGCCACCATGCCCAGCTAATGTTTTTGTTTTTTTGTGTTTTGGTAGAGACAGGGTTTCATCATGTTGGCCAGGTTGGTCTCAATCTCCTGACCTCGTGATCCACCCACCTCGGCCTCCCAAAGTGCTGGGATTACAGGCATGAGCCACTGTGCCTGGCCCAAATGTAATCTTATTTCTGATAAATTATTTTAGGACGCTAGAAATATAAGAGTTGTTATTTTGTTTTAAGATTGCAGATAGATAATATAATAAAATATCTTCCCATCAACGCTAACCCCATTAATTTGAATGCAAAAATTCTTAACCACACTCAAAAACATGTGAGAACTGTACACAAATAAGAATTGGAGAGGCATTTTTAAAATAGTAAAGCAAAGTAAACACCACAGCAAAGGCTGCTTCTTTACTATCATGAATCTAAAACTGGAGCTGCATTGGTTAGAAACAAATTCTGAGGCTTCCTTGTCCAGTAAACAAATCTAAAGTTAAGCTACCTTCAAGGCTGGTGTTGGTGCTATTATGATATCTCACTAAAGGGAATTCCCATTATAAGGCATGAAAATAAGACTTCCTCTGCAAACAACTAAGAAACATAAATAATTAGGTAATACCAAATCTTTCCAGAGGCACAATAAACTCAAACATAAAAAGAACTTATGGCCAAGAAAGTTGAGATAATAACACAAGGTAAAAAATTAAATATTGAAATATTTCATAATCTCAAAGCATCAAAGGAAGTAAATTCTTTCAATAAACAAGAACTACACATTATAAAAAAATAGTTATGATAAACTAAGAATTCCAAACAATGTTTTAATGTACCTTTACTTCAAAAAGTTCAATGGGAGGACTAGAAACATACTGGAAAAATGAGCTGAGAAATTTCCCTGACATAGTCCCAAAATATGGAAAATATTAGGGAAAAATTAAAAGAAGTAAGTCCAGTCTGCTAAGATTCAGCTAAAAGAAGCCGCAGGGGAAAAAAAAAAAAAAAAAAAGAAAGAAAAGAAAGAAAAAATGGAGAGACTAAAGGGGAAAGATATTTAGAGAAAGACACGGTCAAGAATTTTCCAAAAGCAAAAAAAATGACTTTATGCCAACAGCGAACAATATGAAAAAATTTTTTTAAAGTAATCCTGTTTACAATAGCTAAATATAAAATTATATACCTAGGAATTAACCAAATTAGTGAAAGATCTCTATAATGAAAACTATAAAACGGTAATGAAAAAAATTGAAGAGAACATTTAAAAATGGAAATACATTCCATGTTCATGGATTGTGAAAATTAAAATTGTTAAAATGTCCATATTATTTAAAGCAATCTATAGGCTCAATGCAATCTCTATGAAAATATCAATGGCATTCTTTACAGAATAGAAGAAAAAACTGTTGTAAAATTTATATGGAACCACACACACAAATACACACAACACACACACAATAAGAATAGCCAAAGCCATCTTAAGCAAAATAAAACTGGAGGAATCACACTACCTGACTTCAAATTATGCTACAGAGCTATGGTAACTGAAACAGCATAGTTCTGGCATGAAAACAAACACATAAACCAGTAGAATAGAATAGAGAATCCAGAAACAAATTTATACATACAGTAAACTTATTTTCAGCAAAAGTACCAAAACATTCATGGGGAAAAGACAGTGAAGGAAAACTAGATATCCATGTGCAGGATCATGAAACTAGACCCCTATTTCTCCCCATTTACAAAAAAAAAATCAAAATGGATTAAAGACTGAAATCTAAGACCTCAAACCATACAACTACCATAAGAAAACGTGGAGGAAAATCTCCAGGAAATTGGTCTGGGCAAAAATTTTTTAAGCAATACCCTGAAAGCATGGGCAACCAAAGCAAAAATGGACAAATGGGATCACATCAAGTTAAAAAATTTCTGCATATCAAAATAAACAATCAACAAAGTGAAGACAACTAATAGAATGGGAGAAAATATTTGCAAACTATTCATTTGATAAGGGATTAATAACCAGAATATGTGAGGCTCTCTCTATAAGAAAAAAACCTAATAATCTGATCAAAAAATTGGCAAAAGATTTTAATAGATACTTCTCAAAAAGACACAAATGGCAAATGGACATACAAAAAGGTGCTCAACCTCATTGATCATCAGAGAAATGCAAATCAAAACTATGTGTGATATCATCTCACTCCAGTTAAAATGGCTTATAGCCAAAAGATAGAAAATAACAAATGCTGGCAAGGAAGTGGAGAAAATAGAATGTAAATTAGCACAACCACTATGAAGAACAGTTTAGAAGTTCCTCAAAAAACTAAAACTAGAAGTACCATATGATCCAGCAATACAATTGCTGGGTATATATCCAAAAGAAAAGTAACCAGTATATTGAAGAGATATCCGCATTCCCATCTTTGTTGCAGCACTATTCACAGTGGCCAAGATTTGGAAGCAACCTAAGTGTACAACAACAGATGAATGGATAAAGAAAATGTGCACAATGGATAAAGAAAAATACACAATGAAGTACTATTCAGCCATAAAAAAAAAGAATTAGATCCTGTTATTTGCACCAACATGGATGGAACTGGAGATAATTTTGTTAAGGAAAATAAGCCAGGCACAAAGAAAGACAAATATTGCATATTCTCACTTTTTTGTGAGATCTAAAATTAAAACAATTGAACTTATGGACCTAGAGAGTAGCAGGATGGTTACCAGAGGTTGGGAAGGGTAGTGGGGGTTGGCAAGGGGTGTGAGGGGAGATGGGGAGGGTTAATGGGTGTAAAAAATTAGAAAGTATAAAAACGACCTACTATTTGATAGCACATCAGGCTTATAGTCAATAATAATTGTACATTTAAAAATAATGAAAAAAGCATAATTGAACTGTTTGTAATGCAAGCATAAATGTTTGAGAGGATGGATACCCCATTATCCATGATATTATTATTATGCATTGCATGCCTGTATCAGAACATTTCCTGTACCCCATAAAATGTACTCACAAAAATTAGAAATAAAAAATATTTCAAAGTTTCAAAATAAAGTTAGCAAAATTTTATTTTTATTTATTTATGAGAAAGAGTCTTGGTCTGTCGCCCAGGCTAAAATGCAGTAGTGCAATCTCGGCTCACTGCAACCTCCACCTCCCTGGTTCGAGTAATTTTCCTGCCTCAGCCTCCCAAGTGGCAGGGATTATGGGTGCCCACCACCATGTCTGGCCTCCCAAAGTGCTGGGATTACAGGTGTGAGCACCCTGCCCGTTAACAAAATTAACCTGCCAAGTTAACAAAATTTTAAAAAACAAAAAAGATGACTGCTAAAATTAAAGAACTTTTTAACTGCCAAGCAAGATCAATAAAAAGCGTAGGAACAAATATTCATAACTAGAAATAACCAAATGAAAACTGAGGAAATAATGAAAATTAATTAACTTCTAAAGAAATATTTTGCACAAAAGTGAAAAATAAATTCTAAAGGACTGAGAACCAGAATAACAGCAGTAATACTGTATTCAAAAAGACAAAGTAGCAATATCTTCATACAATTGAAATAAAATAACTTTGAATACGGAATTCTGTACCTACTTAATCTATTGTAGCTAGTTCAAGCAATTTAAGTTATACAGTGGTTATAAAGTTGATGATCCTCAGAACCTGTGTGAAAGAGCAAAAAGCTAACATTGTCTATCAAGAAAAAAAGTTAATAGCAAATATTAAGATGCATTAAGGACTAGCAAGCAAGGAAATAAATAAACAAGATTAGTAAATCTAAATATTATTTGCCTAATAAATAATTTTAAGTGACAAGGGTGTAACTACATTTTTAGATAATTTGGATACAGGTAGAGATAAATAAGATTCCATAATAATATTTTTGTGTTTCTCAAATATTTAAATAGTCCCTATAAGAATGAAAATAGAACATGAATCTTTCAAAAATTAAAAAGGAGCACTGGATCACTCTGACAGAATGCTAAAAAGGAAAATATAAGAAAGGGAAGAAAACATGGCGACTCATGGATATTTTTCCTGTATCCAATTTTAACTTTTAACACAGCCAAATATATCAATCCTTTATGTGTTTTGGTTTTGTGCCTGACTGGGAAGATTTTTTTTTTCTACTAGAGAGCAATGATAAATGTCTCTACAATTTCTGGTTATAATTTAGGTTTGTGTTTTTTTTTCTATTTGCTATGTGGGTATTAGTTTTATCTGGAATTTGCTTTGGAATACTAAAGTAAATATGAATCTGTTTTTTTCACTATAAAATCATTTTTTGAATAGTCCGTACTGTCTCCACTGGTTTAAAATGTCAGTGCACAAGCCCCTTTTTCTGACTTTGTTGTTGCGTTTTATTGACCTACTTGTTTTTTCTTGTGAAAGTATTACACTGTTTTAGTTACTATAATTTTAAAATGTATCTTAAATATTGTATTTACTCACTTTTTAAAAATACTGCTGCTTTTATTCTAATAGAGTAAAGAAGAGTCTATGAAACGTAAAAGTAACAAATTAAATTAGCAATTAAAATGTCTCAATTTGGATAAACAAATGCTAGTAATAAAACATCATAAATGATATTAAAAATAGAATAGCCTAAAAATGAATATTTACAGTGTGTTAAATATTTCACTAGTAATGATAGTTACTATCATTGTTATGATAATGACAGATAGGATGATATAAACAATCTTTAAAAAGCTCTTATATATCTCTTTTTTTTTTTTTTTTTTTTTTTGAGACGGAGCTTCACTCACGTTACCCAGGCTTGAGTGCAATGGCGCGATCTCGGCTCACCGCAACCTCTGCCTCCTGGGTCCAGGCAATTCTCCTGCCTCAGCCTCCTGAGTAGCTGGGATTACAGGCACGCACCACCGTGCCCAGCTAACTTTTTGTATTTTTAGTAGAGACAGGGTTTCACCATGTTGACCACAATGGTCTCGATCTCTTGACCTCATGATCCACCCGCCTCAGCCTCCCAAAGTGCTGGGATTACAGGCTTGAGCCACCGCGCCCGGCCAGCTCTTATATATCTCTATGAAAAAGTTCTTATATATCTCTAAGCTCTTATATGTCTCTAAGAAATACACTAACTCTCAAACTGAATAATAAGCAAAAATTTACAGAAAGTGTAAAATATTAAACATATGAAATCATATTTCAATCTCCCTAATAATCAAAGAAATTTAATAAAAGTAACAAAATACTTTTACCTAAGAACTTGTAAACAATTTAAACTACTGAAGCTATAGGTGTGATCAATATTGTAAACAATGAGGTTTATTTATTCTTAATTATAAGATTTAAGGTGAAAAAGAAACCAGAGTATTTCAGTTATAAGACTTTAAATGAGAAAATATCTTCATAGTATAAAGATAAAGCGAAAGATTGGTATAATATAGCTTCATGTTCCTAGTTAAATTATAAATTCAAACTGCTCGTAGCTGTATAGTAAAATTAACAAGAATCACATTAAATTTTTAAAAGCAAAATTTAAATTGAAAATTAGTTTATCCCAATTTTGTTTTTAAAATGCAATAATGATGGTAAGTCTAGCAAGTTGAAATAAATGGGGAAAAATTCATTATTTTATGCTCCTAAATGTGTGAACCTCTCTCTCCCTCTTTCATACACACATACACACACACACACACACACACACACACAATCCTATGTCTCATTCTATTTTATAAGTTTATTTCCTCTAACTAACATAAAGCTTTAATAGAACACAATCACTCTGAAGTCCTCACTTATTTATTGGCTCCCATCCCCTGCTAGTTGAGAATTGGCACAGTACTATACATGTATGTTAGGTGAGCTCCCTGTTTCAAAGGAGCCCTAATACAGGAGGAAAAAAAAAAAAAGCTTGGTATCAAGTGAAACACTATCAAGAAAAAAGTGAGTTGACGTCCATCCAGAATGATGCACTGGACTCATGACTGAAATCAGAGGTCAGACCAAGAGAATGTGAAGCATATTGCAAGAGCGCCTGAAATAAAGCACTCCTGGCACAACTAGATATGTTGACATTCTACATTAAAACAAATGTATCCTCAGGTCCTCCAGGTGGTAACCAACCTTCATTTCTGGTGGAAGATTTAATACACAAGAGTCACTGGAACCAGCTACGATCGCTGCTTTAACAGTTGGTCCCAAGTATGAAATTATTATTCATCATCTTCCTTCTCCACTACCCATTCTAGATTACCCTCAAACTAAACTCGTATTTCAGAAGGCCTAGTTTCAATGTCCGGTAAAGGGATTCAGATCTTTATAACCGAGGGATTTAAGATCCTAGTTGTCTTGCCCTTGAAAAGCCATGGATGCTGCATTTGCCCTTTCATGATTATCCCAGTTTTAGAATAACTAAGAAAACACCCTGATGAATCCCTTGAGAATTAAATACACACTCCTCGCTTTTCAACGGTGTGTAGCAGCAATCACAACTCTTCATGATAATCAGGGTATACTCCCACATCACTAAAACTTTTCTGATCGTCTACTAGCATGAGAAGCCTAAAGTGACCAGATGTGTTATGGTTTGAATGTTTTTGTTCTTTCCAAAATTCATGTAGAAACCTAATCATCTACAAAATTTTGGTGTTGTCAATACAATAGTATTAAGAGGTGAGGCCTTTAAGAGGTGATTAGGCAATGAGAACTTCTTTCTGATTAATTAGATTAAGGGCCTTTTAAAAGAGGCTTCACACAGCATTTCACTAGCTAGCTTGCTTGGCCCTCTGCCTTTTGCCATGTGAAAACATACAAGAAGGCCCTCACAAGAGCAAGTGCCAGCACCTTGATCTTGGACTTTCCAGCCTCCAGAACTGTGAGAAAACAAAGTTTTATTTTTTACAAATTATGTAGTCTCAGGTATTCTGTTATAGGAACACAGATGGACTAAGACAAAGTGGTAATCACAGTTTCAGATTTAATAGAATTCTTATTGTTGGAAATATTTTTTCCACATGGAACCAGGACCTTCTTTAATCTAGCAAAGCCAAAAGTTACAATTAGTGGGAAACACAAATTCTGCAGTTGAGTCACTGAGATGTGAGTTAGGCCAAGCTCAGTCTACTTCCTGTTTTATTCCCTGGACCTGTACATCTTAAGCATTGGGGATATAACACCATACATTAAACTTTGGTTCAGAGCATATATAACATCCTGGGGAAAAATGCCCCAACCTGACAGGATGTTATTCCAGAGCTGATACCCTAGCTGATTATTTAATAGGCCATTCCTTCATCCTGCTAAGCCAGCTGCTTCCCAGTGATGCAATGTGGGGTATAATCAATGGATACCTTGGCTTTGTGTCCACTGTTGCTATTCTGTTACCATAAAATTTTATCTGACATCATGTTTTTTGTATATAAGTATTTTGTGAGATCTTTTTTATATTTTGGATTTAGTGGGCACACGTGCAGCTTTCTTACATGGTTGTGAGTTCTTATTGATTCTGGAAGGTCACTCTATTCATCAGCTTGAGTTACCATAACAAATACTATGGACTGGGAGACTTAAACATTGGCAATTTATTTTCTCACAGTTCTGAAGTTTAGAAATCTAAGATGAAAGTCCACCAGAATGAATTTCAGGTGAGGATTCTCTTCCTGGATTTCAGATTACTACCTTCTCATTGTGTACTCACATAAAGGAAATAGAGAGATTTATTTCTCTTCTTATAAAGGCCACCAAACTCACCATATTGGAGCCCCAAACTTATGATTTCACTTAACCTTAATTGCTCCTAAAAGCCCCATCTCCAAATACAGTCACATTAGGAATTAGGGTTTCAACATATGAATTTGAAAGTGGGGCACAATTTATTCCATGCCAATCACTATGGTTGGTGAAACAAACCCATAACCAGAAGAAATGTCAACTCCAGTAAGGACAACTTGCTGCCCTTTTCCAGGAACAAAGGGGAATGATACAGTAAAGTCTCCTCAAAGTAGTTTGCCAAGTTCTTCAAGGGATGGTACCACATTAAAAACATAGCAATTGTCTCCACTATTAGCACATAGTGAATGCAACAGTGGCAGTAACCTTTTAAAGATAGTAGCCAATTTATTATCTCTAATTCTGCTACCATGGCCACTCTATTCATTCAAACATTGGAGTGATCAAATAGAGAGACTTATCGTGACTCACTACATGAATTATTCTGTTTTTCATCAGGATAAGAGGATCTTTAATGTTTCTAGAGATGTGTGTTTTCTTAGCTCAGTAAAACAAGTAATCTTACACTTTATGGTTTTTGTCATATGAGGGGTCTTCAAAAAGTTCATGTAAAATATGTATTACGACAAAAACGTGGATTTTAAAATCTTTTGCACCAAAATAAACTCATAATAACTCGTTATACTATATCTGAACAGAATCTAGTTTGAGGCACTAACAGGGATAGATATCAGTCTAAAAAGAGCACCTATCAGAGCCGCATAAATTTTACTAAAATTGAAGCAAGAACAGACATAAGATTTACAGTAAAGCTTGGGTGGGAGAATAGCGAAATTATTGATGTTTTACAAAAAGTTCGTGAAGGCAATGCACCAAGGAAATTAGCAGTTTACAAATGGACAAGTCTTTTAAGAAAGCACAAGATGATGTTGAAGATAAAGCCTCAAGGACAGACTATGACGTCAATTAATGAGGAAAAAATTAATATTGTTCTTGTCATAATTGAAGAGCACTGATGATTAACAATACAAAAAAGTCAATAACATAGATATCTCAATTGGTCCAGATTACACAATTCTGACTGAAAAGTTAAAGTTGAGCAAACTTTCTACTTGATGAATACTGTATTAATCTTTTCTCAAACTGCTATAAAGAGCTACCTCAGACTGGGCAATTTATGAAGAAAATAAGTTTAATTGAGTCACAGTTCTGCAGGCTGTAAAGGAAGCATGACTGGGAGGCCTCGGGAAACTTACAATCACGGTGGAAGGGCAAAGGGGAGGCATGTTTCCAGGTGGCAGCAGGGGAGAGAGAGTGAAAGGGGAAGAGCTACACACTTTTAAACAACCAGATCTCATGGAGAATTCACTCACTGTCACAAGAACAGCAAAGGGGAAATGTGCCACCATGATACAATCACCTCTCACCAGGCGCTTGCTCCAACGCTGGAGATCATAATTCAACCTGAGATTTGGGTGGGGACACAGAGCCAGACTATATCAGATGTAAAAAACTGTTGAATTCAGATCATCTGTAGACAAGAGCAGAGCTTTTAATGGAAATTTTAAACAGGTGGCATCAAAATCCTAAACCATTTCTTTGAAGAATTATAACAGGAGATAAAACACTGATTTCCTGCTGTGATCCTGAAGACAAAACACAATCAAAGTAATGCCTATCAAGAGGGAGAAGTGGTCCAGTCAAAGCAAAATTGGGCCAGACAAGGGCAAAATTGACAACAGTTTTTTTGGGATGCTCAAGGAATTTTGTTGACCTTCTGGAGGGACAATGAATGATAACATCTACTTATTATGAGAGTGTCTTGAGAAGGTTAGCCAAAGCTTTAGCAGAAAGATGTCTAGGAAAGCTTCACCACAGAGTTCCTCCTTCACCACAACAATGCCCCAGCTGATTCCTCTTGTCAAACAAGAGCAATTTTGTGAGAATTTTCATGGGAAATTTTTAGACATCCAACTTATAGTCCTGACTTGGCTCCTTCCAACTTCTATTTCTAATCTTAACAATCTGTAAAGGGCACCCATTTATCTTTAGCTAATAATGTGAAAAAGGCTGAATTTACATGGTTAAATTCCCAGAACACTCTGCTCTTTAGAGATGGACTAAATAGCTGGTACTATTGCTTACAAGAACATCTTCAATTTGATGGAGATTACGTTGAGACATGAAGCTTATATTTTTTATTTTTATATTTTAATTTCTTATTTCATGAACATTTTGAAGTCCCCTTATAGGTCCATTCATATGTCTCTTCCTCTTATTTTTTGATCTCAAATATTTCAGTCTTGTTTCTTACAGGCCAGTCAAGTCAATTTCTTCTCTCCAGGAATCTAGGTATATATATTTACTTTAAGACATTTCTTCTTCCACAGAAGCAGAATGACCAACTGTACAGCTCATAGTTCTGCTCAATGAGAAAATTCCCCTCTGTATCACTAAGCAAGACAGTATAGTAGTTCATTAGCCGTGGTTTAATATATCAAGTCAATAATATTTCCTTTGGGATATCTTATAAGTATCTTTCAATTAATAGATCAAAACAAAACTTTTAATTTTTCATTCCCCAAATCTACATCTTCCCTATTTTCCCTATTGCAGTAAATATCACCATCAACCCAGCTATTCAAGCTTAATATTGAAAACCCTTCTCTTCCTTTGCTTTCTTTTTCTTTCTGATTAATCACCAAGTCCTACTAATTCTGTCTTCAAAGCCATCTTCTTCTCTTTTTACTATCATAATTTCAATCCAAATTATCACTATATTTTGCCTGGACAAAAGTCTCCCAACTGCTCCTCCAAATTTTGGTTGGTCCATTTCTAATTTATTTAATTTTAAATAATCAGTTACTTTTCTAAAATTCAGTTAGATTTGCTTTTTTTCTGTGTTTTAATGTTTTCCAATGATGCTAGAACAAAATCTGAACTGCTGAAATGGGGCCTACTGTGATGGTTCTCCATCGCTATTGTAACAGAATCTGGCTCTTCTCAACCTCTCCAAAATAATTTCAGATTTCCCTACTGTAAGTTCCCTACACTCTTCACAACGGAGATATTTCTGTCCCTTAAGTATATCAAACCCTTTCCCACCTCTAGGCTTCTTTATATGTCTAGAGTATCTCCCCCAGTGCATTACATAGCATTCTCTTCTCATTTTTATCTTTCAAGTCTCTAGTGACAGATCACCTTCTTACACAATATTTTCTGGCCTTGTTTGCTACAGAGGTCTCTCCCATTTACTTTCCGCCTACATTTTCTAGTTAATTTTTTTCATAACCATATACGTAATTATTATATGTATTTGTTGACTTCTTATATGCCCCAATTACATTATAACATAAGCTCCATAATCTTGTTTGACTTGTTTACTTTTGTATTTTCAACACCTATTACATTGCCTGACACATAGTAAGCATTCAGTAAATGTATGTTGAATAAACAAATTATTAAATGAGGACTTACTATGTGCAATGCAAGAGCAATTTTTAAAAAAATTTTTTGAGTTTGGGGATACATGTGAAGGTTTGTTACATAGAGAAACACATGTTACATGGGTCTGTTGTACATGTTATTACATCACCCAGATATTAAGCTCAGCATCCAACAGTTATCTTTCCTGCTCCTCTCCCTTCTCCCACCCTATCCACTTAAGTAAACTTAGTGTCTGTTGTTTCTTTCTGTGCATTCATAAGTTCTTATCATTTAGCTCCCACCTATAAGTGAGAACATGTGGTATTTGGTTTTCTGTTCCTGCATTACCTTGTTAAGTATGATAGCCTCAGGCTCCATTCATATTCCCGCAAAACATATGATCTTGTTCTCTTTTATGGTTGCATAGTATTCCATGGTGTTTATATACCACATTTTATTTATATAATCTGTCATTGATGGGAATTTAGGTTGATTCCATTTCTTCACTATTGTGAACAGGCTGCAATGAACATTTATGTGCATGTGTCTTTATGATAGAATGCGTGATATTCTTCTGGGAGTATACCCAGTAATTGGATTGCCGGGTATGGTAGTTCTGCTTTCAGCTCTTTGAAGAATTGCCATACTGCTTTCCACAACAGTTGAACTAATTTACACTTCAACCAACAGCGTATATGTTCCATTTGCTGTTCAACCTCATTAGCATCTGTTATTTTCTGACTTTTTAATACTATCCATTCTGACTTGTGTAAGATGATATCTCACTGTGGCTTTGATTTGCATTTCTCGAATGATCAGTGATATTAAGCTTTTTTTCATATGCTTGTTGACTGCATGTATGTCTTCTTTTGAGAAGTGTCTGTTTATGTCCTTTGCCTGCTTTTTAGTGGTAGTTTGTTTTTAACTTATAATTTGCTTAAGTTCCTTTTACATGCTGGATATTGGACCTTTGTCAAATGCATGCTTTCAAAAATTTTGTAGCATTCTGTAGTTTATCTGTTTACTTTGTTGACAGTTTCTTTTCAATGTAGAAGTTCTTCAGTTTAATTAGATACCATTTTTCAATTTTTGCTTTTGTTGCCATTGCTTTTGGTGTCTTTGTCATGAAATTTTTGTCTGTTCCTATGTCTGGAATGGTATTGCCTAAGTTGACTTCCAGGGATTTTATAGTTTTGGGTTTTATATTTAAGTCTTAAGTTGATTTTTGTATACTGTATAAGAAATTTATCCAGCTTCAATCTTCTACATATGTCTAGCCAGTTATCCCAGCACCATTTATTGAATTGGGAGTCTTTTCCCCATTGCTTGTTTTTGTCAGTTTTGTCAAATATCGGATGGTCATAGATGTGCAGCCATATTTCTGGGCTATTTTGTTCCATTGTTGTGTGTGTGTGTGTGTGTGTGTGTGTGTGTGTGTGTGTGTGTGTTTTACCAGTACCATGCTGTTTAGGTCACTGTAGCCTTGAAGCATAGTTTAAAGTCAGATAATGTGATTCCTCCAGCTTTGCTCTTTTGGCTTAGGATTGCCTTGGCAATTTTGGCTTTTTATTGCTCCATATATTTTAAATAATTTTTCCTAGTTCTTTGAAGAATGTAAGTTGTTAGTTTGATAGGAATAGCATTTGAATCTGTCAATTGGAGCAGTGTAGCCATTTTAATAATTCTTTCTCTCCATGAGCATGGGATGTTTTTGTATTTATATCCTCTCTGATTTCTTTGAACAGTCTTTTAAAATTCTCATTGTAGAGATCTTTCACCTCCCTGGTTAGTTCCTAGGTATTTATTTTGTGTGTGTGGCAATTGTGAATGGGATTTCCTTCTGATTTGGTTCTCAGTTTTGTTGTTGTTTGTTTGCAGGAATGCTAGGGATTTTTGTACATTGATTTTTGTATTATGCAACATTGCTGAAGTTGTTTACCAGCTGAAGGAACTTTTGGGTCAAGACTATGGGGTCTTCTAGATATAAAATCATGAAATCATGTCATCTGTAAACTGAGATAATTTGACTTTCTTTCTTCCTATCTGGATACCCTTTATTTCTTTCTCTTGCTTGATTGCTCTGGATAGGACTTCCAATATCATGTTGAATAAAAGTGGTGAGAGAGAGCAACCTTGTGTCACGACAGTGTTCAAGGGGAATGCTTACGGTTTTTGCCCATTTAGTATAATGTTGGCCATGAGTTTGTCAGAGAGAGCTCTTATTATTTTGAGGTGTCTTCCTTCAATACCTAGTTCATTGAGGATTCTTTTTTAACATGAAGGAATGTTAAATTTTATCAAAAGCCTTTTTCTCATCTATTGAGATAATCATGTGCGTTTTGTCTTTAGTTCTGTTTATGTGATGAATCACATTTATTGATTTTTTTTATGTTGAACTAACCTTGCATCCCAAAAATGAAACCTACTTTATCATAGTGGATTAGCTTTTGATGTGCTGCTGGATTCAGATTGCAAGCATTTCGTTGAGAATTTTTTCATCACTGTTTATCAGGGATATTTGCCTAAAGATTTCTGTTTTTGTGCATCTCTGCCAGGTTTTGTATCAAGACGATGCGGGCCTTTTAGAAAGAGTTGGAGAGAACTCCCTTCTCCTCAGTGTTTTGGAATGATATCAGCTGTTCTTTGTACATCTGGTAGAATTCAGCTGTGAATTTGTCAGGTCTTGGGTTTTTGTTGTTCTTGTTTTGTTTTGTTTTTGTTTCTGTTTTTGATTGGTAAGCTATTTGTTATTGATTCAATTTCAGAGCTCATTATTGGTATGTTCAGGAAATCAATTTCTTCCTGGCACCATCTTGGGAGGGTGCATGTACCCAGGAATGTATCCATCTCTTCTGAGTTTTCTGGATGAATGTGTGTAGAGGTGTATGTAGTAGTTTCTTTTGGTTGTTTTTATTTCTGTGAAGTTAGTGGTAACATTCCCTTCATCATTTCTAATTGTGTTTATTTGGATCGTCTCTGTTTTCTTCTTAATTAGTCTAACTGGTAGCCTATCTATTTTATTAATTTTTTTCAAAAAGACCAACTTCTGGATTTGTTGATCTTTTGAATGGCTTTTTGTGTCTTGATTTCCTTCAGTTCAGCTCTGATTTTTGTTATTTCTTGTCTTCTGCTAGCTTTGGAGTTGATTTGTTCTTGAATCTCTAATTCTTTTAGTTGTATAGTTAGATTATTAATTTGAGGTCTTTCTAACTTTTTGATGTAGGTATTCAGTGCTATGATTTTTTCTCTTAAGAATGCCTTAGGAGTGTCCCAGAGATTCCAGTATGTATATTTCTTTCTCTTGCTTGATTGCTCTGGATTGGACTTTCAATGTGGATGTTCCTTTTACTTCCAAAGCTGGAGCAATCATGTATCTTTATTCTTATTATTTTCAAAAAACTTCTTGACTTCTGCTTTAAGTTCATTATTTACCCATATGTCATTCAGGAGCATGTTGTTTGATTTCCATGTATGGCTTTGAGCAATTTTCACTGTATTAACTTCTATTTTTATTGTGCTGTGATCTAAGAGTGTGTTTGGTATAATTTCGGTTCTTTTACATTTGTTGAGGATTGTTTTATGTCCAATTATGTGGTGTATTTTAGAGTATTTGCCATATGACAATGAGAAGTATGTATATTCTGTTGTTTTTGACCGAAGACTTATGTAAAGGTATATTAAGTCCGTTTGATCCAATGCTGAGTTTAGGTCTTAAATATCTTTGTTAATTTTCTGCCTCAGTGATTTGTCTAATACTGTCAGTGGAGTGTTAAAGTCTCCCACTATTATTGTGTAGGAGTCTATGTTTCTTTGCAGGTCTCTGAGAACTTGCTTTATGAATCTGGGTGCTCCTGTGTTGGGTGCATATGCACTTAAAACAGATCTTCTTGTTGAATTAAACCCTTTACCATTATGTAATATACTTCCTTGTCTTTTTTAATCTTTGTTGATTTGAGTTTTTTTTTTTTTCTGAAATTAGGATTTCAACCCAGGATTCTTTCTGTTTTCCGTTTGCTTGGTAGATTTTTCTCCATCCTCTTATTTTGGGCCTATGACTGTCATTAGGTGTGATATGGATCTCCTGAAGGACAGCTTATCATTGGGTCTTGCATTTTCATCCAGCTTACCACTCTGTGCCTTTTAGCTGGGGCATTTAGCTTGTTTACATTCAAGTAAACATAGTGTTGCTATGTATGGAATTGATCCCGTTATTGTGCTGTTAGCTGGTTATTATGTTGGTTGGTTTGTGCGGTTGTTTTACAGCAGTGACACTGGTTTGTGTGTTGAAGTAGCTTTTTTCTTTTTTCTTTTTATTAGCTGGTAGCAGTCTTTCCTTTCTAGAGTTAGTGTTCCTTTCAAGATCTCTTGAAATGCAAGAGATCTTGCCTAAGTCTGGTGATAATAAAATCCCTCAACATTTTCTTATCTGAAAATAATATTATTTCTCCTTCACTTAGCTTAATTTGGCTTGATATGAAATCTAAGCTAAAGATTTTTTTCTTTGAAAATATTGAATATAGACCCTCAATCTCTTCTGGCTTGTAGGGTTTCAGCTGAAAAGTCCACTCTTAGCCTGATGGGGATCCCTTTGTAGGTGACTTATCCTTTCTCTCTAGCTTCCTTTAATACTCTTTCTTTCATTTCGACCTTGGAAAGTCTGACAATTATGCGTCTTGGAAATGCTCATGTGTTGGTTCTTGTAGGAGTTGTCTGTTTTTTTCTGAATTTGACTGTTGGCCTTTCTAGCAAGGTTGGGGAAGTTTTAATGGATTATATCCCAAAATATATTTTCCTAGTGATTTGCTTTCTCCTGTTCACTTTCAGGGATGCCAGTGATTCATAGATGTAGCCTCTACATAATCCTATACTTGGAGGTTCTGTTCATTTTTAAAAATTATTTTTTCTTTATTTTTCTCTGACTGTCTCATTTCAGAGACCCAGTCTTCAAGTTCTGAGATTCTTTCTTCAACTTGGCTTATTCTGCTGTTAATAGTTGTGATTGCATTGTGAAATTCTTGTATTGTGTTGTTCAGCTCTGTTAGACCCTTTAGGTTATTTTTTATACTATTTTGTCCTTCAGCTACTGTGTCATTTTATTGTGATTCTTATTTTCCTTGGATTGTGTTTTTGTCATCCTCCTGAATGTCAACGGTCTTTGTCCCTATCCATATTCTAAATTCTTTTTCTGTTATTCCAACCAGTTTGTCCTGGTTAGGAACTCTTGTTGGAGAAACGGTGCTGTTGTTTGGAGGATGTATGATACTCTGCCCACTTTCAGAGTTCTTACGTTGGTTCTTTCTCATCTCTGTGTGTGGGTGTTCCTTTCACTGCAATGTAGATTGAGTCCACTCAATAGACTTCCTTTCTGGATGTTTTGACTGGGCCAAGGCTTTGTGTAGGGTCTTTATTTGAAGCTGTCTTCTTGTCTCTGGTTTCAGTGGGGGCTATGTTGGTAAGGTATTTTGGCATTGAAGCTTCAGGGTATGATCCAGCAGTTGACACTTAGGCTTACTGATCAGTTGGTAGACTCTTGCTTGGTTGTATGGCTCACCTATGTTTCCTCACAGTTGTAATTGTGTTCCCTCCCGGTGCTCTACAAGTGGGGGTTCCTCTGCCCCTTGAGTGCTGGCAGTAGTTCATGACTTGGCACCCCTGGGCTGCCCACAGTATTTATGTTCCTTCCCTGGCTTAGAGGCAGCAGAGTAAAAAAATCTTAGTAGTGGCTGCAGCCAAAGATTGTTTGCTTGACTTCTGGGGGCTCCACCCCAGAGAGATTCAGGTCAGCAATCACTCAGTGCAGTCAGCACTGAGTCGAGAAAGGTTTGTGCTGTGGGCCCAAGCCAGGAGTTCCCTGTCTGGTGGCAAGCTCTGTGTGTGTGTGTGTGTGTGTGTGTGTGT